>NC_051284.1:25225444-25574194 GCF_015220745.1 Sebastes umbrosus | reverse complement strand
GCATCATCATATAGAGGAGCATCATCATATAGAGCATCATCATATAGAGCATCGTCATACAGAGCATCATCATATAGCGGAGCAGTGTAAAATCACTTCAGTGGAAGTGGTCAGCAACAAAATAAAACTCACCTAAAGCGTCGTTGTCACTGTTTGCAACAGTCACCAAGTGTGCCTTGGTCGAAGTTAACTGTAATGTCACCTGTTTGATGAGGAAAGCTGGCAGAAGGAGAGAACTGGGTGACGCGTCATCAGTTACACTGAGCATGTCTTAAAGCCTGTGGCGGCACAGGCTGAGCAGAGTTATTAAAAGAAATTCCTGAATCCGGATCATGATCCGGATCGCCACCAAAATCTAATGGATCATTCATTGTGCCACACCCCACCCCTCCAAAACATTTCATTCAAATTCATCGTGGACTTTTGGAGTTGTCCTCCAAACGGACAAACCAACAAACAAACCAACAAATCAACAAACCAACAAACAAACAAACAAACCAACAAACCAACAAACCAACAAACAAACCAACAAACCAACAAACAAACCAACAAACCAACAAACAAACCAACAAACAAACCAACAAACCAACAAACAAACCAACAAACAAACCAACAAACCAACAAACCAACAAACAAACCAACAAACCAACAAACAAACCAACAAACCAACGCCGGTGAAAACATAACCTCCTTCCTAGGCCTTCGGCCTTGGCGGAGGTAACTATCTCACTGTATATCACACACTATTCTCATTATGAGAATTTAGATGTGTAAAGATTCAATACAAGACCCATAAACCTACAAAGATTCACAGTTTTGATTTTATATATTAGACAATGTCATGTCACAAATATATTTATATTTCATATATAGTAAAATAATAAGTATAGAGAGAGGACACACCTCTTTCCACTCCTCAGCTATAAATACAACAATCCAGTGTTCAAACAGGTTTTCCGGGCGAGAACGTTTTTGTACTGAAAAACATCCACCATGCAGATGCAAAGTACTTTCTGATGACTGTGTGATGAAGACTTGTTCTACCCAGATCTGACCTGATTCTACCCAGTTTGGGTCTGATTCTACCTAGATCCAGTCTGATTCTACCTAGATCTGGTCTTATTCTATCCAGATCTGGTCTTATTCTACCTAAATCTGGTTTTATTCTACCCAGATTTGGTCTTATTCTACCCAGATCTGGTTTTATTCTACCTAAATCTGGTCTTATTCTACCCAGATCTGGTCTTATTCTAGCTAAATCTGGTCTTATTCTACCCAGATCTGGTCTTATTCTACCCAGATGTGGTCTTATTCTACCTAAATCTGGTCTTATTCTACCCAGATCTGGTCTTATTCTACCCAGATCTGGTCTTATTCTACCCAGATGTGGTCTTATTCTACCTAAATCTGGTCTTATTCTACCCAGATCTGGTCTTATTCTACCCAGATGTGGTCTTATTCTACCTAAATCTGGTCTTATACTACCCAGATCTGGTCTTATTCTACCTAAATCTGGTCTTATTCTACCCAGATCTGGTCTTATTCTACCCAGATCTGGTCTTATTCTACCTAAAACTGGTCTTATTCTACCCAGATCTGGTGTTATTCTACCCAGATCTGGTCTTATTCTACCTAAATCTGGTTTTATTCTACCCAGATCTGGTCTTATTCTACCTAAATCTGGTTTTATTCTACCCAGATCTGGTTTTATTCTACCTAAATCTGGTCTTATTCTATCTAAATCTGGTTTTACCCATATCTGGTCTTATTCTACCTAAATGTGATTTTATTCTACCTACAGCTGGTCTTATTCTACCTAGATCTGGTTTTATACATCTGGTCTTATTCTACCTAAATCTGGTCTTATTCTACCTATATCTGGTCTTATTCTACCTAAATCTGGTTTTATTCTACCTAAATCTGGTCTTATTCTACCCAGATCTGGTCTTATTCTACCTACATCTGGTCTTATCTACTATTATTCATATGAATTGTATTGCACTTATGTGACCTGTCAGCTGAGTATGTCCTGTTTTGTTCTTTGTAGCTTTGAACCGGTTTGACACTGTATGAAATGTTAGTTTCAGTTGAACATTCACAACACCGGTGAGGAGAGCTCTGCTGGATTCGCCCTCTGTTCCAGACTAAAATCAAGGAAAAGGGATAATTTTGTTGCTGCAGAGAGGAACTACTTTCACCCGTAGCAGAAATGAAGTTGATTGGGTTAATTCTGTACTCTGTCTACGCCTCAGTGCCTACCTTTATCTACCTGTTCCCCGGGATAATGAAATTAATCGTATTTTCTCACATCGGTAAGTAATGTGTGTTTCCACTCATTATAAAACAATACTTCCATATATGTATAATGTCATAAAAAATAGCTGTTTGCGAGGACAACATAATGCTTCAGCAACCAGGTGGGTTATACACAGTGTTGGGATTACTTTGTGAAAGAGATATGATGTTCTTATTCTAATATCTAGGCACAAACACACAGTGTGTTAAACTGAAATAGCACTGCAGATCTGGTCTTATTCTACCTAAATCTGGTCTTATTACCTCCGCCAAGGCCAAAGGCCTAGGAAGGAGGTTATGTTTTCACCGGCGTTGGTTTGTTGGTTTGTCCGTTTGGAGGATAACTCCGAAAATCTGCAATGGATTTGAATTTTTGGAGGCAATCCATTAGATTTTGGTGGCGATCCAGATCATGATCCATCTTCGGGAATTTTTTTTAATAACTCTGCATAGCCTGTACATTAACACCACAGGCTTTAAGACATGCACAGTGTAACTGATGACACGTTCATGATTCATCACCCTGCTCTCTCCTTCTGCCAACTTTCCTCATCAATCACGGTGACATTACTGGGCAGAGACGTACATAAAACCTGCCTTGACGGAGGTCTGTGCTCTCCGAGTGCACTTCTAGTTAAACCTAAATCTGGTCTTATTCTACCTAAATCTGGTCTTATTCTACCTAAATCTGGTGTTATTCTACCCAGATCTGGTCTTATTCTACCTAAATCTGGTCTTATTCTACCTAAATCTGGTCTTATTCTACCCAGATCTGGTCTTATTACCTCCGCCAAGGCCGAAGGCCTAGGAAGGAGGTTATGTTTTCACCGGCGTTGGTTTGTTGATTTGTTGATTGGTTGGTTTATTGGTTTGTTTGTTTGTCCGTTTGGAGGATAACTCCAAAAGTCTGCAACGGATTTGAATGACATTTTTTGGAGGCAATCCATTAGATTTTGGTGGCGATTCGGATCATGATCTGGCTTTGGGAATTTTTTTTAAGAACTCCGCTCAGCCTGTGCATTAACACCACAGGCTTTAAGACATGCGCAGTATAACTGATGACGCGATCATGATTCATCACCCTGCTCTCTCCTTCTGCCAGCTTTCCTCAACAATCACGGTGACATTACAGGGTAGCGACGTACATAAAACCTGCCTTGGCGGAGGCCTGCGCTCTCCGACTTCACTTCTAGTTATACCTAAATCTGGTCTTATTCTACCAGATCTGGTCTTATTCTACCTAAATCTGGTCTTATCCAACCTAAATTTGGTCTTATTCTACCCAGATCTGGTCTTATTCTATTATTCTTCTATTTTATGCATTGTAGTGCACGTATGTGACTTGTCAGCTGGTTGTGTTCTGTTACGTTGTTTGTAGTTTTTGAACCGGTTTGACACTGTATGAAATGTGGATCAGCAGCAGCAGATGACATAATAAATTGGCGCCAGCGGCCATCTTGGATTTGGCCCATTGGTAAAAAATCCAGGAATTTCTGGGAGGGACCTGGGGGCTATATTTTTTAATAAAGCTCCATAGAAGTCAAATCAATCAAAATATCTTATCCAGAAAATGAAATTGAGGTTCCAGACCCGACTATATTCAATACGAAACAATCTGATGTGATACGATATAAATGTGATATGTTACAATAAAATAATACAAAGCAATCTGATGTGATACGATATGATATGACAAAATACGACTTGAACTCAAACTGACCTTCTGCGCTCTCTCCTTCTGCAGAGTTGGCTCCATCCAATGTGGATCTTAGCAAACCTCAAAACTTGCTGAACTACACATCCAACTTCTACTTCAACGTAGAGGAGGGCGTCTCAGTGGGTGTCTGGTAGGTCATTTGTGGCTTCCTGTTTTGTCCTTTGAAGTGCATCAGTACTTGAAAATACCCCGTGCATATCCGGTACAGGTGGCTCTTGAGTGAATAGGACCATAATCTACTCATTTATCTGCACAAGTAAAACAAGAAAAACGTCAGTATGTCTGAAAACACAAGCGTATTTGTTTGTCTCTCTCCTCCCTCGCTCTCTAATATCTTTGTGTCTCTTAGGCATACACTCCCTGCCAGCCAATGGGAG
Source organism: Sebastes umbrosus (assembly GCF_015220745.1). Taxonomy (NCBI): domain Eukaryota; kingdom Metazoa; phylum Chordata; class Actinopteri; order Perciformes; family Sebastidae; genus Sebastes; species Sebastes umbrosus. The sequence continues at coordinate 25,569,805 of NC_051284.1, read as the reverse complement.
GACGCCAAGGGGAAAAGCCCTGAGTGGTACCGGAGCACTCTGGGAGACGGCAGTCCTGTTATTCTCTATCTCCACGGCCAAAGAGAGACCAGGTGGGACGAGAGCAGCGGGATAGAGACCCTTGAGTGATGGAGTCTAGTGGGTATCACGTGACAGCTCGGGCCCCTGGGTTTATCCACAGTGAACACAATGCAGTAAATGAGCCACTGGTTTGTTTGTATTCATTGCTCTCATATCTTTTCTGCAGGGCCTTAGACTACAGAGTGGACCTGGTGAAGGTACGCTTTCTGTTTTAAAGCATTTTCAGTTTTGACTTCCAGCTTTAGATCAAATTTCCATTTTTGTGTGTTGCAGGTTTTAAGCGCTGCAGGGTACCATGTCATATCTTTTGACTACAGAGGTAAGATGCTTATTGTTGCTCCTCAGGTGTTTCCATTGATATTTCTGCTAAATAATATGTTGTTTTTGGGGGGGACAATGACCGGCTCCCTGTACAGTATCCCTTACTTTTCAAATAGTTCATTCAGATCTAAAACAGAGCACATATCATGTTATTGCTGTATTGTCCTGTCAGTCTATCTACAGTCATGATTTTGAAGCTTTGTGTGTCTATGTTCTAATGAGGTTTTGGAGACTCCACTGGGAGCCCCACTGAAGCCGGACTGACCAGGGACTCCGTCTCCCTGTACCACTGGGTCAAGAATCACAGCAGAGGTCTCGTCTGTGTGTGGGGACACTCACTCGGCGCCGCGTCAGTAGCTCTTCAGTAACATCCACTGTCCATGACACCAACAGACACAACAGGAAAGATCAGAAACGTGTTAACACATACCTGTTTTTGTTCTCTTGTAGGGTGGCAACCAACACTGTAGTGAAGTTACAGGAACAAGGTGGGTTACTGCATTAACATATAAACCCACACAGGTGAGTTTAATCAGTCTGGCTGATTAGATCTCAGGTGTGTGTGGACGTTCTGCAGCCAGAATAACTCAAAAACCTGCGTTGGTGACTAAATATATATATATTTTTTTATTGAACTCTTTCAACAATACAATTTACATAGAGCAAGAAAATGGAGATTTTACATCATAGCTTAAAAATGATCAATATATGACATGGACAACATGAGACAGAAAAGAGAAAAAATAAAATAAAATAACAAAATAAAATAAAAACATAGAATAAGTAAGAATAAGCGACATGATGACATTTGGTACAAAGGGAGTTGACTAGATATTTTTAATTTATACAGTTCTTGTTAAAGCTGAAGTAGGCGAGATTGGAGCAAATATGATTAAGAAAAGCTATTTTTATAAAACGGTCGCTATATCGTGACAGTAGTACATGAAACAGGTAGCCTGAAAAAAATCATGTGCCTCTGTTTCCTCGAGTGCTCCTAACGGCATCTGCAAGATTCCACATACCGGAGAAAAACAAGCAGTAAGAGCTGATCTGAGGTTCGTGTCCATGAGAGCAGGCTGTCAATCTCTCGCAAACTCTGATCAAACGGTCAAACTAGGCAGCGCTGATCAAATATGAATCAATATTATGTTACGTTAATGTCTATTTCTCTCCTCAAATGTTTTCAGAATCATCTTCTAGTGTACTGTTTAGCTGTAAAATGAGAAAGTTTGTGTCGCGGTAGCCATTGTGAATTCTCTTGAAGGAACGCCAAACTACCGGTCACATGACCCGAGCACAGCCAATAGGAACGCTTTCTCTCTGAAATGACCTGTGACTGATTGGTAGATTTTCTAAAGCCTGAAAACAGAGCCATGAGGAGATGCAGAAATCGAGTTATCTCTCAGAACACTTGAATTACAATAAGCTGAAAGGTTATTATGGACTTTTTGCCCAATGATGCCAAAAATATACTGCCTACTGCCACTTTAATATTTTCTTTACATAATAATTTTTCGTATATTTGCGATGTCAAAATAGCTTTTTTTGTTTGTTATGACCTTGGAGACAGAGTTTGTCACAACAAGGCTCTCAAGGCCATGACAAATAGGGAGAGACACCGTGGTAACGATTAAATCAATTAATTTATTTAACAAAAGTAAAGTAAATTATGCAGAACAAAAAGGATCAAAAGGTATGGAGTGTGAATATCAGTAGTATCAGTAGTGTGAGATGTGCATGGAGAGTGTAAATGGTGTGTTGTAAAATGTATAAAACAAGCAAAGAATAACCAAGGAGAACCTAAGGCCGCCACATGCCCAGGGACGGTGTCTGCGGGGAAAGAGAGAAAGAGAGAGAGAAAGAGAGAGAGAGAGAGAGAGAGAGAGAGAGAGAGAGAGAATGAGTCATGAGCCTCATGACTCTACAGGGGTTCCCACAGAGTCAAACAGATGTTGCAATTCAACACAAAATAAGTGGAAATTTGCGGTTGTTTGAAGCACTTTAGCTTTATGTAGAGTATATGGTATTTACCGACAAGACACAAAAGCTTAATATAATAATAATAATCATTATTATTATTATAAACTGAACATCTTGAACTGTACACTGCATTTCATGTGCATGTACATTATTCTACAATACAGTATATTACACCTAGAAATTTTGACTTTACAAGCCTTTGAATTCAAATTGAATACCTCATCTATCCATCTATGTTTTGTTTATTTTATAATCTGTTTATAATAATTTTTTGTTATTGTCTTTAATCCACCAGGGTCTGCTGTTGATGCTTTAGTCCTTCATGCTCCATTCACATCTTTCAAAGAAGTCATATTCACTAGTTCCTTCGCTAAGGTGAGTTGTCTGTCTGCAGCCCCTCAGCGTGTTTACCAACCCATGAAAACTCAGTTGTCACAAAAGAATGTGCAAATACTAAGACGTGGTTGTTGTTTCTTTTACTGCTAGAGGAGGAAATGTTTGTGGGGAAAATAATTTACCGATACCAGTATCGTGTATCGGGTATCGGGTATCGGGTCCGATACTGTGCTCATGTACACATACTCGAACTCGCAAAACGGCTCCGATACCACTTTACGACAGCGTAACGTTAACCTCTTGTCAGCGTCTTTCGCGCTCACGCTCCGGGCTGGTGGTGCGCCCGACCCCGCGAGGGCCGGGATCCCATCTCAGGCGGCGCGCGCCGTGCTTCACTTTCACTGCGCCACGGGATTTTGCTTGCGCCCTCTGACTTGCGCGTGCGTTAGACTCTTTGATCCATGTTTCAAGACGAGTCGAGTGGGTTGCAGACATCGCCGCAGACCCCTAGCGCCTTTTACGTGGGCCGAGCTTGCCCGTGCCAGACTCCCCAGCCTGCCGCATGACGCTCACACCCTCCAGCTGGCTGTTAACGAGGGTCTTTTGGCACAGAGAGGTACTGGTATCGGTACTCGGTATCGATACTCGGCATCAGTACTCGGTATCGGCGAGTACCCAAATGTAAGTACTTGTACTCGGTCTGAAAAAAAGTGGTATCGGTGCATCCTTAGTTTCTACAGTAGTCCAGAACGGACAAACCAAACACTGACTCTAGAGTGCAACCCGGCCTCACGGGAAGGCATTTAAATACCACGACATTCCGCGTGTCATGAGGACGCATTTTAGCCTTTTTGTGTGTCATTTGTACGCCACGCAAACGTCCGCAGTTAGGTTTAGGCAAGAAAACCACTTAGTTAGGGTAAGGTAAAATGTCATGGTTGGGCTTAAAATAAGTACGCAAACAAAGTAAAACGCGTACGAACACAACTACAGAAAACACGTCACAAATGTCGTAAAACACAAAACCAGTCAACAGCGGTCTCGAACATGGGTCTCTCTTACCGCAGCATTTATACACAAATGCGTTAACATTGCAGTCAGTACAGGATACATGGCGTAAAAATGACACGCGGAAATCAAGAAAAACATTTATTGAACGCTAAAATGCCCTACGCATTAATGTAGTATTCATACACTTTTTTCTGCAAACGGGCTGCAACCTTTTTTACGTTACCTGAAGGCCACCGTAGTTCTGCGACACACTTGTGAAACTGTGGTAACGTGAGCCGCAGAGTGTGAGAGATTATGGTATGGATGTCTTCTGAGCGAGGCGTTACCACGGTTTTGCACTCTGCGGCTCACGTTACCGCAAAAAAGGAGGAGTGAGCGGAGGGGTACTCAGTTGGTTGCAGTCTGCAACTGCACTACTAGATACTGCCAAATCCTACACACTGTCCCTTTAAACCAAATTACTATTTCTATTCTGCAAATATCTGTATGTTATTATAGTACACAGGAAATTGCAAAAATTGTTTCTACTCACTTTTAACCCTGTGTTCTTCCAGTTTTACCAATACCTTCCAGGATTTGAGAAGTTGGTTTGTAGCATCTTGGATAAGATCAACGTTTCGTTCTCTAACGATAAAAAGTAAGTACACTTAAAAAAGAAGAAGCTGTGTGCACAATAATATAATTGTAATATCTTATTCAGCTAATGAAATGCATCCATATCTGACTGTGAATATGTATTTTATCCCAACAGTGTGAAGATCTTGACCTGCCCGACTCTTTTCATCCATTCAAAGGATGACGATACGGTCCCTTTTGAGATGGGTGTCAGGGTACGGTTGGTCTTTATGTGTGCTTCCTTTGACTGTTTAGATCATTTCCTCGTGGATAAAGCTGCTGCCATGTTGAAAATACTTTGCATTTTTGTCTCCAGCTGTTCAAGATAGCCCTCCAGGCTAAAAAAGACAATAACAGAAATGTTACGGTTGAAATGATCACCTACAGCGCCGATCTTGGATACCTACACAACCACATCTACAGAGATCCCAATCTGCCAAATGTGATCGGGTAAGTTTAGTCAAACCTGAAAGGAATTTGGGCAATTTGTAAACAACAACTGATGCTGACACAGGTGAATAGGGTAAAAAGTGTAACCAATAGATATCGCCATGAAAGTTGATTACTTACATGAAGGCAATTATTTTTTGTATTATGAGTTTTTGTTTAAATATGCAAAAGAGGCATTATCTAATGCTAACTGTTGGTGAATTTAGTAGAAATCTACAGATGCAAACAGACAAAGTAATAAAATAAGCACCTAAATGTGTATTTTGGACGTTTTCTTTCCACTAGTCTGAAAGAAAACATATTATGGAAGCAAAATAGCCCAAAATCTCAAAGTTGATCAGTGTATGAAAAACCATGTTTTTGACTGGTAGTGTCTCCCCTTAAGTAAAGTACAAGTACCTCAATATTGTACTTGAGTAAATGTACGTATTGCACCACTGGTTGCATTAACAGAGCTGTTATGATTTGCTTCATCATGTTCCCGTACATTTTGAACACACATGTTGTTTGAGGGAAGGTTACATTTCAACCACCTAGAGTGATACACTTCATAACGGCTATTAGAAGGATTTAACAAACATATTTTAACCCTTAAAGCCCTCTGGAGTTACACATAAGCACAACCTTTTCCAGCAAATCTCTGAATATCTTTATGCTTTGAAGTAGAAACATTACGTAGAAAAAGCCGTTCCCATGTAAGAATGCCTAAATGTGTATTTTGGATGTTTTCTTTCCACTAGTCTGAAAGAAGACATGTCATGGAAGCAAAATAGACCCAAAATCTTAAAATTGACCAGTGTATGAAAAACAATTTTTGCCTGGGGTGTTTCCCCTAAATGTGCCTTTCATTAAGTGTTTTTCCTGTAAACCTTGTCCATAAAAATCAGCAAACAGGAAATAAATGTAATATTCGATCTGTTTTGGTTGCAGGAAATTTCTACAAAACCTGACTACATCAGCTCTCCCTCCTCCACAGTAGTAAATAAGGCCCAGGTCGTGGAGGGCAGCAATGTCAAATATGTATGCTTATATGATTGGATCTCGCTCTCCACACTGACTCTTGGTTTACTGTGTTGGTGCTAAAAGATTGTAACAGACATTTTTTTTTTAAATGCCAGTGCTTTGACTCAAGTGCTTTGACAATAAAAAAAAGTGTTCAGAACATAAAAACGTGTGCAGATGTGATTTCTGAAACACCCACAGTTCTTGTTCAGTTCAGTGACTTGAAGGTTAAAGGAACATTAAATGATTTGTAAACATAAAGGCCGCCCTCGGTGGTGAAACAGCCTCACATTTTCTTCAATTTCCTCTATGATCAACAAATAAATGATGCATTGTTACAGATCAGATTGCTCAGAAGTAGGCCTATATGATGTACTTAAAAAGAGCTCCACGTCAGCTGTAACGTTAAAATCTTGCTTATATATTGCTAATATAATGCACCAATAATTATAATCCAGTAATACATGTAATATACATTATTACACAGCTTTGTTGAATACTCGATTCTGATTGATCAATCACTGCGTTCTACAGTCTGTTATTTCTTTATAACAGACCGTTGCTGTGTATAACAGACCGTTGCTATGTATAACAGACCGTTGCTATGGGCGCAGTTCGGATGTCGGACGCGGAATATTTTTGTGTCAAAATATTGATTTCTTAAGTAAGTCTGTGTCGCGTTGGGGTGCCGCATCGCCTAGTCTGGGTTTATTCCTCAATAATGACCGGCTCATGTACATTATCCCTTATATAATATAGCCTAAAACCATTAAAGGAACAGTGTGTAACATTTTGGGGGATCTATTAGCAGAAATGGAATATACATTTTTCATAACTAGGCTATGTTTTCATTAGCATATAATCACCTGAAACTAAGAATCAGCGGGTCCTCTTCATGGAGTCCGCCATGAGTGCAAAACCGTGGTACCGCCAGCCGCCGTCTGACTTCCGTTGCTCCTAAAGTAGTGTTATTATGGTAAGGATGAACGAGGCGAATGGCGTTACCACGGTTTTTGCACTTGGCTGCTCACGTTACCACAGTCTTGGAAAGGGAGGAGTGAGCGGAGCGGTACTCAGTTGGTTGCAATCTACAACCACACCACTAGATGCCGCCAAATCCTACACACTGTACCTTTAAGGGCCATTCTGGATTATGGAGTACTTTCATTTTTGATACTTAAAGTACATTTTTGATAATACTTCTATGCTTTTACTTAAGTAAACTTTTGAATGCATGACTTTTAATCGTAACATGTGGCATCACCAGAACTAGACTTTAATACCCACGATGCCTTGTAGTGCACTGTTGTTACTTGTAAGCTGGGCTTGTTCTGTTTAATTGCTTTTGAACCGGTTTGACACTGTATTAAATGTGAACCAATAGCAGCAGAGTAAATAGTTGGATTCAGTTGAATGATAACCTATCTATTTCCTGTATTTCACAACACTCTGCTGGATTCAAATCAAGGAAAAGGGAACATTTTGTTGCTGCAGAGAGGAAATACTTTCACAAGGAGCAGCAATGAAGATTGTTGTGTTAATTCTGATCGCTGTCTACGCCTCAGTGCCTGCCCTTCTCTACCTGTTCCCACCGATAATGATCTATATTGTATTTTCACACTACAGTAAGTAATGTGTGTTTCCACTCACTATAAGTCAATACTTCCATATATGTATAATGTCATAGAGAATAGCTGTTTGCTCGAACGACATAATGCTTCAGTAACCAGGTGTTGTGGTTACTTTGTGAAAGAGATGTGATGTTCTTATTCTTGGCAGAAACACACAGTGTGTGTTATGTTGTCAAGGTATGTGTTGTGGTTGCAGTGAAAATGATCTCATTGTATATTATTACGCACTATTCTCATTATAAAAATTGTACTAACTTAGATGTGTAAGGATTCAATACAAGACCCATAAACCTACAAAGATTCACAGTTTGATTTTATATAAACTCGGAAAAAAAAGTTTGGAAACTTGTGTTTGGTTGATTATTTCTCTGTTGTTACAATGCTAATTGGCATTGTATTTTACATCGTTGGAAAGCCTGTTTATTTACCTTCACAATGATATCCAACTTGTAAGGATCATGCATTTGTGGGATAAACAGCACAGCTGATTATGTGGGTAGCGCCCAAGTAAAATTTGCCAAAATTCTCTGCCGATTCTAAACGGTGTATTCTCCTGTTGGTGTTGACTCTTGTTTTGAGTTGTTTGGTGGATTGGATGATTGAACTCTCTATCAGTAACAAGGAACAAACAAGACATATTGGCAATTTTACACTTTATTCATTTAATACACCGTCAGGAGCCTCAGTAGCAGGTGGAAGATCCATACGCAACAATAACAGCCTGGCACCTCCTCTTCCTCATGCTGGTCACCAACCCGATCACATGTTGCTGTGGGATGGCGTTCCATTCCTCAACCATGATGCAACTTGGTTTTGCAAAACACCAGTTTCAACTTGCCCCACGAGCATTATCCACATTAGACAAACTTGGCATGCCGATGCTTGGAGCAGACACCAAATGATCACTTTAGTAAGGCGCAGCACCCAGAAGCCCCCGGCACGTCAGGCACCTGATTGTCAGCGCCTGGAGCTCAAAACAAGCGTCAATACCAACAGGAGAATACAGAGAATTTTGGCAGATTTTACTTTTACTACGCCCGTGCGATAGGACAAGTTGAAGGTGGTGTTTTTTCGCAAAACCAAGTTGCATTCTGGTTGAGGAATGGAACGCCATCCCACAGCAACGTGTGACCAGGTTGGTGTCGGTGACCAGCATTGGATTTGACCCTTTGATAAAAAAAAATCCAGGGATTTTGGGAGGGACCTGGGGGCTACATTTTTTATAAGGCTCCAGAGAATGAAATTGAGGTTCCAGACCCCGACTATATACGATACGAAACAATCTGATGTGATACAATATGATAGGATATGATAAAATACGACTTAAATGCAAAAGTCTAACTGACCTTGTGTGCTCTCTCCTGCTGCAGTGTTGTTTCCATTGGTTGTGGATCTTAGCAAACCTAAAGACGTGCTGAACTACACATCCAACTTCTACTTCGACGTAGAGGAGGGCATCAAATTGGGTGTCTGGTAGGTCACTTGTGGGTTTCTGTTTTGTCCTTTGAAGTGCATCAGTACTTGAGAATACCTCGAGCAGGTGCATATTTGGTACAGGTGGCTCTTGAGTGAATAGGACCACAAAGAAACGTCAGTATGTCTGAAAACACAAGCGTATCTTCCCTCGCTCTCTAATATCTTTGTGTCTCTCAGGCATACACTCCCTGCCAGCCAATGGGAGGAGGCTGAGGGGAAAAGCCGTCAGTGGTACCGGGACGCTCTGGGAGACGGCAGTCCTGTTATTCTCTATCTCCACGGCCAAAAACAGACCAGGTGGGGTGAAAGCGGCGGGATAGGGACCCTTGAACTGCTCCTGATGGAGTCTAGTGGGTATCACGTGACTGCTCGGGCCCCTGGGTTTATCCACAGTGAACACAATGCAGTAAATGAGTCTGAAAGCCACCTGTTTGTTTGTATTCATTGCTCTCATTTCAATTCTGCAGGGCCTTAGACTACAGAGTGGAGCTGGTGAAGGTACGCTTTCTGTTTTAAAGCATTTTCAGTTTTGACTTCCAGCTTTAAATTTAAATTTTTTGTGTGTTGCAGGTTTTAAGTGCTGCAGGGTACCATGTCATATCTTTTGACTACAGAGGTAAGATGCTTATTGTTGCTCCTCAGGTGTTTCCCTTCATGTTTCTACTAAATAATATGTTGTTTTTGCGGTCCTGGATTTGTCCTAATTTAATAAGGATTACTCATAAACATGACTGACATGATTCAGCAGTCCTCTGTAGAAAACAACACATTACTTTTGTGACATCAGCTGGTTAAATGCAATCATTTTTTCATATTCTCTATATCTGTGATTGGTGCTGACAGTGTTTTGTTTTTTTGTTTTTTTTTCAACTTTAGTCAACTTTTGTTGTTTTAAAATGTGCTTTATAAATAAATTTGGATTGGATCTTTTCCTTTCCTAACATTTTATTTGTCGTATAATTTATTTTATTTAAATAAAATAAATTACACAATATCCCATTTTTATTAATTTTGTATTAGTTTTTTATATATTATATATTTTTTATTTTTATACTGTAAAATATACTTACCGAAAATCTGAACATGTTTATGAATCTACTGTATTGAACTTTTTAAATTAAGTATATATATAAAAACCCTAGTTTAATCTCTATAATCTAAATCTAAATATTATATACATAAAATGATGATGAATTAAAATAATACCCCCCTTTTACATTTTTAAAGATACTGATTTTAAAAATATTTGACTATGATTGAAAAATTAAAACTCAAAAATTCTAAATTGGCAAAAACTATTAGATTGTTTAGAAATTTCAAATGTATTGTAATTGTTCAACAGACCGATTGTTTTTTGTTTGTTTGGGTATTTTTGTTGTTGTTTTTATTAATCTTTTCCTTTCTTTACATTATATTTTTTTGTATAATTTATTATATTTAAATAAAATAAATTATATTTAATTTTATTTATTTCATTTTATTTGTAATTTAATTTATTTTATTTTATTTTATTTAAATAACATTTATTTTTTTAATTATTTTTATACTTATCATTATTACTATTAAACATTCAGCAGTGAGGGAGTAAAGCTAATATGAACAACACAAAAGAGTTAAAGTTGAATAGTTTCTTCAGGTCTAAAACAGAGCACATATCATGTTATTGCTGTATTGTCCTGTCAGTCTATCTACAGTCATGATTTTGAAGCTTTGTGTGTCTATGTTCTAATGAGGTTTTGGAGACTCCACTGGGAGCCCCACTGAAGCTGGACTGACCAGGGACTCCGTCTCCCTGTACCACTGGGTCAAGAATCACAGCAGAGGTCTCGTCTGTGTGTGGGGACACTCGCTCGGCACCGCGTCAGTAGCTCTTCAGTAACATCCACTGTCCATGACACCAACAGACACAACAGGAAAGATCAGATATGTGTTAACACATACCTGTTTTTGTTCTCTTGTAGGGTGGCAACCAACACTGTAGTGAAGTTACAGGAACAAGGTGAGATACTGCATTAACATATAAACCCACACAGGTGAGTTTAATCAGTCTAGCTGATTAGATCTCAGGTGTGTGTGGGCGTGTGCGTACTAGAGACGGTTTGATTGACATCTCTCTTCTTCTGTTAGTTTGATGCCAGAATAACTCAAAACACCTGAAAATGACTTACTGCCAGAGATGAAAAATCAAACCTCACCACGTTTCGTCTTTATATTACTATTTAATGGTGCCTTTTTTAAACTTTTTTGTCATAACATATTTAAATTGTACTTGTTTTAATATTTTTTATATGAGTTTCTATATATTTTGCACATCTGGTTACTTACATAAAATTCATCCGCTTTATATGATCTTATTTCTCTCATCCACGTCTTAATTACCTATATGAACGATTTCTGTGTATGTATGGGCTCAGTGCTGCTTGATATACAGTATGTGCTCTCATTTTTGTATGTCATACAAATTTGTTTATTGTTTTTTTGTGGTTTCTGACTTTTTATTTTTATCCTGTCAACTAATTAATTAATCTGGAAAGCACTTTGTGCTTAAACTGGAAAAGTGCTATATAAATAAAATTATGTTCATGATTATTGTGATTAGGATTATAATTATAATTGTTTTATTCACAATAATAGTAATAATCATAATTACTGTTATTATTATTATAAACTGAAAATCTTGACCTGTACACTGCATTTCATGTGTACATTATTCTACAATACAGTATATTACACCTAGAAGTCAATAAATATTGACTTTACAAGCCTTGAAATTCAAATTGAATACCTCATCCATCCATCTATATGTTTTGTTTATTATATAATCTGTTTATAATAATTGTTGTTACTGTCTTTAATCCACCAGGGTCTGCTGTTGATGCTTTAGTCCTTCATGCTCCGTTCACATCTATGAAAGAAATCATAAGTTACTCCACGTTCACTAAGGTGAGTTGTCTGTCTGCTGCCTCTCAGGGTGTTTACCAACCCATGAAAACACAAAATGTGCAAATACTAAGATTATTGTTGTTTCTTTGTGTGTGTGCGACCCGGTCTCACGGGAAGGCATTTAAATACCACAACATTACATGAACATTCTGCGTGTCATGAGGATGCATTTTAGCCTTTTTGTGTGTCATTTGTACGCCATGCAAACGTCTGCAGTTAGGTTTAGGCAAGAAAACCTATTGGTTAGGTTAAGGGAAAACGTCACTTTTAGGCTTTAAAAATAAGTACATAAACTAAGCAAAACACATACGGAAACAAGTGCAGAAAACACGTCACAAATGTCACAAAACACCAGTCAACAACGGTCTCGAAAAATGCGCCTCTCTTACCGTTAACATTGCAGACAGTACAGGATATGGAGGACCACAAGAGTCACGTAAATAGTAATAAAGCAGTTAATTGATAAATAACTAATTGTACAATAAAAATAGGCATTAATAAATGTTATTAAATGATGTACTTATTGACTGGTTTATGGTGTTTTTGTAAATCCCTTTTTAATTTGAACTATTTATTGATGGATTAATATTTCATTTGTAAATTCTTTTCATAATTCTTCTTTTTATTGCCCATTAAAATGTCAAATAATGAAATACTTTGTAATTTTGTCCATATATTCATAGATTAATAAATGAATGAAACACATTTATTAATGCCTATTTTTATTGTACAATTAGTAATTAATCAATGAAATGCTCTATTACTGTTTACGTGACTCTTGTGGTTCTCCATAACAGGATAAATGGTGTACAAATGACACACATAAATCAAGAAAGGCATATTTATTGCACGCTGAAGGCCTTGCGCATTATTGTAGCATTTATACATCTTGCAGAGTGAAAAACCGTGGTACCGCAAGCCGCCGTCTGACTTCCGTTGCTCCTAAAGTAGTGTTATTATGGTAAGGATGGCCTCTGAGCGAGGTGAACGGCGCTACCACGGTTTTGCACTCGGCGACTCACATTACCAGTCTTGGGAAGGGAGGAGTGAGCGGAGGGGTACTCAGTTGGTTGCATTCTGCAACCACACCACTAGATGCCACCAAATCCTACACACTGTACCTTTAAACCAAATGACTATTTCAATTCTGCAAGTATCTGTATGTTATTACAGTACACAGGAAATTACAAAATACTATTTCTCCTCACTTTGTACCCTGTGTTCTTCCAGTTTTACAATTTCCTCCCAGGGTTTCATGACTTGCTTTGTAACATCTTGGATAACGTCAACGTTGTGCTTGCCAACGATAAAAAGTGAGTACACTTAAAAAACAAGAAGCTATGTGCACAATAATATGATTGTAATATGTTATTCAGCTAATGAAACGCATCCATATCTGACTGTGAATATGTATTTCATCCCAACAGTGTGAAGATCTTGACCTGCCCGACTCTTTTCATCCATTCAAAGGATGACGATACGGTCCCTTTTGAGATGGGTGTCAGGGTACGGTTGGTCTTTATGTGTGCTTTCTTTGACTGTTTAGATCATTTCCTCGTGGATAAAGCTGCTGCCATGTTGAAAATACTTTGCATTTTTGTCTCCAGCTGTTCAAGATAGCCCTCCAGGCTAAAAAATACAACAACAGAGATGCTCCGGTTGAAATGATCACCTACAGCGCCGATCTTGGATACCTACACAACCACATCTATAGAGATCCCAATCTGCCAAATGTGATCGGGTAAGTTTAGTCAAACCTGACATGAGTTTGGGCAAAACACAAGTGTAAACAACAACTGATGTTTGTCTGACACCCCAAGGTTAATAGGGTAAAAATGTAACAAATGTGTGATAATTTTGTCTTATTAAATTTGTGCTAATTTTCATAAATTTCCAGAACAGAAATCTGAACATTGGATAAAGTCAGGCTCAATTTTTTTGTTTCATTTTGTTGACATATTAGAGTCAAAGGTTTTTTCTCCGAGAATGTTAGATATCTTTTTTTTATCAATACATAAATCAGAAAATAATGTCAACAGCCATAAAAAAAATATTTTTTTAGGAAAAAAAATCTTCTATAAATCTGGCTATGAATGATATATGAAAAAACCCCTCTGTAAAAACCTGCAGAATATAGATAGGAATGAAACTTTGGTGGATGTAAGAGCTACTGAAGTGGAGATTTTGAGAAATCAGCCTTTAAAGATATGGATTGTAAAATTTCATACATTTTGAAGACACTACAAGTGAATGGGGTAAAAATATTTAACTAATAGATATCACCATGAAACTTCCCCGGTTGATGACTTACATTAAGGCAATTATTTTTTGCATGAGGAGTTTTCTGAAATTTGATGTTTAAATATGCATGTTAACTTTTGGTGAATTTAGTAGAAATCTACAGATGCAAACAGTCAAAGTAGTAAAATAAAAACATAAATGTATATTTTGGATGTTTTCTTTCCTCTAGTCTGAAAGAAGATATTATGGAAGCGAAATAGAACCAAAATCTTAAAATTGACCAGTGAATGAAAAACAATGTTTGCCTGGGGTGTTTCCCCTAAATGTGTCTTTCATTAAGTGATTTTCCTTTAAACCTTGTCCATAAAGCTCAGCAAACAACAGGAAATAAATGTAATATTCTGTTTTGGTTGCAGGAAATTCCTACAAAACCTGAGAGAGTAGATCAGCTCTCCCTCCTCCACAGAAGTAAATAAGGCCCAATGGATTCCAACATACAGGTTTATTTTTGTGACAAAATGTGTGTGTTCTAAAACATTTGATTTCTATTTCATTATTTTCCTCTCACCAGTAACGTTTTATTTTTAATTTCATTATTTGTAGCTTTCAATAGCCAAGTAATACTGATACGGACGCAAATAAATCTATGTTTCATTCTGCCTGGAGTACAGACAGGCGTCGTCACTCAGTACACGCAGCATAAAGTCACAGGAATGTTATTAAAAACTCAGTTTAGTCAGCTGCTCTGTTACTGACATCCTACTGAATTCCTGAAATGTCAAATATGAACAAATGATTTGGCTCTCGTTCTCCACACTGACTCTTGGTTTACTGTATCGGTGCTAAAAAGATTGTAACAGACATTATTTTTTAAATGCAAGTGCTTTGACAATAAAAAGTGTTCAGAACATAAAAACGTGTGCAGATGTGATTTCTGAAACACCCACAGTTCTTGTTCAGTTCAGTGACTTGAAGGTTAAAGGAACATTAAATGATTTGTAAACATAAAGGCTGCCCTCGGTGGTGAAACAGCCTCACATTTTCTTCAGAGCTCTGGCCGTCTCCTCGAAGGCCTCTCTGGGCTCACTGGGAGGAGGGATCTTCAGGTCGGTCGGCTCGACGCCCCACACCTCGGTGGCGTACTGGGTGATGGTTCGGTCGCTGGAGAACTTCCCCGTGGCGGCGATGTTTCTGATCACCATCTTCGTCCACTCCGTCGGATTCTTTTAGAAAAGAATAAAACATTTTTATTACAGGTTTTAAAAATACTGTGGTGTTTCTGCTTCTGTAGGTTTGTTGTCTTTGTGCTTGACAATTTTATACATGTTACTCGTTCTTTTGACAATTTCAAATTTTATGCTGCCTTTTGTAAAGTTATTTGTAATAACTGTTTTTTTTTTTTTTAAATGCTATTATACTACTATAGAAGAAAAACAAAACAAAAAAGTAAAGGTAAAACAGAAGAACAAAAACACAGTTAAAGAACACAAAGAACACAAAGGAAAAGAAAAGAAAACAACAACAAAATCAGTGAAAGAAAACATAAAAGGAAAAAGAAAACAAAGTAAAAGAAAGCAAAAGAAAATGAAAAGAACACAAAGCAAAACAAAACAAAAAAGAAAAGAAATGGGAAACAACAACTTAAAATCAGTAAAAGAACGTAAAAGAACATATCAGTAAATTAAAAGAAAACAAAAAAGATAAGGAAGTGAACAGAGTGAAAGACAGTAAAAGGGTGTTCATCAAGTGTTTTCAAATACAACTCGCTCAATGGGCCCGGACAACGAAGCCAGTTTGACTTAGTCTGGCTCTCTTTGGGTTACAAAACCTTGTTACAGCTATAATCGTCATTATGTAGCTATTTAGTGTCATAAATCTCTCCATTTGTTAGAAGATCTGTGAGAAAACCAAAGTGACACACGTAAATCCATGAACAAAAAGAAGATTAAAATGATACTACTGACCTAAACAGATATTGCTCTTTATAACTTGTAACCTTATTGTGAGCTCAGTACTTATGTCCGTGTCAGGATCCTGTAGGAATGATGAGTCAGTTTTTTCTGATCGGTCAGTAGTTGGTTGATCAGATCCTGAAGTTAAGTGAGGTTACCATGGTGATCTATCCCAGCTGAAAATGAGCCAGCTTCGTGATACCTAAAAAACTGAGTTAAGCCCAATGACAGCTGTCTAGCTGTCTGTTAGATGTTACCTCGTAGAGCTTGCTGACTTTCGCCTGGCATTTAATGTAGTCCTCAAAGTCTGCAAACACTTTGAACCTGAGGAGAGACAGAGGAGGATAAATACATCAAGTCTGACAACCTGAACTCTACAAAACAAATCTAAAAGTTTCACATCCATCATTAGAAGCAAAACTAACAAAGAATGATTGTTGACATGACATTATCAGTGACCTTTGCTTCTCATATAAAAATGTTTTGGAGGAGTAGTTAATTAACTTTAAGTAAGTTAAACTGGACGGGAAAGTAAAGAATGCATCTGTGTGTTGCTCACCGGTCATGTTTAAAGAGCATGTTGGTGACGTCTTTGAAAAGATCTGGATTTTTAGGGCTGAAAAATCCACTGGTGATCTGGTCCATCACTTGTTTCAGCTCTGGGATCTTCTTGTAGTACGACATGGCATCATATCTAAAAAAAAAAAAAAAGACACACGTTAATATACAACATAAAAAGAGCTATAAAATACCAAATATAAACAACAAAACAGGCTCCTTTACCCCGTTTTGTCCATTTCAGCCACGTCCTCCACCCTCATGCCGAAGATGAACAGGTTCTCCTCTCCGGCCTCCTCAGCCATC
Source organism: Sebastes umbrosus (assembly GCF_015220745.1). Classification (NCBI taxonomy): domain Eukaryota; kingdom Metazoa; phylum Chordata; class Actinopteri; order Perciformes; family Sebastidae; genus Sebastes; species Sebastes umbrosus. Next base: position 25,552,902 of record NC_051284.1, on the reverse strand, counting down.
TCCACATTGGCTCCGTCCATGGTGCCGATGGTCAGAGCTCCGTTCAGCATGAACTTCATGTTACCGGTTCCTGACGCTTCGGTGCCGGCGGTGGAGATCTGCTCCGACAGATCTGTGGCAGGTATCACTAGAGAGGGAGAGCACATCATTTTTGGTGCACCATCCTTACATTTGAGGAAGTTGCTCTCCCCATAATGGATAATATTTTCACATGAAACCAAAGAAAGTAGTCTGAACGCTACCTTTCTCTGCTAGAGAGACCCTGTAGTTCTCCAGGTAGATGACCTTCAGCTTGTTTCCCACCATGGGGTCGTTATTCACCACGTCAGCCACTGAAGTGATGAGCCTGATGATCATCTTCGCCATGTGATACCCAGGAGCAGCCTGCAGAGGGTGACAGGAGACGTACTTACTGTAAAACTAAAATATCACTCCACCTGTCGGCCTGTTTATTGAACTTCATGTCTGCTGTGCCACGTCTGCTGTGTCACGTCTGCTGTGTCACGTCTGCTGTGTCTGAACTGGTACCTTTCCCCCGATGATCACTGTTCGCGGTACAAAAGGTGCAGTGGGGTTCATTCTGATGCCTTGGGAAACAAAACCGGACACAAACCCATTAAAAGTGATGCAGTTTTAACAAAAACAATAAAAATACAGACATATGAACACATTACAGTTACCATTTCTCAGGTCTCTGCATTGACAACAAACAAGTGAGGGGATTGTTTTGAACATACTACAGTATGACGTCTCAGCAAATCATTCAGTGGGTTAGTACAAAACACAAAGAAGTTGCATTTTGCTTCCATGCTGCACAAAACACATTATATACATGTTGTTTTTAGTCACACTGACAGCTGTTGTTGTCTGTTGGGCTGCAGTTTGCCATGTTATGATTTGAGCATATTTCTTTATGCTAAATGCAGTACATCTGAAGGTTTCTGGACAATATGTGTCATTACTTTGTGTTGTTAATTGATTTCCAATCATAAATATATACATGCACTTGCATAAAACAAACATATTTGTCCACTCCCATGTTGATAAGAGTATTAAATACTTGACAAATCTCCCTTTAAGATACATTTTGAACAGATATGCGATTAACTTTATGCGATTTAAATAGCCATTTTTTAAGTATGTATATAGAAATATTTGCTGGGAATATTCCCAAGTAAGGTAAAGGTAAGTCAGCATGAAAGTAAATTGCATGTTGCACAAAACAGAACTGCTGATGAAAGAGATTTCCTGTTTATCACAGTCTGATGATTGCATGGAAAATTACCCCACTGTTGATTGAAAAGGCAGATGCATCTCACTCTTAGTGTTTGTTTTAACTGGCTAGGGGCACTCTGTGTGCTCAGTAACACATCAGGACATGTCAGATTATATCATGTAACTCTCACAGAGAGCTGTGTTGGCTTGTGAAACCTTCTCAGGAACGCAGTAATGAGTCATTTAACGTACGGTTGTACATGACGATGATGTGCAGGCAGTTGAGGAGCTGCCGCTTGTACTCGTGGATTCTCTTCACGTGGACGTCAAACATGGAGGATGGGTTGATTTTCACCCTGTACTCTTTCTCCAGGTACTGGGAGAATTTCACCTTGTTGTCCTGTGAGAAAAATCAGAAATACATGACTAAGGATTTATTCAGTGAGGTGAAGTTGAATCACAGGTGCGGCATGTCCTGACACGTACGGACATTAAAGCTGCAAAATGCACAAATATAACAGATTGTAATGTCTTTGTCTGCAAAGACGTGCAGAGATGATAAACAACTACATGATGGTTTTTACCACACACAGGCACCAACATGTTGAAATGTGTGGACTCATGGTGTAACAGGACAAAGCCTCCACTGTGTATGTATGGCAACATCATGCAATCATTAATGTAACATAAAAACAGGAACCTCTTTGCAATGACAGTGAAACTACTTTCATGTCAGACAAAGCTTCTAAATCTATTGATACACAGTAAAATAGAGGTTGATAGTAGCTTCAAAATGTACTTCAGTACTTGAGTAAATGTACCTGTTTCACTTTAGAGATGTCACCGATGAGCAAAGCATCGTCAACAAAATCATTCAGCTTCTGTAGCTGGCTGAGGTCTTTCACATAATCCTCCCCGATGACCTGAAAGAGACGTTAAAGGTCACAGTAAAATGTGGGCAAAACAACCTGACAGTGTTTACTACACTACACACTCCACCTCATATACAGTATATCTAGAAAGGTGACTGGAACACGGGCTGTAAAAGACTCGGGAGAGAAAGCTACGCCAAGATTCGATCACACGACAGCTGGGGAATATATTATAGAGGATTCTCTACGACATCTCTTGGCAGCCGATCATTTATTTACAGCTCAGACAGACCTCAGCGATGAGATCAGCCAGTCCGGGGTTGCACAGCAACAGCCAGCGTCTGGGAGTGATGCCGTTGGTTTTGTTCTGAAACTTCTCCGGTTCTAGCTCATAGAAATCACGGAATCTGTGGGAGAACAATGGGAAACGTTCTTGAAGGGAGAACTTAATTTGGTTTATCATGGACAAAATAATGGAAACATCTGAATAGTGCATATATTAAAAGGAGCAAACCAGCATGTTTGCCATAAACCATAAAATCATGTGATGTTTAGATTTTTGCAGACCTTTGTAATACACGTTTAAATTTTTTTTTTTTTACAAAAATAGACAACTGTGATGTAAATCACTGGTTGCCAACCTGAGGGTCCCGACCCCTACTAGGGGTCACCAAAGCTTCACAAGGGGTTGAGCAGCCTTCTTGACTTCAAGTGTTGTAAAATTGAATATGCAGCTGGCCTATATCTCAGCATTTCATTCATTTCTGTGAAGAAAACTGAATGAAATTTTTATTTTTAAATATTGGATTATTAAATTGGATTATTATTTAAGATATAAATATGATAAGGGCACGGTGTAGACCGGAACAAAAGCCATATTCACAGACTCTCCCCTCTCTTCCTGAACAGCCTTGTTCTGTATTAAAAAAGTACGCAGATAACACAGCTAAAGAGCTAATAATTACCAAGCATCAGGGAGAAGAAAACTCTGAATTTGTCAAAAAAATAAGCATATTAAGTACATATGATTGTTAAAAATGAAAAAGAAAATACATAATACATAGAGAATTGTTTTAAAAGTTCCTAAAAATAACAGGAAAACTCATCTCTGATGCTCATTTTACACAAACGTCCTGCAGTTATTGCGTTCACTATTTGGGTTAATTGTACAGTTTATCAATTGCTCTGTACTGCTATTGTTATGCATTGAATATAATATGAAATATCCATAAAATATGGCACTTTGTCAGGGGTCGTCAGATTACTCAATGATAGAAAAGGAGTCCCTTAAGGAAAAAGGTTGGAAAAACTATATGTGATTTGTAGTAAATGCACTAAAACATGCAAAAACACTGGTGTTGTCCTTCACCATTATAACAAAGATGGTTGACTCATCAGATAAACATTCATTTCTCAAAGTTCAGGAAAGTTTTTAGCTGTTTGTTCTGTAACTTTGCGTCTTGGTTACCTAACAACGTCCTGCCTTTCAAGCTCCCATCATCCGGTTATTGTTCAGAGTGTGTCACAGAGGAGATGATTCAATCCTGTGGTTTTCTATGAGCCCATACTCATGTGGTGTTTAGCAACTATTGTTTTATTGGTCGGCCTGTCTGAGCTACCTTTGTTTCTTTCTGTGGGTGCAGTTTGCCTCTGTTTCTTTGTCATTTATAAAAATGTTTGTCACTTTTTCAAGACCAATAGAGCTGTAGCTTTGTCTCTGTAGCTACAGTGTTTTGCTTCACTGGCTTACACGTCAGTCTTGATGATGTTGGAGTGTATCTCAGCGACTCCGTTGACAGCGTGAGATCCCACGATGCACAGGTGCGCCATGTTCACCCTCTTGCACCCGTCCTCTTCAATCAGAGACATTTTCCTCAGTTTTTCCATGTCTTTTGGATAGAGAGCTGCGATCTTCTGCAGCAACGAAACAGACACACCTTTAGGATATCAGATTCATGTGATACGTCACAGGTGTGTTCAGTCAATAAAACACAACCGTTCTCTTTTTGCAGTGTCTGAGCCACAGTATACGTACTTCCAGGTGGACCTGGTTGATGTGGTAGATGATCTGCAGGTGTCTGGGCAGCAGCGTCTCCAGCAGCTCTACAGGCCAGCGCTCCAGAGCCTCGGGGAGGACCGTGTGGTTGGTGTAGGCGAAGGTGCGCCTAGTGAGGTCCCACGCCTGCAGAGGAGGATTTTTCTCTGTTTAAACATCACACCTGAGCTTTGCAACTACTTACAACCTAATCTAAGTCTACTACTTTCTTGATAGTGTCCTTGCTTTCCTCCATATCGATGCTATCTTACATCGTAAAAGTTGCATCAACAAACTACTTCTGCCTGACTTTCCCTATTGCACATGAACATTATGCAACACAGGAATGTCTGTTTAATTTGTCACGCTCTGTGGTTTTAACCTCCTTTGTGTTACCTGCTATGATTTCTTAATCTAATCCTGTTGCACTTGAGTCATTCTAAGTAAGAAAAACGGTTGAAATCACATCTGACTCTCACTCACCGTGTCCCAGTCGAGTTTCTCAATGTCCACAAAGATCCTCATCAGCTCCGGGATGGCCATGGACGGATGAGTGTCATTCAACTGGATGGCGACCTGGAAAACACGACATTCTGTACTGACACCTTCTTATTGATTTAACCTCCTATAACTGAATAACAGGAGATTAAAGACGCTGCTGTGAAACACTGAAAGGAAAAACACAATACCTTTGAATTAAAGACACAACTTGCATAAGATTTGCCACACCTTTGCACACAATCTCAATATTATATCTGCAGGGTTTCTCACTTGGCAGAGATTTTCTCACTTGGTGCTATGAAACAAAATGCCTGCTGTTAATGTAGCACATTTTGTTTTCAGGCCAATAACACATTTGACAAAGCAATGACACTACATTTCTTGGTAATGCATTATCTCTGCTTTATTTTACTCTTAATTGAAAACACAATTTCCTTGTTTGAGTAAGTTACAGGTCTTCAATCAGGCTTGTGCTACAAATTTGTAACTGATCGCCTCTGGTCAATAACTGGGGCTAAAAAAAAAAAAAGTAACATAACTCATTTCCATTAGTCACTCTCTTCTTGAGGTTCTCTGCTCCTTTGTCTTTTGCATTCATCAATAAATAACTGATGATTTTGAAGCTTACTTTGTCTGGGAAGCTGTCGAAGGAGATTCGGCCAGCAGTGCCCGTCTTAGTGGTCTTGAAGCGGCGGATGATGTCTTGGAGTGTGGCCGCCACAACAAAGTACTCCTGCTTGAGACGAAGCTCTTTTCCTTCAAAGAACTACAACATATAAAGACCACAGAGACACTTAAGGCCTTGGCTTTAAGACAGTATAGACATTTTTTAGAGGAAATTATGCATATCTTGTCGAAGAAGATGATCTTGTGATGCAAAATCAGTAGTAGTATTTTGCATATTGCTGCATAGACACATCAATATGTGCTTAATGACAAAATATTGAACTCACATTGTCATTGGGGTAGAGAACACGGGAGATGTTCTCCGCCTGATTTCTGTCCAGAACAGCCTGGATGTAATCTCCAACATTAACTACAGACAGGTGAAGTGCATTTTAGTTAATATATATATATATGTTACATATTATAATGTTATCTAAAGTCAAAGATTAAACTCTGCAGGAGAAGAAACCACAACATTTGAGCTATATTGCAACACAGACATGTTTATGCAAGTTGCCAGTGTTGCAGCAGTTTCCTTATGTCTTGCAAAGTGTTTCTGTTGAAAACTAAAAAGGGAAATGCACAGACTGTTTTGCAAAAGTGGGTTTTATATTAGAAATAGTCAAAGTTGCCTTCAGCACTCACAGTCTTTCAAGTTAAAGTCGTTGGGGGCGCGAGCGGACCACAGTCTCATGGTGTTTACGGTGTTGTTCATGTAGCCGGGGATGGGTGTGTCGTAGGGCATCGCCAAAACCACCTGGTATGAATAAAAGTGAAAACACTGAGTCAGCAGGAAGACACAGCTTCAGAATAAAAGCCTGTAATCCTACCCAGGGGCAGGTTTAGAGATGCTTGAATGGGGTAAAAAAAAAAAAAAAGAGTAAAAAAGTGTTAAGCCTCACATGTAAAGCCCTGGTGCTTGGTAATAATAAACTAATAAACTACTTTAAAAACATGCACATGAAATAATATCAATAAATAGCCTAAAGCCATGGACAGAGTATGAGACAACGGGCCCCTGGACAAAGACATGTAAAATAAGGTCATTTTGCATCTCTTTGTAGCGATTTTATGTCTCTCTGTAGTTGTTTTTCGTCTCTTTGAAGTTGTTTTTCGTCTCTTATTAGTTGTTTTATGTCTATTTGTTGATGTTTTATGTCTCTTTGTAGTTGTTTTGCATCTCTTTGTAGTCGTTTTATGTCTCTTTGTAGTTGTTTTGTGTCTCTGTAATCATTTTATGTCTCTTTGTCATCATTTTGAGTCTCTTTGTCGTTGTTTCACATCTCTTTGTAGTTGTTTTGTGTCTCTTTGTAGTCATATTATTGACTTTTCATCAATAATTGTTAGTCACTTCATACAGAGGCTCTGCTCCAGGGGCCCCTGGGCCTGTACCTGGTAGGCCTGTTCAGTGATCCATCCATGATACTAACTACCTATCAACTTCTGACTGAAGGAGGGAGGGCACCCCTCTGTCGCCACCCCCGATCTTACCCATCAGTGCCTGCTGTAATCTGAACACATCTTCAGTACCTGAGTGTCGACCCATTTGGAGCCCTCTCTCGTCTCCTCTACTCGTCCGTAGAAGTGAACTGGCAACATGTACTCTGGACGTGCTTTCTCCCACGGGTTTCCATGCCTCAGCCAGTCATCTGCCTCCTCCACCTACAACAGGTCAGACAGAGTAAAGATAAAAAAGCTTTAAATATGAGATAAAACGTTGTAGCAGGAGAGAAAGAAGAGTCATAGAGCAACACACTGACCTCTTTATACAGCAGATTGAGGTAAAAAAAAAAAAAAAAAGGATTTCCTGTCTGATTAATCAAGTTATTTTAATGTTATATCAAGCCCAACAGGTCCATAATAAGATTAGATTCTGTAGAATAAAATGCACCAAATTTCACTGCATTTACTGTCCACTAGTAGCAGGGAATATAAGTTCATCCACCCCAGTGAGAAAACACTGAGCTTAACTCCAGTTCAGTGTTCAGAAGTACATGTTTACACTGAGGCTTTGAACAGCAAATAACCAGGAGAATTCAAAAGGGCAAAGGTCTTTAGTTTGAGGATCTCTTATCACTAGACACTCAATATGTATTTTGTTTTTCATCTAAAACCAACCAACACCAGCTTCTGTCTGGAGCTTGCACCACTTCAATGTCTCTAAAGAGGGACAGACATCAAGTTAACTTCCTGTTAATGATTAGCTTGTGATGTATTGTGGCCTAATCATTTCTACTTTGGCCTTGCTCCACTTTGACTCCTAACAGCATGAATATGTGCCAACAACAGAATCCTGAATTTCAAAGTAAAAGATAAGAAATCTATGAACTCTAAAGAGAGACACGGGTGCGTTTGTAGGGAAATATCTAGTCCTTTTATAAGATGAAAGGCAGCTGGTTAACAGCTGAAATTAGCAGAAAATAACTTTCAGCTGCAGTTACCTGCCAGCCGTCTCGTATCTTCTGGTTAAAGATTCCATATTCGTATCGAATGCCATAACCGTACGCTGCAAGACCCAAGGTGGCCATCGAATCCAAGAAACATGCTGTGTGCAGAAAAAAACCCCTTCATAATTAGACATAAAATCAAAATACAAACTCCATAAAGCTGAATTGAGACACAACATGACAGTTCATGGTGTAATGTTCATTTACACATTCAGTTTCAACATTTCTGTGGCTGCAAGTTGCTTCAAACACTCAACACGCACACAGAGGTATTTCATGGACAACTGCCAAAATAGCCTAGAAATTATAACGGAGTACTGCTGCCCTAAAGATAAAACGTTTGCATGCAAAACATAATTGATCTTTGATTCATTTAGTGTCAGCATAAAAGCAGTATGATGCCTTCTTTTCTGTTTTCTCCATTTTTCCTGTAACTTTGACTTGTTTTAAAGGAGAGGGAATATAATAAACCCCTTTCTCTCTGTGTCAAACATCTGCAGTTTTTTTTACCTGCCAGTCTGCCCAGACCTCCGTTCCCCAGACCTGCATCCTCCTCCATCTCCTCCAGCTCCTCCATATCCAGGCCGAGCTACAGCAGAGGCGAAACATAAAAGCCTACTGTTTACATTTTTAGGAGAAAGCAAGATATGATCAAAACGAGCACAGTGATTATGTGTGTTCAGTGTTTGTTGTTGTTGTTGTTGCCTCTATTTCCTGTAAACTTGTGTCTGACCTGGTAGATGGCCTCATCGCAGGCGTTCTGCAGCCCCAGGTTGATCATCGTGTTCTGGAGCGTCCTGCCCATGTAGAACTCCAGAGACAGATAATACACCCTCTGGACATATGAAGAAAAAAAAACATGTTTCTTTGCACAGACTTCATCTTTTCAGACACTTTATAGATCAAAGATTACCTACAAATTAATATTTGTGTTTGCTTGTGGCTTTATGGTGCAGAAAATGAAGTGTAGAGCTGAGCAGCAAATGAATGAAACTGGAACAAGCTGACATTTTCCTAGCGGTGTAGACATGAAGCAATGACCTAAAAACACTGCACCTCTTGAAAATATGGAAAGTTTTATGTAACAGAAAAACATTGCATAAGCCTACTTCCTATTACGACTTGCTCTTTAGAATAAATTTATGGCTTTCTTCCAAAACAAACACAAACCATGTCGGGAGAAAATATTTGAAATGCAGTGAACAGATGTTCTTTGTACTTTAAGATAGAACATGTGTTATAAGGAAGTTCACATGTCATCTACATGTGAAATACATTCTTTGCAATGTAGGTTTCAGGATTTCAAGCGTCTCAAATACATTAAAAACTTATTTGAGATGACTATTATCTGCATTTAGAGATACTTTGTAATGTTTTGCAGTTGAATCCTACTCTAAAGTACATGTGGAATGTATATTTACAGTATGAGAAGTCTGAGAAACTCTTTACCTTTGGGTCTGCTTCATAGTAAAACTGCTGTGTTCTGATCCATCTCCCCACCAGGTGATCCCTCACAGTGTGAGCCAAGGCAAAGTAATAATCCCTGGGTGTTGCAATGTTTCTGTCTTTCACCAGGGTGAAGTGCAGGTGACGGTTGAAGCCCTTTTTCAGCTCGGCGACACTCTCCACTCCCACAATCCCCCTGATGCTGATCTGCTTGCGCTTGTCCTGGTCGGTGAGAGGTGTCGCCATGCTGGGTAGGCAGGTCTGTCCTGTGTGTTACTGTAAAGCTGTGCTGGGTGGAAGTGAAGTTGAAAGGGAAGATGGCAGGTTTTCATGCAGCAGTCTCCTCCTTTTTCTGCTTTCATTGGTGACTGCAGGGGGAGGGTGTTTCCCCCGGCCGGCCCTCGCTGAGCTGAGCTGCAGGAGAAGGTGCACAGAGAGACCACAGATAAGGACTGAAAGTTTTGTGCAGGTTAAGCTGGCACAAATCTCTATGATTCATAGTTCCAAGTCATATTTTATTGTAAGTTCATTCAAACTAATTATAGTTGCATAAAGAAACACTGTTATTCTTAAACTAAAAATTACTTTTTGTTTGTCCTCTAATTCATATTTTTCTCCCTTTTTCAGCATAAATAGAGATATTATTTATTTTGTACTTAATAACAAATATGTAATATAAAATACTTGTTTGCATAAGCATTCACTCCCTTCAATAAAACACACCTATATCAAGCCCCTCCCACCTTGGTTACTGTTGCTAGGCGTGTCAAGCTTTTGCACGCAGCATATCAACATACCGTTTTAAAGGAAATAATAGCAGATTTCTGCAATAATAGTTCTGAAATATCAGAGAGAAGTAGACAGAAAGGAATACAATATGCATTTGAGAGCTACATTCACAATATAGATTAATTTGTCGACAGAGTACTGTGAATGAATAGGCCGTTAAAATCAAGGGAAAAGCTCACCTGTCCAAATTAAAGCCTCAGACAACCTTTGTTTTTAAGCTCACGTTAAGTTAACCCATTTGTGTCCGCAACTGAAATTTTGTATTTCCTTTAAACGTCCCATATCGTGCTCATTTTCAGGTTCATACTTGTATTTTGTGTTTCTACTAGAACATGTTTACATGCTGTAATGTTAAAAAAAACAACTTTATTTTCTCTCCGTTTTAGCGCATTTTGACAGAATTGCAACAGAATTGCGTTGCTAGGCAACAGCTTGGGTCCATGTGTACTTCCTGTCACCTGATGACATTCACATACACTGCAACAAGAAATAAGCTGGAACACATTTAGAATATTTACGTTTAAAATTGTGTAAAGGGTCTAAATATTGTATATTTGTGACATCATGAATGGGCAGAAATCCTAACAGCTTGTTTCAAATGCAGAGTTTCTGAATACGGGCTGTGTGTATTTCCCTTTGGATTGAGTGTTTCGATATTTTCACAGTATTTATATAGGACTTAGGCCTGTTTTATAATTAAAAAAAACCCCATAAAAATCTCACTTTTTTTTATAATATGGGACCTTTAATAGAAGTGTTCTCTGGACTTGCCTCAGCACAAATGTGAAGAAATTTCCCAAATCAGTCAAAGCTTTTCTTATCATATTATCTATAGTCTTTGGGCACATGGGACTAATGTTTTTGCAATATACTCCATTGTATTTTAGGATAAAACAGTAGTCCCTGTGCCCAAAGACTAGATATAGTATGAAAATGTCTGTATCTCAGGAACTACAAGGTGCACAATCAAGTATTTGGTATCTATGAACTCATAACAATGTTGTTATATAGTTGAATATCAGAGATATGCACACATATGCAGTTTAAAGAAAATATTTCATATGGAAAACATTTGATAAACACAATGATAGAATTTTTCCTAATTTTTCAAAAATCCTTACTTTGATTATTAATAAAAGTGTGTTTTTTTTGTGTGTGATCTAAATCAAATTTAATCATCAATCATTATTATCTAATATTAAACTAAATTATCCCACTTTTCGATTTGTTTAAAGCACGTCAGGATATTCAACTGTTTTTTGTTGAACTACGATGGATTAATTTGTGAGTGAGGTCTTCCACACTGTGTATTCAACACCCGGCATCGCTCCTCTTTCATTTTCGGCTTTGGAAAAGCGAAGAAATACAACATTTCTCTCTAAACTTTCAGGATATCTGCTGTCAGACATGCTAGTTCCGGTTCCATACACACCTGCGCCTAGTTACGGTTGCTAAGGTATGATTGGACAGTGGCCTGTTCTAGGGCGGGGCTTAGCGAGGGGTCAATTAAAAGCCATGTAAGATAAGATAAGATTAGATAAGATAAGATAAGATAAGATATTCCTTTATTAGTTCCGCAGTGGGGAAATTTGCAGTGCACAGCAGCAAAGGGGATAGTGCAAAAAACAAGATGCATCAGCTAACACAGTAAAAAAAAAGAGCTAAACAAAGTGTAACAAAATATGAACCATTTAAATAGAAGGAAGTATAAAAATAGGAGCAGTATATACAGTTTTGACAATAAACAGACTATTAACAAAGTTGCACAAGTGGAAAATGATATTGCACAGTGAGAATGAAATGAAATTCCACCTGAAAATATCAGGTTATTGTCAGTTTTTGGTGTGTAAGTGGTCTACTGGGAGCAGTGCTGGTTGTGGAGTCTGACAGCTGCAGGAAGGAAGGACCTGCGACAGCGCTCCTTCACACACTTTGGGTGGAGCAGCCTGTCGCTGAAGGAGCTCTGGTGTGCTGCATGGAGTGGGAGTCATTCTCCATCATGGATGACAGCTTAGCCATCATCCTCCTCTCTCCCACCACCTCCACTGTGTCGAGAGGGCATCCCAGGACAGAGCTGGCCTTCCTGATCACTCTGTCTATTCTCTACCTGTCCGCAGCCGAGATGCTGCTGCCCCAGCAGACCACTCCATAAAAAATGTCTGATGCCACCACAGTGTCATAAAAGGTCTTCAGTAGTGCCCCCTGCACTCCAAAAGACCTCAGTCTCCTGAGCAGCTAGAGTCTGCTCTGGCCTTTCCTGTAAAGTGCAGTTGAGTTATCAGTCCAGTCAAGTTTATTGTTCAATTAGTAAAATAGAGATCACCTGCGTGTGGAAAAGCCACGTTAAATCTACTTTGAGTCACTGTTATAAGACAGTAAAACACAGAAAAGACAGAACATTAGACCTTGTTGACACCTATTTATTGAATATTCACACATACAAAAAAAACACAGAGGCTCATATTACACTTCGGATCATCATAATAATAATAGCAGTAATATGGTAATGATAGACATATAATCATAGTAATCATACTGTGTTAAAATCATAACGATAATAACAATGTTCATTTTATATTCATAAAACTCTCCGTAGACATATTTCAGCATCACTGTAAATAATAATATCGAGTGATGACATTCCACCTCGGATCAAACAGGGCAAAAAAAAGAATCACTTTGGAGTTAAAATGAGGTTATTAATGCAGGTAAACACACACTCACACACACACACACACTCACATGTATGTACATTTGGATATATAACACCCAGTGTCGCCCAGCGACTGTGTGTAAGTTTTTAATAATTCACAAAAGTTTAATGGATTTTAAATCATCCCCGGGTCTAAGTTTAATATTATTAAAGTGTATTTGGCTGGTTTAGAAATAATAAATGTTACAATCACACACTTTTTAAAACATCACCACCCTCATATGTTCAGTAGAGAAACACACATTTATGGTATTTATCAATCAAATATACAACTTATTCAAATAGAAAATGCTCCATGAGAAGATAATTTGTGTTGAAAAGTAACAGACGTGTGTGTCATCTCCTACTGAACATGTGGAGAATCCCTTTAATGAACTGTTTTGCTAAAATTAAAGCCATTTTGTTTCCTGGAATCTGAGGTTGTGTAATGTCGTGATAAAGGCTGCACTTGTCTCGGTACGAGGCAAAGGAAGCCGTCGCTGCTCAGTGACCCTCAGCTGAACGGGGCTGCTTTTGTACTTTTATTATTATAATTACGGCCGGACAAAAGGCTTACCTTGAAAACCCACCAATTAAATGTTGCATGAATCAAAAGCTTGAATCCAGCCTTTGCAGCAAAGGCCGTGCAACTTGCTGAACGCTGCAGTAGTCTGGCTTATCAGCACACATGCACATGTCATACTGAACATTATATATAGTTTACTGTGCAGCCATATATCAGTTTTAGATGATTTACAATCAATATTAATCCAGGGAAAGAGAAAATAAAAATCACAGAGAGGATCTATAAAGTTAAGAACCTGAACCTCAATACTGTGGTTATTATATCCATAACAAACATGGTTATTGTTGCCCTTTTAGCCGATAGAAAAGATACGTAGCAGCAGGTGAAGTCAGGCATCACAGATGTTACAGTTGACTCTGCTGAAGCAATGAATCTAGTTTGTAGCAAAGTTTCATAATAAATCTGGTTGGTATTGAAGAGGGGAAAAGGCACACCCATGAAACTCAAAACACAGGATAGCACCTTATGTGTATGCTAGACATGTATGGTACGTCTCAGGGAGACGATGCACTGGGAAACGTATTTGGGCAACTTGGAGGGCAACAGTTCCCTCAAATCGACCTCAACATTTTGAATTCAGTTACTTTTTTTAGCCCTGCTAGTGGCAACATGTCTCCAGGGACAGCCATGTTAGTTGGTTGGTCCACCATTCTGGTCCAGACTGAAATATCTCAACAACTATCGGATGGATTCCTAAAACATTTTTGACAGACACTCATGGTTCCCAGAGGATGAATCCTAATGACTTCGGGGTTCCTCTGACTTTTCCTCTAGCGCCACCAGCAGCTCAAAGTTGTCACTCATCCAGTGAAATCTGGTGAAATATCTCAACAACTATTGGGTGGATTCCTATGACATTTGGTACGGACATTCATGGTCCCCAGAGGATGAATACTATAGACTTTTCTTAATCCTCTGACCGTCAAAGTTGTCACTTACCCTGTGAAATCTGATGAAGTATCTCAAAAACTATAAGATGGATTCCTAAGACATTTTTGACAGACTTTCATAGTTCCCAGAGGATGAATCCTAATGACTTTGGGGTTCCTCTTACTTTTCCTCTAGCGCCACCAGCAGCTCAAAGTTGTCACTTATTCTGTGAAATCTGGTGAAATATCTCAAAAACTATTGGATGGATTCCTAAGACATTTTGTACGGACATTCATGGTCCCCAGAGGATGAGTCTTAATGACTTTGCGGATCCTGTGACTTTTCCTCTAGCGCCACCAGCAGGTCAAAGATGTCACTTATCCTGTGAAATATCTCAACATCTACCAGTTGGATTGACACAAACTTTAGCACAGACATTAATGGTCCCCAGAGGATGAATCCTAATCCCTTTTGTGATCCTCTGACTTTTCCTCTTGCGCCACCATGAGGGGTCACATTAGTGGTTTTGAGTGAAATATCTCAACAACTATTGGATGGATTCCTAAGACATTTTGTACAGACATTCATGGTCCCCAGAGGATGAATCTTAATGACTGACGATACTCTGACTTTTCTTCTAGCGCCACCATGAGGGTCACATTTGTGGTTTTGAGCAAAATATCTCAACAACGGTGGGTTGGATTGCCACGACATTTGGTATACACATTCATATCCCCCGCAGGTTGGATTGTACCAGTTTTGGGGATAAATTTAAATTACTTTCAATACTATGATTAACTATCAAAAACCTGCAAAACTAAAGACACACCCATCAGCCTCAGCTGTACTTTGTGTACAGCGCAAATTGGTAAATGTTAGCATGCTAACACGCTAAACTAAAATGGTGAACATGGTAAACATTATACCTGCTAAACATCAGCATTTAAACGTTAGCATTTAGCTCAAAGCACGGAGCTGCTTGCATGGCTTAGTTGTTGCCTGTTGAGGAGGCTGTTGCCCAAATGTGAGGCCACAACAACATCCCAGTACATAGTCACCTTTCCTGTTGTTTTAATAGGACATAAACTGGTTTGAGAACAAACTCCAAACTACATTTTTAAAGCGACAAAAAAAAAAAAAAGATTCAGTTTCTTTGCTTCTGTAATAACTATACATCAAATAAAGGAACAATGATGAATTCTCATTGAAAAAACTCTGAACATCAATAACTTATTTAGCTATACACCTCTTTGCAATAGATCTTTGCAATAACAATATTACAAAACTACCAGGATTTAGTCACCTACAGTAAAAAAAGCCAGAATGAAGCGAAGCTGCTGTAGCACCTTATTCAAAGAGCTTCACAGTCATCATCTTTAACCCATTTACAACACACTTCAATGCACGGAATCGCCCACTTTTATGGTACGTTACACCAAAACCCATCCATCCTGTTTTTAGAGCTGCACCGCAGAGAAAGGCTGCATGTTTTTTTTGTTTTTTTACAGACGATACAGAAGGATCACACGAGCTAAGCCACTAAGAAAAGCGTCTCATGTATACGGATGAGGATACAACAGTGACGCGGCTGAGAGTCGGACTATTGCTCTCTTCCAGGGATCATTGCAGCTGCAGACCAGTCTCGACCCGTCCACCCCCACCTCACATACATTCACACACATAAACACATGAAACACGACCTCTCATGCTCCCCCGGGTGGTTTAAATGTGTCAGGATGTTCATGATTGTTGGCAGGAAAAGAAACATACAGGATATTGTGTAGAATAAGAATAAAGAATAAGATATATTGAGCTGTATGTTGATGGTATGACGGGGGCTACTTTTTCTAAGTCGACTCATTTACAAAACAAACTCCCACCTTTAAAGGAACAGTTCAATATATAAGGAAACATGCTTATTTGCTTTCTTGCCGAGAGTTAGATAAGACCACTTTCATGGCTGTATGCTAAATAGCACTAGCTGAGTCAACGTTACTTGTGCTAAGTTTGGGTTAATTTGTATTTTTAAAGTGGGGTTGTATGTATACTTTCGTGTTCTACGATGTAAAATGATTATTTATGTGAATGGAGTCTGGTGGCTTTGAAGAGAGCTATATAACGGCTTCAGTTCCCCGTCGGAAAGGGCTGTCTGACGGCGATGACCACCTAAAAAAACATCAATATCAGTTCAAGTGTACAATATATTTAGAATATTTTCTCACCGCTTTACATTGGAACACCACTGGGAAGCTACAGAGTGATATAAAAACCTAAAAATAATAATAAGTGAGCTTTAGAAGTGTTCGTAAACATATTTCTGAACTTTCGACAGAGCAAGGCTAGCTGTTTCCCCCCGTTTCCAGTCTTTATGCTAAGCTAAGCTAACCGACTGCTGCAGGTAGCTTCATATTTAGTGTGCAGACATGAGAGTGGTAATCGAGTGGAAAGCAAGTAAGCTTATTTTCCAAAATTTCAGACTATTCCTTTAAGCAGATGTTATGATCATTGCACATTATTCCAAGTCCATCCGCTTGAGTATATTTTTCAAAAGGATTAAACCCTCTTCAACTGTAACACGTCAAAATACAAGGTTGCAAAGCACGATCCAGTTTTGTCCTGCAGATGGTCCAAGTGTCCAAGGTTTAGGCATGATAAAGGCATGGCTCAGCGCTGGATGGGGCCTCTTACAGAGTCAGGGGGTCAGTCGGTCTTGGGGACAGGAGGAGGTGGGGCGGTGGGGGGGTGGATCATAGTTATTGACTGGCAGGATGAACCCTGGGAAATCCTGGAGAGGTTCTCCCCAGCCAGTCGGTGTGTGAGTCTTTAGCACACTGAGTCGTTGGGATCCGCATCCCCGGTGGTGTAGAAATCAGGGATGGGTAGACCAGTGTGCAGTGTGATCTGAAGAAAAACACATTTACATACAAATATATGGGTTACTGAATCATGGCAAAGAGGTTTGATTCATTTTCCTGCCTGCAGGTGGAGCTGTTGAACTATTTCCTCAGTGAGTGAAGTGTTTTGTCTTGGAGGCGCTTTGCTTTCATCACCCAGAGACGGCATTAAAAATGAGAAAACTGGCTGAGAGCAATAAGAAATTCAAAGCTACGAACTGTTGTTGAGTCTTTGAAGCTTCCTCTTTCAAGGTTTAATCCTCTGAGCCCATATTTGTAAAACTTGGAAAAGCAGTTTTAATGAATAATAATTGTACTCTTATGATACTTTGTTGATCTACAAGTAAAAACCTCTGTTTTGGCCTGCAGCACTGCTCGGGGAGGGACAGCCAGGGACGGATATAAAACAGCTCCTCCTGGAGCTGAGCCAAATGTGTTTAATTCGTACAAACACCAAAGTGTGAAAAAGACTATTTGCTGTTATGTGCAGGACTCTTTCTTGGCTGAGAACAGTAACTTCCTGGAGTCTCCGCTGTTTGCCTGTTAACTGGTCCTGGCCAAGAAATAGTTGGCTGCTCCCCCACACATTGTTTTCACACCAGTTTTTGCACCTCTGGACAGAGCTAGGCTAGCTGTTTCCCTTTGTTTCCAGTCTTTATCCTAACCCACTGAGCAAAGACACGTCCAAAAGACATCAATTTAACGTCTCTGTCGACGTCCGAGGACGTCCACTGAGGAGCCAGAATGAAAGTTATTGCGACGTCTTTTTTAAACGTCTTTTTAACGTTCAACTATTGATGTCAACCTGAGTTGCATGTCCGCAGACGTCCAAAAGGGGTCCTAGTCAGACGTCTAGATATTGAACCCATTTTACACGTCCGCAGACGTCCAAAAAGGCCCCTAACCAGATGTTCAAATATTGAACCCAACTTGCACGTCCACCAGACGTACAAAAGTGGGTCTGGACAGACATGATCTAGCTAAGCTAACAGGCTGAAGCTTCATATTTACATAAGAGACATGAGAGTAGTCTCAATCTTAATAAGAAAACTATTCATTTAAAGCTACTTGAGGGAAAAGAAAAGCAGAAATCGGTATGTCAAGGGATTCATTTTCCAATCTTTCTACAGAGTGCTCCAGGGATGACGTATTTTTGTAAACCAACCAGGAAGTTGGCATCGCACAGGTTCCCTCGAAAAAAACCCAATGGGATTTTTCCATTGGGTTTTGGACTATTGCAGAAAATAAACTCTGTGGCAAACTTAAGTTTATGATACTTACACGTTTTGTTCAGCAAGATAATCTCCACTAATGAACACAACTTTTATGATTTTTGAAGTGTGAATGCAATCAGCAGAAGTAAAAAGCTACCATTAGGCTATAAACAAACTACACCACGGTTGCATGAACGTGAGTATACACAACGAGGCTGTGAAGGCGGACGAGTCGGCGTGATGACGTTTAGTAGTCTCATTTAGCCACATGTTAGCAACTGTCTTTCAGTTCATGTATATACAATATGATTGTGTACCTGGACATTTCGGTTGAGGCTGATGGCGGGGTAATAGACGCCCTCCAAGGCTTCAAAAGCCACCGGACCCTGCTGCTCATCGTTGATGAGGAAGATGAGGATCCCGCGTGAGAAGTCCAGTAGAATTCCTATTGTAGCTCCTTTACTGATGCCGCCGTCCGTCCTGCACCATCACACACAGAGAAGAAGGTATGACAGATAATCTGGTACCTGCAGAATATGTGTCCTCCCATCCTGTAACTGTACTGAGTAGTACATTTACTCAAGTACTGTGCTTAGTTACAATTTTGTACCTTTACTCGAGTATTTTCATTTTCAGCTTCTTTATACTTCTACTTCACTACATTTCAGAGGCAAATGTTGTGGTTTTTACTCCACTACATTTACTTGCATCAGTGCTGGACAGTTATCACGTGTTTCTTTACCTGTTAGTGTGCGAGTTGTTGTGCATGAACCAGGAGCGGTTGTTGTCCACGTACATGGCCCACGCCTTGTCGTCCTTCCCCAGCATCACATCCTTCAGCACGTCGCCCCGAGCGATGCCGAAGGCCGGGTCCGGGTGGTTGTCATAGCGATCGACGGTCATTTCCCAGTAATGAACGCCGCGGGAGAAAGCGGAGTTACCCATGACCACCCTGTCGTCGTAGCTGTTGCACGACACCGTCAGGTTGTCGTTGGAGAGGACGATGTCCTGGTGAGCGGACGCCGGGTCAAAGGTGAACCAGGCGACTGCGCACACACACACACACACACACACACACACACACATGGGGAGAGTTACACACATTGTTGTTTAGCATCACTGACTGCAACACCTGATGATGATGATGACTTCACAGGTGACATGAATCTAGAGGCTGGAGACTAGATGAGGTGAACTGGAATGAAAGGAATAATAATCATATGAAAGAAGATGAGAGGAAGAAGATTCACTATCACTATTAGGATTAATAATTCTTATACTCTACAACTTAACTTAACTTAACTTAATTTATAACTTAATCCTAATAATCTTAATATTTATAATAATATCACACCTGGGTCAGACAGTCTGCACATGATAATTGGCGTTTGTTTTCACCAGCTTGCAACACTGCAAGCAGGTTAAATCAAATGCTAATAACGTTGCAAACTGTTTGACTACGGTATTAACAAAGCTCTATACTCTATACAGAGTAATATGGGAGTTTAACAGATGGGATGTTTGTGCTTTATATGGGCTCCACTGGACTTGTCCACCATCTTTCATTGGTGTCACTATGTGCAGTAAAGTTTCATTACATCGCTTTATTTCCCAAAGGAAATAAAACAAAGACATTTATTAGAAGCATGTAGTGAACGTTTAATAAGTGAAGCCCACAGAGCAGCAAACTGCCCACCTGCTGGTCTGAGAGTGAAGCACTGATGACACAGGCAATGGCAACGAGGGGGACAGAGTGGTGAGAGCCGTCCATACCTGTGCCTATAGACTGAATATCACATGGAGGGAGTCCAGCTGAAATGTGAAATGAAGGGAGGGGAGTAGAGGAAGAGCGGGAGAAAGAAAGGAGGAGGAGGAGGAGAGCGTAGCGAAGCGGTGAAGCAGACAGTGTAGAGGGGTCGGGAGGGGTGGAGGAGAAAGCAGGTTTGATCAGGGGAGCTGGTTCAACCAAAACACCACAGAGGAGATCCAAAAAACAGAAGTTCCTAGAAGCAAATCAGGTGAGACTTATAAGAACAAGCATGAAAACAAAGAGAAAGACAATTCTTCTCTCCATGCGGGAAATAAAACTGAGAAAATCGAATCCCAGTCCGGTCCGGGATGTCAGATCTCTGCAAAAACACTGAGTGGTTAGATCACTTTGTGCAGCAGCTGAGTGCTCTGTCTAGCAGGTAGGGAGGCCGTCTGGGCCTTTCACGTCCACTGATGGATGACAAGCGTCCCTGTGTGCAGAGCAGCATTTAACTAATGGGAAAGCGAGTGCACATAGGTGGATTATACAGCTGCTACTGGATGTACCTGGTTTAAAAGCTCAAACACACCCTCAAACAGAATCCACATCCTGCTGCTGCTTTTGGGTTAAAACCTTGGAAGTGATGTTTTGGAGGCTTTTACTGTTATTATTTTTGTGTTACGTGACAGATAAAAGAGGATGGGGATATTGAAATCCCTTTGAAGTCCATAATTAAAAACTCAAACTGCATAGTTTTAAATCTGAAATAAAAAGAAAAGGAAGTGGCCAAGTAACTTCCCCTAAATTTCTAAGACGTTTCTGAAGATGCAAGGCTTCAGTCTGGCAGCAACACTTTATTATTCTTAAGATCTTCATGAGTTCAGTCAAGATTTCTTTGCTGTTAATGAACGCCTCACTCCCAAAAGAAGAAGGAAACTGAGCCGGGACTCCAGTCTGTGATCTCATGATGTGACAATAACTATGAAACTATATTATTACCGTTATTAGATAAAATACCTGCCAGCTGTGTGCTAGAGCGCAACATCACGGCCAGTCAGATTGGATTCATCATGATAGAAATGTAACTTTTTGAAGATCTGATCATGCAAAAATATATATGTGTGTCAAACATATTTGGGCACCAACAAAGAGTTACAACACCTGGGAAACAGGGATGCAGTAACAAACATGTGGCAGGCATTTGGAGAAGCAAAAGTGCTGAAAAATAAGAAACAGTGAGTGACAAACTGATTTCAGAGTTGGCAGTAGAGATGTATATCTAGTCACGTCCGTCTGTTAACTTCGGAACAACAGCAGAGAAGCCAAATCAGTGAACATTTTTCATCTTTTTCTGGATCTTATAACTTCATATTTTGTGGTTTATCCGTATCCTTGTTTGAAGTATAATCTCGTTTGCTTCCTTTCTACAAGCAGTTCTTAATTTCACTTGCATTATTCTTTCTGTTCAACAGTCAGCTGGTCTTCAGCTGCTTACACTCCTGCCCCCTTTTTCCCTGTTATGAACTTATGGACACTTTGAAGATGTCAAAACTGCAGCAACACTTGTAATATAAAGATATCCATCTTTTTAAATGTTCTTATTCCTGACCCTGATGAAGACCGCAAGCTGAAATGCGTTGTTCTGACTATAAAGTTGTTTTTATTTTTTAGTTTTTGTTTTGTTTAAGTGTTGCTGCAATTTTGACCTCTTCAGACTTGTTCCCTTCTCCATACACCTTGGAAGTAGATGAAGTTGTGCCAGCAGCACTTCAGACTAGATATCGATTTTTTGTCAATGTATTGTCAATAACATTTAAAGAGAACGTATTTTCTCCAGGATTACGTTTGTTTTTGATTTATCACAAACATGTTTCTGATCGTAGTCCACGTAAGGAGGAGGTTGGGGTAAGTGGGTGAGTAAACACATGACTTCCACCCAGGAGACCACTTTCCGTGTCCAAACCATTATGTTTTACTAAACCTAAACGAGTAGTTTGTTGTATTTTGGTTTTGTTTTGTTTCAATTTAAAACTATAACCAGTTTAAAACTGCAACCATAATCTGGGATAAAATATATTTCCCTTGAAATGTAATTGAGAATGCAGTTTAGTTGTATGGGAACATCATTTTTGTAGGAGAGAGGGTTAGATATTTAGGAGGTCAAAAAATCAGATAATGATATACAGTATTAGCCAATAGTATTTTAAACATCAGGAGATAATCTGATGCTGACTCCCACAACAATGGCACAGCCTTCAGGAACAATTTGGGTTTAGCATCTTGCCCAAGAACACTTGTATATGCAGACTAGAGGAGCCACAGTAGGAAGCCATGTGTCAACAGGATTACAGTAAAGTACTATACGAAATCAAAGTTCACTGATTTTTCCTTCTTTGTCCACAATTCATATAATTAGATTAAAACTTCCTCTTCCTACCAGGAGTGGGGTTCGAACCCACGAGGACTATGTCCATTGGATCTTAAGTCCAACGCCTTAACCACTCGGCCATCCTGGTACATGCTGACCCCCTTGTACAAACTGTAAGCGAATTTAGCATTGACGGCTAAAACAACATTATTTGTGTTCTGTGTGAAACCAAAAGTCAACATTGACTTATTTTAATTAACTGAAATGACGTAGCAAATGTACTTATTTTAAGCCAAACCATTATGTTTTTACTAAACCTAACCATGTAGTTTTGTTGTGTTTTTGTTTTGTTTCAATTTACGTTAATAACATTTAAAAATGCGTCCATAATCCGGGAGAAAATATGTTTCCCTCGAAATGAAATTGAGAATGGAGCTGTATTTTAAAAATCTAATCACTAAAAAATAGCCGGTAGTATTTTTAACATAAACAACTACTCTTGATACGGACCCCTTAGATATGTTTTTTAAAGAATTATGACCAAGATACATACTAAGGGTGATATTTTACAGTGTAAAAATAAACTTGTCAGTGCCCTCTGGTGGACAAACTATGTAATAGTGACACTGTTTCTATTTATCATCTCAAACCTAGTGAACCATTTCTTGGTACTTATCGGCAGATATATTCGCCTAGCTCTATTTCAGACCTGCTGCTTTGAAAAGTGTAGATAAATACTGTTGATAAAGTTTGCTTTATTAATAAATACTGCCAGTGAAGAAGCACTAATACGTCGGCTCTATTGGCAACACAGACTTGAGTCTCGGCTCTTTCTGGATTCTAACTTTGTGGAAACTGACAATTTTATTCCAAATACTGACTGAACGATCCAAGATCAGAGGAATAAAAGTGAATTCTGTTTTGAGAGTGTATTTTCCCTTAAAGACATACAGTCATGTTAGTAGTAGGAGGAGGAGGAGATAATGCTTAACGTACTCTCAGAGGTCTGCATGATCAGCGTCTTGCTGTACTGGCCCACTCCACTGGCATTAAAGGCCTTCACTCTGGACTTGTATGTGCTGTTGAAGTGGAGCCCGTCCACCGTGCAGATGGTCTCCGTCCCCACGTACACTTCCTGTAAAGAGACACAGTGCTTCCTGTTAAGCTGGCAGATACATCGAGTGCGTAATAATGACACAGAGAGTCCTGCTTCTTCTTTAACCCGCACCGCTCTGCCTCTGAAGGAGCGTCCCGTTTGGATTTTTTTTGGCGGTGAGCGTAATAAGCGAGAGTGTGAGTTTGTACAAATGAACGTGGGCGAGGCAGCCCACACCGGAGTATAAATAGACATGGGGACACACAACTTGCCAAGCTCAGTGTGGCGCTGCGTTGGCGAGCCTCAATGAGTCAGAGGAGGAAGAGAAAACTTCCCTCGCAATTTGAAAAGTAAATAGTTGTTTGGCGAAACGTAGCACCAGATACAGGTATGACATCAAATCTGAGTTAAAGAGATGCACAGACTGGATGGCTGAAACACACAAAAACAAATATAAAGATACAAAATGTACTCTGAGGATATTCTACATGTATTTCTGCTATTAAAACTCTATAAATTCAGTTAAAGCTCTGCTCAAATGTCTCCAAGCTAAATGGACTCTGAATCTTCCGAACACTCAAAGCCCTTTACACTAAATAGCAACATTTACCCCATTCATAGTGCCATACTGCTCATCAGGAGATAATCTAATGGTCCTTTACACACTCCAATGGCAGGGCAATCTGGGGTTCAGTATCATGCCCATGGGCACTTGGACATCCAGACCGGAGGAGTTGGAGTCAGTATTAAGTGCTTAATACAGAGTCAAAGTTTCCAGAGTTACTTGTTTATTCTTCAACTCATGATTAGGTTGAAACTACCTCTTTCTACCAGGAATGGGGTTCGAACCCACGAGGACAGTCTCCACTGGATCTTAAGTCCAACGCCTTCACCACTCGGCCATCCTGGTACATAACTACTGGGTCTCAAAAGTGAAGCCAATGTGAAAGTGCCTTAAACTTGCATTCTTTCTAACCGCCAGCAGGGGGCGACTCCTCTGGTTGCAAAAAGAAGTCTGATTGTATAGAAGTCTATGAGAAAATGAGCCTACTTCTCACTTGATTTATTACCTCAGGAAACATTGTAGACATGAGTTTATGGTCTCAATCGCTAGTTTCAAGTCTTCTTCAATACAGCATGATGTTCATTTAGTAAATAATGGTTCCATTTAGAGTCAGATAGACCATAAAGCAGGGGATGCTTTAGGGGCGCGGCTTTCACAGTGTGTTTTCAGTTCGTGAAAGTTAATTGTAAGTTTTGGTCGCCTAAAAATGTCTTTTTCAGCGTTCGGTTGTACTTAGCTCCACCCTCTCGTGTCACTTCTGGTTGCAAAAAAACAGTATGGCGACAGCAAAAATGACGAACTTGAGGCTTCAAAACGGCAGTCCACAAACCAACGATTGACATCACGGTGATTACGTCCACTTCTTATATACAGTCTATGATTAAAACTTTCTTCCAGGAGTGGGGTTCAAACCCAGAGGACTATATCCAGTGGATCTTAAGTCCAACGCCTTAACCACTCAGAAAGCCCTGAAACACACCTAAATCTAAATTTAGCCCCCATATTTCAATCTCCACCTCCTCTCAAACTGCTGTCATCTACTCATAGCTCCTAAACATGTCCATCAGATTCCTCTAAACAGCTGGTGCAGCATACTTAAAGTGGGTTGATTTGACTCTATTTGCACACACACCCAACAGTAGTAACCAGATCCTCCCACTCAAAGACCCCAAAACACAAGATAGTAATCTGAATATTGGACTTTTGGGCTCGTGGTGTACTCAGTGGGCTGCATATTCTGTTTATATAACTGTCTTATTGATTTCTACACTTTTTAGAGCTGCAAATAGATCAACTTTAGTGCTCAGTGAGGAGGCTGAAATGTTTCTAAGACTCTTCTACAGTCAGAGCATCAGCTAAATACTCTCCTGTGTAATGTGAATGGTCCAGCAGCTGCTTGTAGAGGCATCCTGTGTTTTAATTTAGAAAAAGCAGCCACTGACCTTCAGTCAGTTTGCTCTCATCTCTGAAGCCAGCTGTCTGTTTGTATGAGCCTTCATCCTTCTGTCTTAATCACAACTGTTGCATCAGAGGGTGATCATTTACATCCAATCTGCCAACAGATTTACCAACTGCATCCGCTAACTGCTAATTCGTGGGTAGTCAACGCCAAATACTGTTACAGCTGGTGGGTATATATCTGCATGTATCAGGATGGCCGAGTAGTTAAGGCGTTGGACTTAAGATCCAATGGACGTAGTCCTCGTGGGTTCGAACCCCACTCCTAGTAGAAAGAGGAAGTTTTAACCCAATTGTGAGTTGTGGAAAAATGAACAAGGAATGGGGAATTTTGACTCTGCATATACTGACTACTGTCATGCTGAGTGTGTGTCTGGCTTCCATAGTCTCTATAATAGAAGTGGACATAGTCTCCGTGATGTCACCCATTGGTTTTGCCGTTTTAAATAAGATATTTTTAGCAACCAAAATGTTACAATTAACTTTCATGAACTGAAAACACACTGTGAAAGGGTTAAAGTTGTAGGACAAAAACATAGACAACTCCCAGACTGGACAACGCCGTGGTAGTGACCTGTCTATCACAAGGTAGCTATGCCCTAAAGCATCCCCTGCTTTATGGTCTATTTGACTCTAAATGGGACCATTATTTACTAAATGAACATCATGCTGTATTGAAGAAGACTTGAAACTAGCGATTGAAACCATAAACTCATGTTTACAATGTTTACTGAGGTAATAAATCAAGTGAGAAGTAGGCTCATTTTCTCATAGACTTCTATACAATCAGACTTCTTTTTGCAACCAGAGGAGTCGCCCCCTGCTGGCTGTTAGAGAGAATGAAAGTTTAAGGCTCTTCAGCATTGGCTTCACTTTTCAGACCCGGAGTAGCCCACTGGTGGGTTCATAGGGCCGTCTAGGGCTCAGGAGTTGAGCGGGTTGGCCACTAATCTGGATGAATAAATTATCTAAAATAAAATGATGGCCTCTCAGGTTATCTAAACTACTTGGCGGGGAGTTTAACATCACAACAAAGTGGAAAGATCTCCCAGGTTGATTGTTATGAGAGGCAACATGCTGGCTGTACTGTATGGAGCAACTTGCGCTTTACAGGTTCAGAGGTCGGACACAGATATCCTCTCCTTTGAACCGAAGGTATTGTTCAGGGGGTTTAAGTTGCCATTATAACAAAGCAGGGGCCTCAATGTATGGAGACCAGGGGAGGCTCTTAGCTGGATGGATTACATGGTGAACGTCTGGGAGGGTCTGAGCACAGCTTTGATCCCAGATCACACTTCCTGTGGGATCATCCCAGCTGGCAGCTGCATTACAGACCCTTTCTCCTGACGTTGTGTCATTCAATGCCTCGCTACAGTGTGTCACGTGACCTGCTCTCATATCACTCAGAGCTGTGTACGGTACGAGAGAGCAATCGAGGGATTTCAGCGACAAAGCGTTGCTTTCAGATTCCCCTGGCTGAGCTGGTGTCCTCCCTGGCACCAAATGAAGGAGTCTTTGTTGCGAGAGAGACGGGTGGTGTTCTGTTAAGGTGAATTATTACTCTAACTGGTCCTGTTTTTCACTTTTTGGCTTGTAATCTAAATGTAAATCCAACAGAGATCCTCCTGTTTTTACAAGTAAGAGTTTGTTTTCTATTAAAGTCGACAGATAAATCCTAACGGACGGAGACAAAAGAGTACCTGCGGAGGGGTAACCTACCCTGAACAGCCCCATGTTTCCATCGTCAAGCTCCAGGATGTATCCGTCCACGGCGATGGTGGAGAGCGGTGGCTGTTTCCATGACAACGTGGCGCTGTTGTTCTGAGTGCAGCATTCCTCCAGCTGGAGCATGGGAGCAGCTGGGACTGAGGAGGGGAAAACACAGGTTACAGATTACAGCCCACATGCACGAACACACACACACTGGATATGACTCTGCGGTGCACGAAGACCTGTTCAATATTTATCATTTATAAATTCAATAATGAACATATGAATCTATAATCAAATGCTTCAGAATCACACATATAAACAAACTTCTTTAACTTTCTGAGTATTTTACAGAATATTGTAGCAAACACCTACGCTGTGTCAGAGATATCATACTGTGTAAAGCAGGTACCAAACACAAATATCTCAGCACACATCCACTAAATACCCCAACAAAAACAGCTTCTGAATATATTTTCATGTTTACTTGTAAAATAATTTGTGATTTTAAAAGATAAAGAGGTCATATGCAAAAACAAGCTGTCTCTAAATTGACACTGCAAACTCAAGGGACTGTCAAAAAAACAACAACATTAGTGTCCATAATACATTTTAGAAGGATACTACAAACAGAAATATTATGAGTAAAATCTTCATAACAGAAATTAGTCTGGCTACAGATTAGCTCCTTCACAGGCCGGTACAGTGTGTGTTTTTTTTCCACTAGTACCAAGTACCACTATACTGTAGTCGGATAGAAGCCATTATTGGGTTAACTTATCCATCTGAACTGACATGCAGAGAGGAGGAGGCACAGCCGCCTCTCCAAGAAGCCAGTGGAAACCTCTACGTGTCAACATAAACTCAGCATGACAATAGTACTATACTTCAAATGGAATTTAAATTATTTTTCTCTCCCCATAATCAGGTTAAAACTTCCTTTTCCTACCAGGAGTGGGGTTTGAACCCACGAGGGCTACGTCCATTGGATCTTAAATCCAACGCCTTAACCACTCCGCCATCCTGGTGAATACACATTACTTGCAACACAATTTGAATAATACATAGTCAGATGGATAAAGGCTCATAGACCGACAGCTGGCTTCAGAGACTAGAGCAAACTGACTGAAGGTCAATGGCTGCCTTTCCTAAATCACTGCCGATAGTCCATGGCTGACTATCACCAGCTGATCTTCCGAACCTCCGGTGAGTGCATATTGGCCGAGTGTGATTTGAGACAACACTACCCTGTCGAAATTCACACATTACGCAAGTAAGTACATAGTGTGCACAGTGTACTACATGGAAGTGTATGAACGGAAGTATCCCAATTGAGACACAGCAATTATTACAAAGTAAAAAGTAGCAGTGCCTGCTCTCCTCTATCAGTCCCTCTTTTAGCCCACTCTTATATAAATCCCTCAGCTGTATCCATTATCTCCTCTCTTTTTACCTTTCATCTGGACAAAGTCCAGCTGGTGGATGGTCTGCAGGAGGGGTCCGCTGTCCAGAGTGAGGTCGAAGTCGCTGGTCATCCTGGGGGTGAGCGTTCCCTTCCCCCACTGGCCCTCCGTCATGTGGACCCTCCGGATCAAAGCGTCAGAGATCTGAGGACAACAAATGAATTACACTATTAAAACTCTCACTGTTACCTACCAATAACAAATACTGTTGTGTGTTCACAGATGTATGTCTATGTTTGCAGCATCCTCTACTTAAACAACATTTACATTTTGTATTTTAATTTGTGTAGTTTCAGTTCAGATGTGGAACAAAGCCACCAAAAAACTTGAACAGGGAAATAAAGGCAGGTCAGCTGAAGATGCAAAGATGTGAAATATGTTTGCAGGGAGGAAAACAATTCAACATATAAAAAGAATAATATGTAGTTGGGTTCAAAAGGAGCTGTTTTTACAAAGAAAGCCAATTCTCTTAAATGCCTTTTCTGAGAAAACTTCCAAGGAAATTATCTAGAAATTATTGTTTAATCCGTTAAAGAAAATGTTAACATAAACACCAAACTTGTATTTCCCCAATAAACATTTCACCATAATGGGTAAAAATCATTTTGGACCATGCTGAAAAGATGGTAAATAACTTCAATTTCATTCTAAAAGGTCTCCTCACACAGTCAACACTTCTATCAAGCACATACATTTATAACCTGTGATACTGTGTTTGCTCATCATCTCATCAGATTCAGCTCTTCAGTCACAAAAACAAAACACTGAAGGGTTTTTAGCCATAACACTGTTGAACTTAAATCAAAGATGTCAAACTATGTTTGATTTTAACAAGGTGAAATTGCTCAGCAAAGGCAGTGAAAACATCTCCTGGCAACAAACAAACAAAATCAGTTTTGATTGTAATTATTTTTCACCTTGAAGTAACATCAACTTTATCTAAAATGACTGCGTCTGAGTCATATTCTCAGCTAGTAATTTACTGCTTTTTAGGAGGAATTTCTCTTTTTGAAATATAAGTTTGAAATGTCACTAAAGTTACCGAAACAAGTAGCAAAATTGGAAAAAATTGCAGCTTTAAAAGCATAAAGTTCAAAATAGATTGTCACCACTTTACATCAAGTTTTCTGGGAGTTTGTTTCAGAAATGTGACGCTTTAAATTGTGTGAATGTTTCTTCTTGGTGTTTAGTTTTGACTGTGAGCACAGTAAGTCCGTCTGGATGGTTCATTAAGAAGCAGCACATCAGAAATGTGTTTTGGCCCTAAACCATTTAGTGATTTATAAACCAGTAAAATAAACATAATAGATAACAGTAGAATTTTAAAGTCAGTTCAGTAGCCAGGTTTCCATCCAAATGTATCGCTTCATTTTTACAGAATTTCGAGAACATACAAAAGAAAATGCGAACAATGCTTGTTTGCATCCACTACCGTTATGTGATTATTGGGAGTTGGTTCATTGAGATAAGCAGTAGGAAAACCATTGCACTCTGTCACATTTTGTTTTATTTATAGACCAACTTTTCCACCTCAGCCAAGCGTAAAAACGTTTTGCAATATTTCAATATTTCCACTCAGGTTTTTTTCAAATTGAAAAGGCGCATCTAAGATGTTGAACAGAAGAGGCCCGAGAATGGAGCCTTGGGGACTATACAAAACTGCATTCATTTTCTTGATTTCTTTTCAAATCTTTGACATTATCTTACTTCTTCAGGACATAAAATTATTCAAATATAACAATAGCAAGGGAACTCATCTTTGGTTGAGCTGGTCACGACTCGTAGACGTATGCAAACAGTGATGAGGGGTCGTAAGTAAACATTGCTTCGTTTTAAGGGGTCACGAGCCAAAAATGTTGGGAACTGGTGCTCTAGGAAACATTTTGCATTTTGCTCCACTTCATTAATGTAACTTGGGACATGAAAACAGAGACTTGTTGTGCATCTTACCTGCAGGAATCCACTGGGGTCATTCTCCTTGATGACCTCCAGGCAGTACTCCATCAGCCCCGTGGTCTGACGCAGCTTCACCGTACAGTGGGAGATCTGATCCCGGACCACCTGGGAAAAGAGGAGTAAAAAGAAAAAAGAGGGATGACGGAAGAGAAAAGAAGCAACAGCCACGAGGGAATCAAGTTTTGCATGTTTAATACAACAACAACAACAAACATACAGAGGATAATCATATGTTAATCATCACCCTTTTCATGTAATCACTCTGGAGTGGAACATGAATAAAATACACAAAGAGGGTTTAATAAAGTGTGCGAGTGCTGTGGAGTGTAAATAGGGACGAAAAGAAGAGGAAAGACTGGAGATGCATTGAAATTAAATAAGCAGAAGGTGGCAGAAATGTGGATAAATGAGGGAAGAAGAGAGGCAAAGGGAGAGTAGAGGAGAGGAAGATGGATGCAGAGAGCTTAAGACAAGAAAATATGGCGACATTGAAAGGAAGAAGGACAGGGAAAGAGAAGAGGGAGGAGGATGGATGGAGGACACAGATTAAACAAGGCCGTTAATGGACGAAGAGCAGCAGGAATACCAATAATGAGATTAGCAGCACGATTGTCAAAGTGATTGATTGACTAATTTTTCTCCTCCTGAGACTCGCACACAGATTGAGGGAGGAAGAGGAGGCTGAAGGGACGTCGGCGAGCGATCCTGTTATTGACGTTAACGGAAGGAAAGTGACATTTTGTTCTCACACGTGTGAACGGTCGTCAGCATCACCGGTTACATCAGAGATGAGAAGAGACTGCAGGAAATATTTTTCTGACTTTCGGAGCAGCTAGAAAACATGTAGACGTTTTTGAATAGATTTCTACCTCAGAAAACACAGAAAAATCAGTCCTTTAATCAGTTTTCATTGCACCCCTCCTCATATTCATAATTTATCCTTCCCATATCATGATCTGAATACAAAGGAACACTTTTAAATCAATAAGATAAACCCTCCTTATCACACATACAACAAGTTCATTGATTTGATGTGATATCTGATAGACCTGGGAGATTCCCTCTCCGCCGCTGACACTACTGATGTCCACCGAGCCTCCTCGCAACACTGTGAAATAAACGGAGGTGCTGGACCGAGGGTTGCTAGGTAACAGAAACTTCGCCGTTGCTATCTGAGGGGCTCCAAGGCTGAACGGAGAGGAAAATCCTTTCTGCAGACCGACAGTATACATGAAGATGATTTACTGATGACTGCAGTCACAGCACATCAATATGCAAATATTGTACCACTGACACATGACAAACGGTCAAGACTTTCATATTATTCAGTGTACAGTATGTAGCGTTAGTGAAAGCTTTAAAGGAACAGCGTGTAACATTTAGGGGAATTTATTGGCAGAAATGGAATATAATATTAATAAGTATGTTTTCTTTCGTGTATAATCACCTGAAAATAAGAATTGTGTTTTTGTTACCTTAGAATGAGCCGTTTATATCTACATAAGAAGCGGGTTCTCTTCACGGAGCCGGCCGCCATGTGTCTACAGTAGCCCAGAACGGACAAACAAGCTCTAGATACGGCCATTCGTGTTTTCACTTTTTTGCGTCGGCCACTGTAGTTCTCCTACACGCTCGGCACCACACAGGAGACGTTTCAGTGGGTGTAATCTGCAACCTCACTGCTAGATGCTGTCCTAGTGTTGTCAAAAATATCGTAATACATATCGATACTGAATATTTGAAACGGTTTCAATACTCATTTTCTGCGGTATCAGCTGCGCTTTCTGCTCTCTCTTCTCTCCGACAGTGAGTTGACGCACACACACACACATACTGCTATTTATTTTTTATTAAAAATGTTTATGCCCTTGATGTTGTGTCAATGTTTCCCCGTGGTGTCGAAAATAGTATTGAATATCCATATTTTTCAAGGTGTCGTATAGAAGTTAGAAATTCCAGCATCGTGACAACACTACTACACACTGCACCTTTAACATAGCCCCCTTTTCAAGGCTGTAATCAGAGCATTCAAAAAGATGTCCTCTGAATCTCATCATATATTATAATATATTCATTTTTTTCTTGGGAAACCATTAACAGCAGCAATAACCAGATCTGAATGGCATTTTTTTGACTGCTACAGTAAAATAAATACCTGACAAATCAATGTACTTTACAACTTTTGACACAAAAATCTAATATTTTTATAAAGCAGTCCTGCATACTGTATTATACTGTATTAAAGGCATAGCTATTTCAACATCCAGCTAAGTTTCTACTGGTTGACAAATCTCTATTTTCTCCTATGCTGTATGTCGTCATATCACCCTTCCCTTACATGAAGCAAAGCGTGAAAGTTTTCTATTGATTGTGGTCAAAATGACAGCATCATCTTCAGGCTCAGATCGGTGTTTTAATCTCTTAATATCCACTTTTAACATCCAGGAAAATTGTGTTATAATCACTTTGTTTTTTCAGTGTATTGTTAAGAGCACCGCACCATGCATGTTTGGTTTGCTTCATTCAAACCTCAGAAAACTTAAAACTTCTGCTCCCAATCTGGTTTGTTTGGGCAGCTGAAAACAATTTGAAGTGACCGCAGGCGCCTTCGAACAAACTGCACGGAGACACTTGAAAATACAGATTTTTAGCTCTGAACCACTAAAGACCATCTCGTCTCCTCCTCTTCAGCTGTTTTCTTATCTGCTGCAAACACCAGGGAAGGTAAATGTATCTGCAAATAAGTCAATCATGTTTAGCTGAAGTCACAGAGTCTGGATATGTTGTTTTGACCTCCTTCACTCTGACAGAATATCTGCAGTAAGATGCTGCAGAAATGACTGAATGTTTGCAGACAGTGAGAACTGAAATGAACCAAATAGAAAAATGCAACTTCTCCTCCAAGGTTCAGACCAAATTAAACAAATTACAGGTCTGACTGCACTCTAAGAGGATTAAATATTAACTGCAAATAGAATATTTTTCAAGTAAATAAATATGAACAGAGACGCAGCTAATCATATTCTAATTATTCCCCGTTTTAGTGCAGTAATCAATCAGCCAGAGGAGCACCGTGGTTAACCTCTCTTGCCATACAATGAGGAGAGCGCTGATGATTCGGTCTATATTTCTCTGGCTGGGGGCCAAAACCCTCCCTGCTGTGTCAAGCCTGGAACATCCACACCCCTGCAGTGGCCTGGCAGCGCTCCAGGAAGAGTTTCTCACTGCTGTCGCCGCCTGTTTAACAATCAGAGTCGCTGTCACTCCTCCGCACGCAGCTGGAATCACAATCTCTTAATTCATACAGGACAATACATGTGGGGGAATTTTGCTAGACAACTTTTATCGTGCTCCTTCCTTTTCCGTTTTCTCTCGCAGACTCGACACTCGTTGCCTACTGAACAGCTTCTCTCAGCATTCCCGTCATCTTCCCCGAAATCTGCTGTAAATCAGCTTCAGATAGAAAAAGCTGCCGCCGGCAACACCGCTCTGCCGGCTGATCAGCGGATAATCAGCGTAAGGAAGATTCATTCACCTGAATCTAACACAAAACGAAGGGACAGCAGCAGCTTGATGTGGGAGGAAATTAAGCATCCAGAAAGAGAAGAGATGTGGGAGGAATGAATTAAGAGAGAGAGAGGGGGGTGAGTGCAGGACAGTGTGGAGGGCATATCGGGCTGTGTAAAGTGGGCCACAGTTTCTGCAGCAGCAGAGATGAACGGGGCTCACGGAGGGGGGGAAACAAACTCTGTCCTCTCGTGACATATGTGGCTGCCATGGTGATTAAACACATCTTCACACAGAGTCACAGCAGCTCGACAGCGCTGCTAAAACAATCCCAAACAATGAGAGGGCAGAATTAATGCAAACTGATGCTCAGAGCGCTGAAAACATACTTTACATTACGGTTATTATCATGTTTGGAACAGCAGCTCTTCATCCAATCTATTGCTCATTAAAACATGTTACTACTCTTGTTCAGTGGGCAACTCCAGGGTCTGAAAAATGCATTAAACTCGCCAATGAAGCCAATGAAGCCAATGCTGAAGTGCCTTAAACTTGCATTCTTTCTAATAGCCAGCAGGGGGCGACTCCTCTGGTTGCAAAAAGAAGTCTGATTGTATAGAAGTCTATGAGAAAATGAGCCTACTTCTCACTTGATTTATTACCTCAGTAAACATTGTAAACATGAGTTTATGGTTTCAATCGCTAGTTTCAAGTCTTCTTCAATACAGCATGATGTTCATTTAGTAATTTATGGTCCCATTTAGAGTCACATAGACCATAAAGCAGGGGATGCTTTATGGCGTGGCTACCTTGTGATTGACAGGTCGCTACCACGGCTGAGAGTTGTCCGTGTTTTCATCTTACAACTTTAACCCTTTCACAGTGTGTTTTCAGTTCATGAAAGTTAATTACAACTTTTTGGAAGCCTAAAAATGTCTTATTCAGCATTCGGTTGTACTTAGCTCCACCCTCTCATGTCACTCCTGGTTGCAAATAACCAAGATGGCGACGGCCAAAATGCTGAACACGATGCTTCAAAACTGTAGACCACAAACTAATGGATGACATCATGGTTATAAAAGGAGCTGCTAACATAACCTGACAACAGATTTTTAAATGAATTTTTTTTTTTTTAAATCTACAGTAACTGGATTTTTTTGGCCACTTGGGGGCAGTGGAAACAAGCTGTAAACACAATGACATATTATCAACACAATAAAGTTGATATGGCAAAATTGTTAGCAAAACAGCGGTTTATTTACGCGTCCAGCAGATACTGAGCAACATTAGCTTTCATTTGGAGTCGTGTCTCTGTCCACTTAATAAATGTAAATCCAATTTTAGCTCCGTTTTTGGTCTCCACCAGCTCATGAGGGAAATATCTGTCTCTTTAGCTGCAAAATGCTCCACCATGTTCACCATCTAGTGTCTAACTGTGTGTCTGTTTACCATTTAATGCTCAGCAGGTAGTGTTCAGTGTGTTTTTAGAGCTTTTTCACTGAAAACAACACTATGAGAGCGAGTGAACCAAAATAAAAACCAAAATAATAAATCAAACTTGTGCACCGACACTAACTACAACCAAACAAGGCAGGATATTATCCAGTATCTCATCCGCTGCACATATTGTACTGCGAGCGAGTCTGCAGGACCGGCTGCTTTGCTGCCTCCTTGTGTTATAAATTACCTCCTTCTATCTGTTTCTGTTGTAATTATTAGGCCACTGCGGCACTTTTGGCCTTGTGAGATGCTGTGGCTGCAGTCTCCTAACCTAACCTGTCCCTCTACAGCAGCAGCAGCAGCACAGCCTGCTGTAGTCAGTCAGGACCCTGGCAGGAAATACATGACAGGCTGACATTATGGAAGTGCATGAAGATGATTTAATGATACTGACAGGGAGAGGGAAGTGAAGGAGAAGGGAAAGGGATGGAGGCAGAAGAGGAGAGGATGAAAGGAGGTTGAGGAAAGGGGGAATAGTAAGATGAGAGGAGGAAGACAAAAAGAAGTACAAGAGGGATTGTGATGGGAAACGTTAAATCAAACTGTTACAAGATGAAAGGAAGATGAATAAAGGGATTAAAATCACTTCCTGTATGTTCCACGCTGCAGTGACGGTCAGAGAAAGTGACAAGCGACACTTTCACCGACACTCAGCTGTCAGCGAGGATGGAGGCTGTTCCTGCTCGCCATTAATGTGTCTCTTACTCTCACGGACGCACAGAAAATGCAACGGAAAGATGAGCTTCACTTCCTTGATGCAAACACAACAAGACACTCAATGATAAAAAGGAGTATAGGGGTCAAAATGACAGATATGTCAGGGCTATTTTCATTATTGACTGATCTGTCAATTGTTTTTCCAATTCATTTTTTTAATCGTTTATTCCATAAAATGTCAGAAAACGTTTATTTAGTGTGACCAAAACCCCAATACAGTCAATTTAAAATAATATAATTGAAAAAAATAAGCAAATTTGCACATTTTAGCAGCTGGAACTAAAGATTGTTTTGCATTATTAACTCAAAAATAAAAAGCTAAAATGATTTGAGCTGAACATTTTTTTATATTTTGGGTTTTTTAACTGTTCGTTTTGAAAAAACAGGACGTTTGAAGACGTCGCCTTGGACTCCAGGACACTGGGATGGACACTGTTTATTATTTTATGGTATTTTTTGGACTAAATGATTAACTATTAATCGATGATGTAGTTGCAGCCTTAAAAAAGTTTTCTGCGGATGGACAGAAAGTTGATTCCTCGACCGAGTACTTTACAAAGAAAGCACAAAGATACTGATGAATAATCCCCCGATACTGAACTCAGCAGCAGTCTTAATATTTCATGTTCATTGTCTCTGCTGCAGATCCCACTGCAGCCATAAAAACTGTTGTTCACAGCGAGAGAATTAATCATTTGATATTTGCCTCCAGTGTTTTTTTTATATTTCCTGAGTTCATCTCTGTACAGTCCAAACTGTTCCCCATGTTTGAGTGCTTGAGAGAGGAGGAGCAGGGATACCCCGGAGCAACACAGCTTAGTCAGATGACGAGGAGTCAACAGGGAGGTCAACAAATGACTACAGTGGAAATAAAAATAGCCTCATTGCAGCTGTGCTCATTAAACAACCCGGGCTGGGTGTCCAGAGGACGAAGCATCCGGTGGCAGAAGACGCAGATTGTCTTAGTTTCTGATTCACTTTGTGTTTCTCTAATCAGCCCTCGGAAGAATTCCTCATCAGCTCACTGCTGACTCCGTGAGCTCGGATCTCCCAGATGAAATACAGTGAAAGGGACTGACAGCGGTTTGATCATATTTAATAATTCTCCTCATTAAAGCGCTACACTGGTTCTTAGCTTAGCCTGGCTCTGTCCAAAGGTAACAAAATCTGCCTACCAACATCTCTAAAGCTCACTACTTATTAACATTTCATTATCTTGTTTGTGTAATCAATACAAAAAACAGGAGGAGTCTCGCCACTGTGAGGTTGCTAGCCAACCAATAGAGACTCCAGGAAGTCACTTGGAGGCATTTGAGGTGAGCTCCTGTTCATTCCTATGAGAGTTTCTCAGTGCTGCATGAAGCCAAAATGGCTCGACTGCTGAGTTATAAAGTACCCGGATCTTGTGGCGATCTCCCGCATCCATTGGACCCATAGAGCAGGCGCAGTAGCGTTTCCTTTAACCCCGCCTCCCAGCCCGCGGTCCAGCCCAAGGGAAAGATGCTGGGACACAGGTTTTGAGCTATTGGGCGCTGTGTAGATGGAGCTGCGGTCGTGCGTTGCTGTTGGCTCGATTTCGGCAAGTGCAAACTGCACATGTGTTGTACCCCAATAATATGATGCCATGATGAAGCGTGACATCTCCTCTTTTCACCCTCCTCGCTCCAGCATCGGTCTCATTCAAATGAACGGGGGCATGAAAATAACTCTGGATTCAGCTATTAGTGCATTTTACAACTTTTAGGACCTAATAATTTTAAAAAAGGGCTATTCAAGTGTTCGTACTGGGGAAAAAAAATATCCGCTGGTTTACAGACGTCTCTTTCCCAATGTAAGTCTATGGGAAAAGTATTTCTGGGCCAAATGGCATCACGTGACGGACATGGAAGTTGAATTTCCACAGTTTGGCCACTACGAAAATTAGCTTCAAAGCATGGCACTCTTCCTGGGGGCTTGGTCTGGCCAAGAAATAACAACTTGTTGTTTTCCATTTCACCAAGCTAACGTGTTATTTAGTGGGTTTTAGAGGCTAGCTGTTTCCCTCTGCTTCCAGTCTTGATGCTAAGCTAAGCGTCTCCTGGCTGTAGCTTCATAGGACATGATGAGATGTATCAATCTTCTGAACTAATGCTTTGTAAGAAGGCTAATAAGTAAGTGTATTACCCCAAACATCCAAACATCAAACTACTCCCTCAAAGACTCTTATGTTGGTGCATTCAAGTGCTTGTGGAAAGCTCAGACATCTGAGACTTCAGAGTCTGATCAAACTTTATAATGGAAGAACTCCTCCTGAACAAACAGTCCCTCCTCTTTGTGGCAAAGTTTTATCAAGAAGCCTGTAAAAAGTTCACTGTGATGGATTATTAATCAAACAAGCTTTATGTCTTTGTAAGTTGATTTCCATATCTTACTGACATTAAAGTGAGAGAAATGTCTGTCTGTCTGAAAGGAGGAAAATCAGTCAAAAACATATTTGGAAAATTTCTGCAAGTAAAAGATAAAGTCAAGTCGGCTACGAACAGGGCTGTAGTAGTTACAAATGAGGACAGCGAGGTCGTGTCCTCAATATTATGTCTTTACATTCGACTGTTGCACACAAATATAACACATTTGCACATTTTTATCTGTTCAAAATGAACCTTAAAGGGAGATTTGTCAAGTATTTAATACTCTTATCAACATGGGAGTGGACAAATATGCTGCTTTATGCAAATGTATGTATATATTTATTATTGGAAATCAATTAACAACACAAAATAATGACAAATATTGTCCAGAAACCCTCACAGGTACTGCATTTAGCATAACAAATATATGCTCAAATCATAACATGGCAAACTGCAGCCCAACAGGCAACAACAGCTGTCAGTGTGTCAGTGTGCTGACTTGACTATGACTTGCCCCAAACTGCATGTGATTATCGTAAAGTGGGCATGTCTGTAAAGGGGAGACTCGTGGGTACCCATAGAACCCATTTACATTCACATTTCTTGAGGTCAGAGGTCAAGGGACCCCTTTAAACATGGTCATGCCAGTTTTTCCTGCCAAAATTTAGCGTAACTTTGCACGTTATTTATCCTCCTTCGCGACAAGCTAGTATGACATAGTTGGTATCAATGGATTTGTTAGGTTTTATAGTTTCATATGATACCAGTATCTTCACTCTAGCTTAGAACCTAGAAATCACAAGTTATGTTAATGCGTAAAAAAAAAATGAGTGGCATCAAAACTAATTTGCGTTAATGCTTTATCAGAAAAAATATTTCAATTTTATTGTTTTTCTACAAGAGATTGTTCAAATATAAAAAGAGATTAAGTATCAGGTCCCCCAGAAAAGCTTCTTGGTGGTTTGCCTTGGCTATAATAAATTCCAAAGCACCACTGTATGTACTGGATGTTTGAGTGAAGGAGCTTTTGTAACTCGCTCAGTGTGACAAACTGCAGTAAAACCACCTTCCTCCTCTGCCGTCTCTCTGAACAAACACGAGGGTCAGTCCTCCTGAAGCGCAGCACAAAAAGGAACCTGACTCATGTTATTAAGGACTACTTCTCTCGCCTCCACAGCTTCAAACAACAAGCGCAACACGTCCCAGTCACCATGGCGACCGGGCATTGCCATCAGGATCGGCGGAGAGCAGCAGGAAGCTCTGTAGGAGATGCCAAGTCAGCGGCAGCAGTTTAAATTGTTGTTAATTGAATTTATGTGTTTATGGTTTCCCCTCATAAAAGGAGCTCAGTGTGACTGAATCAGCAGGATTAATCAGGACACTTCATTAGTTTCTTTAATTGGACACGTATAAAATGCAGAGCTGGCATTTTGTTTTATGCAACAATCTGTGTTTTATATTAATAAATCCTATGTGAGATGCTGGAGAATACACAAAGGGATGCATTAACACCAGGAGACATAAATGTGTCTCATTCAATTAGCAGGATGACTTCCGCCACCGAGCCACATGGTAATGAAGCAGAAAGCGTCCCATTGACCGGCCGTGTCAAAGGGGCTCCAATTACTGGAGGTTCTCTCCAGAAAACGTCCTCCCATCCCCCTTTTACTCCGCCTGATATCTACCTCAGATGATCCACGCTGCCCTCCAGTAGCAGATGAGAAACACAGAACATGTGAAACCGAGAGTTTCTTGCATCACCGGCTCTGTGGGAAACTCCTATGATGGCGGCAGTGTCCCCGAGCGAGCGAGTGAGTGAGTGAGCAGCACAGTAAAAAGAATATCAGATCTGTCGTGGAGAAATGTGTCTTTCTGCCATTAACATTCAGTGAACGACACATGGAGGCGCCGATCTGCTGGCTGACAGGAGGGATCACATCTGCGCTGAGATACATTAACATTCCTCCCTCTTGGAGGTGTGAACCAATAACACACATTAAACATCCATTACTTAACAGCCAATCAATCATTAGCGGAGCAGATTTTGCATTTTAAGCGTGCACAATGGAGCCAGAAACTACTGAAGGCCCTGCAACTCTGCAGTTTCTGAACCTGCAGTTCCAGTCCAGCCAGCAACACCAATAAAAGCAGCAACAGTTTAGAGCTGCAGCTGTTAACATGTCGTAGCGTGTTACATCTGCAGGCAAAAAATAAGTAATGGCTGCTGTAATTTTGACATTTGTGACACTGCAGGTGATGAGTGTAACAGTTTGCAGTGTTTGTAGCTGCTGTGAGAGTGACAGGTTTTATATATACAGGTTTGGTTGACTGGAGCATATTTGCAGCGTAAGACTCACTACTCGGAGTGTCATGAGTCGTGTTTCCATTCAATTGTCAGGCGAATTTTAAGCAAACTTTAAATGAAATGCAAATTAGGAGCGTTTCCAGCAACTGGTTTGGAGCAAATAAACTTGGATACAGCGTAGTTTGGTCAGAAGTTGGCGCTACAGGCTACGCATGGCTGTAATCCACCAGTTAACAGAGTAGAAGAAGTAGAGGTCGCGAACTGGAAACAAAACAAGTCGGCTTGGTCATACGTCTAACCATCTACGAGAGAATAACGGAGAGAGATCTTCAGGAACTTGTTTCAATTGGGCAAGTTGTTCTTTCTTGTCAGCTAGTATTGGCCATGTTTCATGTTGACCGGGGACTAAAACAAGCATTCACACATTGTGGGAATATCCGAAAAGACGCCGACAGCAGAAACAGCTGATCAGTCATGTGAGTTAAATGTTCAATATGTCAGAATTTATTCGGCAAAGGCGTTTCCATATCCCATGAAGCGCATCAACTCTTTTTCGACAAAGACAGAAGCTACCTCAAGCTACCTTGCATTAAAGCCCAATTCAGAAATGTTTAAAAAGAAAAATCAAAGATAAATTCTGCTACAAAACCTCTCAAAAGTCATCATGTAAACCTCAAAAACACGCAAAGAGGGACAGGTCCTCCTTGGAGAGAATTATACGAGCATGAAATGAAAATGAGTTTTTCAGTTTGTGAGTGATTTATGAGCTCCTTCCATAAAATGCCTCACATCTAAATATTTCATATATGGAGAAAATGTGTGTGAGTGTACAGTATGAGTGTGTTCACATGTTGCCGTTCACAAGCTGCGCTTCTCAAACCACCTACATGTGTGAAACCTTGATTCTACAGAGCGTCCAAGCGTGAAATTGGATGCTGTACAGCACAAATGTATCTCTCCCTCCTCCTCCTCTTCCTCCTCCTGTCCTGTTGACTCCATCTCTCTGTTATGTCGCCCGTTCAACGTGTTGAAGATGGTGTAAAGACTTTATGTCTCTGAAATCAGTGGAATCGAGTTTATGCGAAATCTAAAAAAATGTGCATTTGTAGGTTGTTTAATTCTGTGTTGATGAATGTTAAACCTGCAATGAGCTGCAGAAACAGCTTAAATAATTTACATTTGATAATAATACATTTGACACTACAGCCAACCATTAACATTTAGATTAATTTCCGTCCTTCCAGCCAGCAATTGCTTTCAGTTCAGTAGAGCCTGTATGGAAGTGATTTCCTTACCAATCGAGAAGCCACCAGTTCACACCATTTGGTTAAAAACCTTGCCTGAAATACCTAATTCATCACAAATACTGTTGCATTTATTTGTGTCAAGTCGTGTTATGGACTGTTCCACTTCTCAAACAGGAAGCGTTTAATGCAAAAACAGAAATATTCACGTTACACTTGTGCATATTTTTCACCGTCTGGGTCAGATTTTGCAACAATATGCTGCATGAACACACCACCTCATGTATTATTGAGATGTCTATTTTGTTTGTCTGCTCACGCTCACTCACCTTCAGCTTGTGTTCGTGCTCTTTGTTGACTCGAGAAAGCAGCTGGGCTTTGCGTCGGTTCAGGGCGTCGATGAGGGCGTCGCACTGCGCCACCAAACAGGCCTCAAACTCCACTCCGTTCTCCTGCAACACAACAGACAAAGGCTGAAAGGAATAACGCATCGTAAAAAAAATAAATAAAAATAAACAGTAGAAACTTACAATTGAAAATATACAATATACAAAACGATGATCTTATCCAATTTAATAGCAGGATGAACACTGAAATAAGACTCATAGTACTCGCAGGGCTGGGCGATATGGCGAAAATCTTCTATCCAGATACAGGTCATTTCATATCTCAATAACGATATATATCACGATATAGTATGATTTCTGGTAATTCAATAAATAAATAATCTATATGAAATAATCACATTTTAAAGCCTATTTTTTTGTGTAATTAAATACTTGACAAATAAAAAGTATTTTCTCATTTAATTAAGAACTTTAGTGCAAAATGAACATAAATGTTTGAAGTGAAATTATAGAAAAAAATACATAAATATTTCCAGCTATACACTGACTATGTTTACATGCATGGACACACATACAGAGTAATCAGATTAAGAAAACACTTTGATTTAACTACGCAGGAGTATTCTCATAAACTGAATTCTCTTCTGAATTTGAGCTAGTATGTGCTTGTTATTATAAATTTAGGCAACGTAATTGTCGTTTATTGTGTTGTAATTGTGATTTATCATGATATCTTGATATATGATTTCATCCCGATATGATTTTGTTGAAAGATGATAAATTATAATATAAGGGATAATGTTTATTTCATTGTTGTGAAATAAACCTCAACAGGACGATGCAGCACCCTGACGCGATGCAAAGGTGTCTTGCATCGCCCTGAAGGGGTTTATTTCACAACAATCACCGGCTAGCTGTACATTATCCCGCTTATTACACGGCTACTTTCTTAATAAATCAATAATTTGACAGAAAAACTGTCCGCCAGAGTCCGACATCAGAGCTGCGCCCATAGCAACGGTCTGTTATACATAGCAACGGCCTGCTATAAAGAAATAGTTGACCAAAAAATATCCGAAACAAGTATTCAACAAAGTCGTGTAATAAACTGTATTATTGCTCAGCCCTGAGTACTCGTCATGTTTCCTTTGAGAAGAGTTCTTTTAAAAATGCATCTTCATTCACACGTCTCCTCCAGTAGGTCGCCATCGTACGAGGTGGGTGGATAAAATCATCATGAAGCATCAGCACCATGAGATGACTGACTACAATTACGCCTAGAAGAATTT
Organism: Sebastes umbrosus; assembly: GCF_015220745.1. Classification (NCBI taxonomy): domain Eukaryota; kingdom Metazoa; phylum Chordata; class Actinopteri; order Perciformes; family Sebastidae; genus Sebastes; species Sebastes umbrosus. The sequence continues at coordinate 25,509,013 of NC_051284.1, read as the reverse complement.
GTTTTCACACATCCCAAATTTCCACTCCTCCTCCTTCGCCTCCTCTTCTATCCAGCATCTCCCACCTTGATGGGTCTCCCTGGAGCGCCATCTGACTGTGTGACGATAATCAACGGGGGCATCTAATCCCACCTTCCTCCTCTAATCGACCTCTTAAGCCGACCACAGCTTTGTCTCCACCGCACACACAGCGGGAGGCCGTCGAGCATGTAAATCTATTCCTGGTCAATATATTGTGCTTACACTAAATACTGTACATGTGATAGCAGACATGTGAGACATGTCAAATCAATATCCTTGCTCACACATATAAAAGAAGTGAAAGCTACAGCAGAGAAATGCTCTGCTGCTGTTACTATGGTGATGCTTCAGTTTCATTGAATGTAGCTGCCTTTATTGATTACAGTGTTCTTTATATGTATCCTGACAGTCTGTGTCCACATATGAAATCATTTTCACCATTAACATATCTTAGTACACGCTGCATGCTAAAACATCCATTACTTAATTGACTCTAACTTAATGTTTAATGGTTTAAAATGCACATTAAAAAGAGGACTTTAACCTGAAATCGATTGTAAAGTCAGATTTTAACGAAACAGTTGAACTGTGAGTGTTGCTGTTTTTGTCCTACTATAAATAGGGTCATTTCCCACCTGTCATATGCAGCATTATGGCTGGACAATGCCAGGGATTACAAGATGTTAACAGTGGGCAGTCTGGGATCACAGATGGGGATGAGAGACGTGTTACAAACTGCCAAGACAAGAGGATGCAGCGGGTAAAGCAGCAGCATGTCTGTAATGTGATTGTGTGTATTTAAGTACCTGGATGTGCTGCACCATGTTTCTGAGCTGAACCAGGAACTCTTTGGCCTCAGTGGCTCGGTCTGACAGGCCGGTGAGAGCCTGAGACAGCTGACCCTGAGGAGAGAAAGCACAGAGAGAGGACATTAGAGATGCAGCAGCAGCAGCAGCGCTGCAGTTTTATGGGTTTGTACTGCATTCGAATAACAATAAATCAACACTCCATTATATAGAGATGCTATAAGTGCTGAGTCATCAGGACCAAAAATATAAAACATCATCAGTGGGACAAGTCTCCAATTTAAGGATTCACTCAAGCACAGACGTTTTGGGCAGACGCCCTTCTGCAGACTGCAAACTGGCAACATCGTCACACCAGGCAATGGCGAAGAGCGGCTCGTCGCAATCATTTAATTCTTCTGCAGTCAGGAGGCGTGTTCATGTGTAATTCTTTGTAACATAGGTCAACATTTCACAGGAGTCACAGGATCTGTTTACTGATTGTCTGCGGGTCCTCTCTGGCCGCACTTCACCGGTAAAAGTTAAACTTTTCCCAACTTTTAGCTTGGCAGCATGTCGGTCGCAGCTCGCTGAGCTTGGACATTGCATGGCAGCTCGCCGCACTTCGCCGCTGCTCTGTTGTGAATTCGGCGTTACACTCAGCTATGTGACATACTGCAACGTTATAGCCAACAGGAAGTGCCACACTCCAAAAATCCACTCTTTTGATGTTTTTCTCTTCTTATAAATTTACAAAAAATTGTTTTACTCATCTTGCGCTCAGGGGCATTTACAAATATTTCATCTAACATAAAGTAATTCTATGCTTGGGGCAATTCTGCCAACCTCTTTAATCATATAAAACCTTATGGTAACATATAGAGCTGAAATGATAGGTAAATTAATCGATTAGCAACTCATTTTGTTAATCTAAAGTCCCTTTTGATGCAATAATGTCAAACACTCTTTAATGAGGATTTGCAGCTTTTCTTTGTTTTATTTGATAGTAAACTGAATAACTTTGGGATTTGGACAGCTGGTTGGACAACACCAGTTTGAAACTAGCCATTTCTCACACAATTTCTAGACCAAACAATTAATCAATCAATCAAGAAAATAATCGTCAAGTTAACTGATAATGATAACAATCATTGCAGCCGTAGTAACATGCCTTATCACAGCCAACTCCAAAGGCTCAAACATATTTTGTAGAATATTAAATTTGACTTTTTAACTCTAATCCCCACATCTTGTTTTTTGCAGGAACATCAAACCATGTAAGAAAAATATATCTAATAGGAAGATTGACAGGAAAGACACATGGCGGGAGCCCAGCATGACATTCCAAGCAGCTGAAGTTATTTCAGATGCAGATTCCCAGGCCAGTGTGGCCTGTTCAGTTCAAAGTATCAGTCACATAAACAGCCTGTTTGCAGCCGACATGCTGTGAAAATCTTCTAACTCTGAATTTGTCAGTTTTTAAGTTTTGGATGAACTCAATTTACAAACAAAGCTGCTTTTCATCGCTGCTGAGAAACTGACATTTTGAAGAGTCAAAGTTTTCACCCGGGAGACAAAATGAGCTGTCAGCTTTATTCTCACACACAAAAATGACATTTTCAAAACTAAGATGATTTATGTCTAATAAAGCACTTAACTGTTGGGCATGGTCTTATTATTGGATTATAGTCCCTGGTCATGCGGAGCAGAGCTCTGTACATGTGACGGGAAATACCGCTGCTTTGGATGTGTGCGATGACACACAAACGCTCCTGTTTGGATAGTGGGGAAAAGAGACCATGTATGTGAGGCGAGGTTGTGTGAACAAGGAGGTGACGGAGCGAGAGGACGCGGCCTGACCCTGTGGGAACCTCGTTTGGTTGAGTGAACAACCGTCAACTTGGGGAGCGTATTGTGTTCTGGGAGGAACAGAGGGTATCGGGCAAAAAGGAAAAAAAAAATCACTTCAACTCCGGAAGAGAGCAATAAAACCTGGAACTAGCTGATACAGTGGAAAACACTGTGAAAACATCTCTGTGTCAACGCAGCTCCTGGTCTCTGACGTTGGCCGGTCAAATGGGAATCTGTCTGCGGGGGCCAACACCTGACCTTTGACCCCAGCGTTTGGGAAACCATGACAGCTGCCGCTAACATGAGTCAACTGCTGCACCGAGGGGACAGCTGAGCAAAGACTGAAATGTAAACTTTCCTGTAAGAAACTTCCTCTTTGTTAACTTGGGACTCTTAGTTCAACGTCCCAGGAGACCTGCATCAATGAAAAGATATAAACTTTATGTTTTCTCCCATGTTAGTTAGTTTGTTTGTCACAAGGACATCTCAAAAACCTATGGACAGACTTTTGAGGACAAATAGGCCTTAGCTTATTAAATGTAAAATAATAAACGTGTCACACACGCACAAATTCGCCTGAAAGTTCACCAAAGTTGACTTGTATTTCAAATGCAAAGATGCAAATTTGCTTTTGTTTTTTCGCCCCTTCGCTCGCATTGAATGGAAGTGAATGTTGATTTTGCCCATGTGTGACTGACCGTGCCCTAGGCTACTCCGGGTCAGCCTCATTTTCTGAGGTGATACTACTCCTGAGTCTCTGAAATCCAGCTCCATCTCACTTCATCGTTTTAAGATCCTGCCAATCACAGTCAAGTCATCCAAAACGCTCCCTCTGACTCTGGTGGTTTCATCACACATCAGCCAGGTCACTCACACCTGCCCTTTCAGCTTGTCCTAAATCAGAGTTCATTTTCTCTTTCAGCTTTCTCATTTTCCTCCCTGTGATGCAGCGATGGACGTTGAGGGAGCTCCTGCCTTCGCCTCGCCCAGTTAACAGTCAGCGTGCGTTCAGTGACAGAGCAGATGAAATGAAAAGCACTTGATTGTCTGGAGGCGTTTTTCCGCAGTGTCTGTTCGAGAGCCTGCAGAGCTCGGCCCTCAAAACCGGGTCAAAACGTGCCGTGAAAACAGAGGCTGTTTTATTTCTGCACCGCTTACGGCTACTTCCTGCTCGGTGAAGACAACAGTGCCATGGCCGGCAGGTCGGCATATGGACGGACAGACTTTAGCGACAAATGGTTGCAGAGCAGTATGGGACTGACACCAAAGCTTCACAGTTTGAGATCTGACAGGCGCTTCTTTTCTCACATGTCATATATCATACTTGTTTTCAGCGCTTCCATAGATGTTTATCATGTTCTGTCCCAGTCATTAATCCCATATGAAAACATAACCAATGCACCATGCGTCTAAATTCAACACTGATTTGTCTGTATATGAGTAAATCAATCAAAGTGTTGTTGTCAAGGCTGTTACTGATCATTACACTAACGGTTAGCTGTCATGCTGAAGAGAAAGTCGGTCTTTTCCAAAGAGCTGCAGGAGGCTCCTTCCTTCCAAACTGCTATGTTCTGGACACACTGCAAGAGAACATTTTCAGCCCCTCAGGGTGGAAATTTCAATAAAAAAAGATCATATTAAGACAGCCAGATAGCAATATACAATAGCTGGCAGAGAATGTGTCACAGTCTGCCATTTAGCCGGTAGCCTGTGCTTGTGCACACTGACAAATGCCGTGTGATTGTGGTCTTAAAAGATATCTGACAATCAATAAATATGTTATATTACACCAATGCAACCCTTACGTTTTGGGTTTACTAGTGTTGTTATACAGTTTTCAAATAAACTATAAAGATTTTGGGAGACAAAACTACTACTACGACGTCTCTACTGACAAACTGTCCATGGTGTTGAAAGGTCACTTGGTAGGTGAAATAAGCGCTGAAATAAATTGTCCCCCATTCTGATGAAACGCCTCTGGTGCATGCATAAGCGCATACATATGCGCATGCATGAACGTGCAGTACATTTAAGGGTCCTGGTGAAGGGGTTTAAAAATATGGCTACCCTAGACACCAACCTCCAAGCTCTTAGGCCCTACGTACTATCGCTTTATTTGCTTTGCTTGTTACTGCTGTAGGGAGTAAGATAGTTAGCTGGGCATGCTAACGTTTGCAGCTTACTTTAGAGCAGATAAACATTTTGTTTATTACATAACTGACTCTTTTGCTCTTATGTTTTATGTACTGGAAAGGCTAAAAACCATCCAAACTCTTAGTGACCAGTCAATTGTGTTCAACATGAAGAGATTTCCATTTCTAGAATGATTGATGAGAACTATTAAGAGTTGGAGAACAGCTCTCCACTCACATTAACGCAACACAAATTCAAACTTGTTCAGTGACAGAAATAAAAGCATCATGCAACATTAGAGAAATAGATGCTGAAATGTTTGCAATGAGCTATGAAGGATTTGTTGAGGTGGTGTTGGTTGGTGGTGGGGTTTAGGATGTCCCTGCTATTTGGGAGCGCTAATCATCTCAGTAATTAAGCCGAGTGGGAACACGTGCATGAATAATTCACAAGCGGCTCCAGGGCCATTCGGCGTGTTTCATTTTCTCGCCGCGGCCGAGCGAACTAGCCAATCTGTCACAGGAAAACGCGGATGTCAGAGAGGCGTCAGAGCCAATTTGGATTAAAGCCCCCACTAGGAAGTGGGAAGTGCAAGGAAAGAGGGAGGTAGGTGTAATGTCACTGCTAAGCTCTTAAAGCCGCAGCAGAGGAAAAGCATTACTCTTCAAGCCAATTAAAATACACATATATGCATAAAACGTTTCCACGGTAAAGATAGAATTTGAGTTCCCATAACCTACTTTCAAAAAGCTGCGTTACCTCTCGGAGAAATATTTGAAGTGTCCTGCTCTTTCTCAGAGCTTCAGGGTTAAGTACTCTCTCTGGTGCTCTGTAAACAGTCTCTTCAGCCTAATTTAATCCTGTGTGTCTTTTGGTTACACACTGTAAACAGGCATAAATAGAGGGTGAGGTCAACTTGTGGTGACAGAAAACACCAAACAAACTTCCACTTCGATGAAAGAAAGTGAAAATGGATGTGATTTTGCACAGCTCGATTACTGATTGTGTTTCCCCCTACAGTTATCAGTAACCAGAGACTCCAACATGAAAGGTTGCTGTTGTTTACACGCACTGCCGCAGCCCTCAGAGAATACAGCTTGAAATATTAAGCAGGCGACTTCATGATATTTACCGTCTCGGGAGCCTTTCTGTTGTTAAAAATTAAGCTCTTACATCTTCCAAACACGCTGGAAGAGTTAAGATTTGACCAGATTGTGATACTCCTCCGTGTTTAACAAGATCCCGTACGACACCCATCTTCCACGAGCAGATCCTAAGTGGCTGGTGCATTATTCATCGCTTATATCTGCCGTCATCAATAATGCAGAGGAAGTCGTTAACTATCCACACACAAAAAAAGCCATGAAACTCAGTGAAAAAAAAAGTTGCCATTGCTTTCCCTCTGAGTCCTTATTTGACGGACACCTGGGACAGCACAGCAGTAAATGGGGCAGAAGTGATCTATTCTTGTCAGCGCTGGATTTATCTGGCGAGGGCGGCGTCTTCTGCAGATGATCAAGTCGCCTATATATGATAATCTTGTTTGAATGTGTCATCAAGTACAGAAAATGAGGAGCGTATGCTGTTAAAACTGTGGAAGAGGAAGATGTTTTAAAGGTCCTGTCAGGTCATTCAGTCAGGTATCAGACACTCTTCTTTAACTATACCACATTTAAAACCTAAACAAGTGTTTTTGTTTAATTCACAACATTAAACGTTTAAGTGTTTACTGCAATAAAAAATGACACCGAGTGGTCACTAAGCATGTGTTTACTGGGACGGAAAGAGGTCTGACAAAGCGTCAGTATGTGACGGGATGAGAATGCGTCGGCCAGATAAATGTCCAATCAAACCACCAATCAGCTATGAAAGCAATAATGACAAGTTGCCTCAATTTAAGGAATGAATGACCAACGTGGACACCTTTTTGGTCATTATGTTCAGAATCCATTTTCATGCTTACACCACGGTCACTTTTATGAAAACAAAACAAGAAAGCTGAAAGAAATGGTGTTTCTTTACTACTGTATATATTTGGTTAACCATCATTTACTGTAACTGTGTCAGTATTGTTGCCATGGTTACTTGCAGTCTAATATAAAAGAGGGGGAGTTGAGGACAGATTAGATAAGAACAATGTTACAGGTGTCCCAATATAGCCTTTTACTAGACAGCTTTCAGCTAATCAGAAACAGGAGTTTTCTGTTGCCATGGTGCATCAGGCTACTTCTTTAACTGTCTACCTGACCTCTATAAACAAGTTCTGTATTCAAATGTAGAATATGTAGGCGGCGGGACAAGATTTTGGCATCGGAGGTGCTCTGGTTTCCGTTTGTAGTCCGAGTAGTATCACTTTTGAGTGGGCTTTGGTTGAATGCAGGTAAGCAGTCCGTGTGGGCGTCTATCGTCCGAAGATGATTTAGCTTTTTATCGGTTTAAAATGAGACTGTAAACTGGCTCCAAGCGATACAAGCCGGTCGTACACGTCGTCTCTCAACTCCAGTCTTGCATCTCAAGTTGCTAATCGGACTGTAAACAATAAGCAGCGCACGGAAGAGGATGTCTTGGCCCGGATCTCCGCTGGCTTCACCTGAATCCCAAGAAATAAAGCCCTTTACCCCCAGAGGCTTATCCATCTTCAGACCGATAGCAGATGGGCTCCGAGATTGCTGTCCACCTGAACCTCTGAGATCCGACATCATGGATCACAGAAGCTCTTTTCAAGTCTGTCGATTTTGTGCCATCCTGGATTTTGACCTTACCCACCAACATTTAACTCAATAAGATAAAGCTCTGTTCATATTCTGCTCTGTAAAGTCTTGTTTGTGTTTGAGTCACGACGCTGATAACAGACTGAGGATAATTACATCAGTTCCTCTTCTAAGTTTGTAACCTTATCATCCAAATCAAAACAATGTCTCTGATGATGGTTATGCTGATGATAATTATGGCGCTGGCGCTGATGAGAAGAGGGTCACTGCAGGCTGTAACCTGTCCTCATCATCTGCTGCACACATTTCAGGTTGAGAGCTCACTTTCTTATGTAACTGATGTCCTCATTTAATGTGGGCTGACTGTGTTAGGGCAGCCAGATGTGACGGAGCATAATTACTCATTCTGTTTTAAAAATCTGATAACTTTCTTTTGGTTTGGACTCATTTATGCAGAGAGAAAAAAAAAACTTTCTTTCTTTCCAAGTCGGGCCACAAAGGGAAACTGGCACATTGGAGTTTTGAGGCATTTATCTCTTTCCAGTTCCCCGCCTGGAGCAAGCTGAAATATTCAGCCGGTCCGTGTTCCCGCCCAGAGAAGTTATATAAAAATATGTCAAAACAAAAATACCATCAGTGCATAAGCCAATGTTTTTTGTGTGGAGCCAAGATGACAAGATGACCCAGACTGGACATGAAATATTCTGTAGAGTATCTTCAAACTCGATGAGACATCCAGCGTCGCCCTGCCTCTCCTTCCTGCTCGGCATCTGTTTCACTTCCTCTCTTTGGGCATTCTGGGTCATTCTAATTTTCCTCTCCTTTATCTCCCTCTTTCATTAACATTTACACAGCTAATCTCTTTACATGGCAGCTCGAGGGGTAAATATCACCGCCTGTAATGGAGCAGCGTCAACCTAAACGGCTTTGACGCCCCGTTGTGAAATTTCATTCTCTATAGACCTCTGTCCCGCCTTTGTCCTCATTTGTCTCATCCCCATATCAGTGAATCACAGCCTGCTATCATGAACAATCGAGCAATCGTGTTTTTTATCTGCACAGAATCACTTTTAGCAAAGACGACGTACTTAAGTCCTCGTTGTCACCACATGCCGCTGACTGACTCGTCATAAACAATGTAGGACTTCTTCACTCACAAGAAAAAACACTAAACACAACAGTCAAGATGTGCTGTCTCTGAGTACAGTTGGGTGATATGGCCAAAAATCTGTAACCTGACACGCCAGATACTTTGTTACACAGAACCATCTGAGCAGCCGTCATTGGAAACTGTTTTGAAAAGGGCAGGCACTTAAAAAAATACTTGGCAGGTGATTGGATGAACCATCTGTCAATCAAACTGTTGCCAGCGCCAGTCAGGAGAAGAGCGAAAACATCTTTTCCATCGAGAAAAGCCTTTAGTGTTGTTCTTTGTTCTTCTTTCAATGAAGAAATACTCTCCAGTTTTGATAAAACTGATGCTGTTACAGCTACACTAACTTCTTCAAGAGCCTCCGTTGTTGTTTCGAAGGAACATTCGCCTCTCTGTGTCGCCACACACACCTAAACCACACCCGAAGTTGCCAGTAGCTCCTCACAGGATGCTGATTGGTCCGTGATCTGTGAAATGTATTTTTTAACTATCAACAGGACTCACTCACCACCACAAGTCTGCATCATATAATCTGTTGAAAGATCATGTTTTAAATACTGTATATTAAAGCAGCATTAATTAAAATCATTCGCCACTTGGGGACAAGCTGTAAACACAACATTGACACCTATCAGTCCAATATTCACTCTCCTTATAGCTCTGGTCTGGTCTTCACCAGTTTCCGAGGTAAATATCTGGCTCTTTAGCTGCTAAATGCACCTCAATGTTCACCAGCTGGTCGCTAACTGCAGTCGGTTTATCAAAGCTGTTTCGCTAGAGACACGGCAGAATCAGTTAACGTATTAATGCTGCACTCTGCTTTGGTTCTGTTTGAAGTTGCAGAAGCCTGTGTTTGAAGCATGTGACTGGATGACATATGTTTTGATGTTACATGAGCAAAATAACTTTGGTCAGAGACTTCTAATCTCAGTATTTGCAAATGATAAGTTAAATCGGCAGCTGTACTGCATCTCCGAATATTCATGTTTCTAATGAATTCTACCAATTTCTGTGAAAAAGATTTGTTCACACTCGTAGTTGCCATGCAGTCATTTATGTTAGAGCCGTCATACTGTACTTTGCATCTGGACTAATGGTTGCACGGTACATTAAACCAATAAAGTTCATTAATCCTCTGTATGGAACAGTTGCATGCTGGTCTTTGTCTGGAAGTCCTGCGTGTTGAGCAGCAGCACAGCGGGACCGACTGAGGGTACAATGGATCCAGACTGACAGCCAGCCTCATTACTATTAGCAGACAGGAGTTAAACCAGGAGAGAAGGACGGGGATCCCGCCGCTAGTGTCTGACTCTTCAAGGCTTTTCCCTTCCTGCTCCCGCTGAGCTCGGGCAGAGCTGCAGGTCGCTCATCCAGACACGAATCAACCGCCGCCGACAAACATCGGCCTCAAGATTGAGACGAGTCTTTTAATATTCGTCCCAGTACCTGCTCTGTCTGTCCTCATTAGCCGGCTTTCTGGGGCATCCTGGATGAGAGCATCCGTCTGTGTTGACTTTGTGTGCAGGCCGTCTGTTTATGTCAGGAGGCTCAGGATCAAACGCGTGGTGACATTAAAGGGGAACACATGTGCACGCTGGAAGTGAAATATTCCTGAAATCACTTGTGAATTCCTGAAATTACTCACTTCTCCGACCTCTTTCTGCAGAGCTCAAAGGGACGTCTGTGTTCAAATCTCCTCTGATTTATCTCTCCTGTGGCAACAGGGTAAATTGCTAATTTTCTGCTACAATCTGCTGCTTATTTTCTGCACACCGACGCATCTTCTTGTGCTTAAGCTTCTGTGTGATTAATCACCTTTAATTGCCACTAAACACACTGAGGCGACAGAGCTTGACCTAGATTGCATTCGGGGTCCCGCGCGACCCCTTGTGACACCCGTGAAGAGCCGAGGACCACTCACCATGTAGAGATTTAACACTCTGACGATGCCCCTTTACTGTTTTTAATGTGATTTACAGAGATTAACGCAGACATCCTGTCACCACATAAAACCCTCTGACACAAATCTGAAGAGGCAGACCAGAGATGGGGGATGTAGCTCTTAAATTTCTACTCCTCTTTCGTGACTGGAATTGACTTTGGAGACATGAAATTGATTACCATCGTGGTTTAGACACGGTCACGCAGTCCAAAAGGGAGGCGTTAAGAGATAAAACACGGTGGGTTTTTATAGCCCGTGAGACAAGCGGAGAAGTTAAGAGGACGTCTGAGAAAGGAAAGTGGGAGTAATGATCTGCAGCCACGTTCATTTAGACACACATGTACTGTAGAAGGAGGAGGGGAAAGGATGTAAAGCATCTGGGATGGATTCCTCGTGGGGTCCGGTATCTTGGAGACCTCTGCTGCTCTGCACAACATCAAGAGGGATTTGGTTGCCATGGCGGCAGGTGGTTCAACTCCGTCTCCATAAAGAGAGAAATGTTTCACAAAGATAGAGAGAGCACAGTTTGTCCCAACGTACTGAGACGACATCGACGGCGACGATGATGATGATGGCGCAGATTAGAAACCTTGAAGAAAAACCCCAGTTGGAAAATAGAAGAGATCTTATTAAATGATACAAGCGAGCGTGTTTTCTGCTCTGAAATGTAAATGCTGCAGGAGTGGATTCAAGATTTTGTCGAGAAGTAACAAGGTTCAAGTTTCTTAGTGTTGTTCTTCATGCATCAACATTAGACGGTGATGCTGACAACATGCAGCAGCCCAGTCACAAGATCAGACAACCAACGGCTTTGATCAGTTTTAAAGGGAAAAAACCAAGACGCTAATGTGTGTTTATGTATGTATGTATGTATGTATGTATGTATGTATGTATGTATGTATGTATGTATTTGTTCTGGTTTTATGAGTTTTTTATGAGGTGTTATGAAAGAACGTGTATTTGAATACTGCCTGGTTTTGCATCCGGCCAAAGCCAAACCTTAAAGCTGCACTACCCGTTATATAAAGTTGATCAAATGACTAATGAAAGGTGTCGCTCATAGTGATGAACCCAGAGAGAATCATCACCCAACTCTTCAGTTACTCTCAGCTCCTAAGAGCGTTTTAGCACCTTTCAGCTCATTGTTTTGGTTTTATGGCCCGCAACTTTACTGTTTTGATTCACTCTCACTGCTCTCATCAACTTCCAGCAGGCAGCTGTTTCTGTTTCTAGCATAAAAGCTCTATAAACCCACTGTACACTACCAATACAACAAGCTATTTGAAAATGTCTCCTTGGTTCTTTGAAATTGGGATTTCTTTTTACTATTTTCTGACATTTTCTGACTCAAACAATGTAGGTGCAGCCTTACTTAAGACAATACAAGCTTATATTTCAGGTAATTTCCTGTAAACCAGAGTTGAACTCAGGGTTGGGCGATATGGCCTGAATCTTCTATCCTGATTTAATAAAAAAAAAAAAAAAAAAAAAAAAAAGCTTTGTTGAATACTCAATTCTGATTGATCAATTACGGCGTTCTACGGTCTGTTATTTCTTAATAGTAGACTGTTATTTATGTATAACAGACCGTTGCTATGGATGGAGTTCTGATCTTGGACTCTGAGGACCATTTTTGTGTAAAATTATTGATTTCTTAAGTAAGTAGCCGTGTAATAAGCAAGATAATGTACAGCTAGCGGGTCATTGTTGTGAAATAAACCCCTTCAGGGCGATGCAACACCCCTCTTCATACTCTATATGAAATAACCACGTGGTAAAGCCTATTTTTGTATACTCCTGTGTGAATTAAATACTGAGTATTTACCCAAGTAATTAAGAACTTTAGTGCAAAATGATCCAATTTTCTGAGAAATTGTAGTTAGTATGTGCTTGTTATTATCAATTTAGACTATATAATTGTGCATCATAATATCTTGATATGTGATTTTATCATGATTCCATTGTAAGACAATAAATGATCATATTGAATGATTACCCAGCCCTAATTGAACACCCAATAACGTATGAGAAAATCTGGAGAATGACCAATCAGATTTCAGAGGAAGCCAGTGCCACCACCTCCTTGACTTTCTACACTATATGTGCATTATGCATAAGGACAAGTGACTCATGAGCATCTACAGTGTATCTGCAGGATATGGAAAATGTTTTTTCCCCTGATGAATTATGCGAGGAACACCCCGAAGCTCTGAAAGATGCCCATCCTCGACGCTGCCAGCTCCCAACTCTCAGCCATCTGTTACAGTTCTGCAGGCGGCAGCAGCTTCAGATAACAGGTCACAAATAAGCAGGTGCCATCATAGAAGCCAAAAAACAGGGCGACATGCTGCATTCTGGCACCAATATCACATCGATTGGTTTCTAAAAAATGCCAATTTGCCAGTTTGGATCCAAGAAAGATGAAGCAGAAAAGGTCGGCAACTTCTAAAGCGATGGCAATTTGATGTGAGTGAAATGATCAACCCCCCTCTGATTTTTCCATCAATTTTGCAATTGCCTCATACATCTGAGGTGACACACCATCTCCACCACCATCTAGAGGAGATGATTGCACTGGAGGTCTGTTAAATGGAGACATACAAGACCAATTCTGACTGTAAATAACGAGGACAGCTTATCTACACCTGTAGCCGGGCAAACTGGTGTGTGTGTGTGTGTGTGAGTTTCTTGTGCACAAAAACTCAATGCATTTTGTGGTTTTCTAATGGAAACCAGGCAACACCATCACTACACATCACCCTCCCTGTGTGTGGGGGGTGTACGAGTGAGTACTGAAAGAGCATCTATATCAAGCTCTACATCCTCCCTCAACACTGGAAGCTGAGAGTGTGGAGGTGAGGGTTGTTGCAGCTGCAGAGGCGCAGATAAACTCAGCTCTGCAGCCCTCTGAAATGCCTCCCTGCCCACAACAACACAGCTTCCAAAATAGCCACACTGAAGGCCTGCTGCATCTGTGCCTCACTGCTGGCTCTGATTAAAGCGTAGCTCCAATATTAGCCGTGCCTAATGATCTCTGGGGCGCCTGTTGAGCTGTCAGAGCACAGAGGGGAGTGGAACATATATATAGAGAGTGAAGGAATGTGCTGTATGGAAGCTCAGGAGACAAATGGTCATGAGCTGAAATCATGCCAGAATCACTTAAGCTCATCATTTCAAAGAGAAGTGCAGATGTGATAGAAGCAGTTTTCCTGTTTGTTAAAGGAAGGCCTGCTCCTGGTTGTCCACTCGTGAACTGAATTTCAAATAGAGTCGCCTCCTGACAGCTTTGCGCACCAAAGACAGCAGAGTTCCCAGTTTGGAGACGTGCAGCATTTCATGAAATGTGAGCTGGAGGATTGTCAGTCAGAGTTGGAAATTCATCTACTGCCTATATTGTGCATTGTAAAGCATTCATTTAAATCCAATGTGGCAGAATAAACATCCCCACAGCTCTGTCTGTACGCCTACTGGATGCGAAGGGGAACTGACAAGATGTAGCGCAAATCATCTTCAGAATCGTGTTTAGCATCAGAATCGTGTTTATTGCCAGACGTTAAGAGGTATACACTAGGAATTTGCTTTGGATTTGTTGGTGCAAGTTAAACAGTATAATAACAAAAGAATAGATAAAAACGTTAGAATAAAATAAGAATAGAAAAAATTGACTTTCTACCAATATACAATATACAAAATAAGCTATAAACAAAAATAAACATGATATAATGTTTAATATATACATATATATAGATATAATACAATGAAGACGATAAATGATAATTTATCGTCTTCATTGTGGTTATTTCATACAGACTATGAAGAGGGGTCTTGTATCGGACCGTAGAATGCCGTAATTGACCAATCAGAATCGAGTATTCAACAAAGCTTTGTTTTTTTTATAATTTCTTTTATTAAATCAGGATAGAAAATTTTGGACATAACGCCCAACCCTGAGTTCAACTCAGGTTTACTGGAAATTACCTGAAATATTAGATTGTGTTGTCTTAAAGGGACTGTTTGTAACTTTTTACACGTATAAATCTACCGGGTCGGGATCCCATGCGCGCGCGCGCATATGCGAACGCGCGTGTGGCCCGTGTCTCTCCTCCGCTGCCTGCTTGCCTTCACTCACACACCGCGCGTGTTCTCGCTGTCTCGCTCCACCTCTACACGTGCATGCGCGCTCACTCCACACTGCAGAAGAGTTAGTTTAGCTCTGAGAATATCTAGTAAATGTACAGTGAAAGTTTGTGCAGTGTCTTGTGAAGTGACGGGGCTCCGCAGCGAGTAACGTTACCGTCTCCGACCGAGTGCTGGTGTCTCCCTGCGGGCGCAGTCGGGAGACGATAACGTTTCTCTTCCTGCTTCAGCCCCGGCACCGACCCGCTTTTCCTGCTTCAGCCTCCGGGGCTGAAACAGGAAAAGCCAACACTAGGATCAGCATTGATTCATGGAGAGACCTTCATCTGGTCAGCTAACATTACTGCCAAACAGGTGCAATATAGAGTGATATTGTGGTTTTAGCGATTCTGTTTTGAGCGATGCTAGTTCATGTCTATTTAGCGCGAGCCCGCCACAGGTGTCGCTGTTACCAAGCATTTCTGAAAGTTACAAACAGTCCCTTTAAGTAAGGCTGCACCTACATTGTTTGAATCAGAAAATGTCAGAAAATAGTAAAAAAAAAATTAGCACAATTTCCAAGAACCAAGGAGACATTTTCAAATAGCTTCTTGTATGCAAATCAGGTATCAGAGAGAGAGAGAGAGGGAGACTTGTTGCTGCAGCTCAGAGGATGATGAATCATTGTGAATAAAACACACATATATACAGAGAAAAGACGCACTGTAAGGTAAAAACAGATAATAAACATTTCACAGCTTCATATATGTATTTTAAGCACGTACCTTGTGCAGTTTCCACATCGCGCCCAGAGCTTTGACTTCGTGTGTGCCGTGCTTGCCTTCCTCTAAACACTGATAGCACACTGGCATCTTACACTGCACACAGTACATGCTCAGGTTCTCCAGCTCGTGCTCCGTGCAGGTGGAGATCTTGCGCGGACTGGCTCGCCGACTGATCCGGCCCTGAGCAGGCGGCACCAGGCGGTGCTTGGCCAGAGGACCGCGGGGAGGATGGCACCGGAGGCGGCAGGGCTCGCAGTAAAACACGTCGCACTGCTCGCACATCACCGTGGCCTCCTTGGTGGGACTCTTCTCGCACAGCTGGCACTTTAAGGCGGCCGCTTTGCTCTGCTGGTACCGGTCCACGACGCCCTCCAGGACCCGGTTCTTGGGGAACCCGCGGAGCCCCCGGTCGTCCAGGATGAGACTGCGGTGACACTGCGGGCAGGTGATGCACGAGTTGCGGGGGATTGGAGGCAGAGAGCCGGGCTGCTGTGGAGGAGGTTGGGGTGCAGATGGAGGGAAAACTCGCACCCCGTTTGGTGATTTTTGGCAAGGAGTAGTAGGTCCACTCATAAACCCTCCATAGGATCCGTATCCACTGTCTGCCTCACTGTACAAACTCATTTTATCCAGATCCAGGTAGTCATAGTCAGAGACGCCGGATCCGGACGCTCTGCTGCTGTGTGGAGACTCAGCATCTGGAGTCTGGACCAGGATATTCCGAGCGCAAGCCTGGCAGATGTTGTGTGAGCACGGCAGGATGATGGGCTCCCGGAAAAAAGAGCCACACACTGGGCATTTTAACTCTTCCTCCATCTCATCCATGACTGCTGCTGCAGAGAGGTGAGAGGTTCCTCAGTATGGTGAGAAAACAACAACAAGCAGGAGAAAGTTAAACAGCAGAGGAGTCTGTGCTGATCAGGCTGCTGCTGCTCTGCTGGTGCGTCCTATACTGCGATTATTACTGCAAGTGCAACCTTGGACCAGAGGAAAAGACATCAGCACCGAGGAGACACACTCTGCACCAATAGGAAACCAGCATCACCTCAAACTGTGCTGCTATTGGATAAGCAGTGGATTCCACACAACCATTGGAGGAGTCGACTGTCAGTGTGGAGACAGAGGAGCTTTACAAGGAGATATGACAACAGATACTTTAGTGTCTGTAGATATTATACTGAACCTAATTGTTTAGGGGATTATAAGGAAAACAATGCAAAATCATCCTTTCAATTCAATACAGAGCAATAGGAAACCAGCTTCAGCTCAGACTGGGTTACTATTGGATAAGCAGTGGAAGCCAAACAACCATTGGATCAGTTGTGTTGGCTTTTTTAAAGTTTTTTTTTTTTTTTAAGTTTTCTTTCTTTCATTCTTTCTTTCTTTCTTTCTTTCTTTCTTTCTTTGATTCTTTATTTATTTATTCTTTGCTTATATATATATATTTATTTTTTCTTTCTTTAATTTATTTTTCTCTCGTACTACTGGCTTTTTTAAAGTTTTTTTTTAAAGTTTTCTTTATTTATTTATTTGTTTTTTTATTTTTTTATTTTTTTATTTGCTTATATATATATATACGTATATATATATATATATTTTTTTTTTTCTTTCTTTAATTTATTTTTGCAACCTTGACCAGAGGAAAAGACCTCACAGCACCGAGGAGACACACTCTCCACCAATAGGAAACCAGCATCAGCTCAGACTGGGCTGCTATTGGATAAGTAGAGGATTCCACACAACCATTGGAGGAGTCAACTGTCAGTGTGGAGAGACAGAGGCTCCTTTAATGGGCTTTACGGCCAGATATGACAACAGATATTACATTGTAAAAAAAAAAAAAACATTTTTACAGTTTGTTTCAAGAAATTTTTACATTTTTTGTCTGTATTTCAAAATGACAGAAAGAAAAATGTAAAAATGTCATGTTTCATTTGTGATTTATATGTAAATGGTCTTAGATTTACAGTATTTTTTGTAATCACAATCGTAATTATCTTTATTTAAGCTTTTCTTGATCATTTTTTAAGATAATTATTCTGTTTTTTAGAGGTTTATGACTCTATTTCAACAATTAATTTATGTTAGAAGAAAAAGATTTCATGGAATTCAAAAAATATTTCTTGTAAAAATACAGATTTTTTTGCAAAACTTCTGACTTAATGTAAATTTGGGCTTTTGCAGCGTAAAAATACATGTTTCATTTGTGATTTATATGTAAATGGTCTTAGATTTACGGTGTATGACTATTCTAACAATAAATATATGTTAAAAGTAAAATATTTCTTTTAAAATTACAGTAATAAAGGCTAATTATATAAAGATAATTACTTTTTTTTTTTTACAGTTTATTTATGTTAATTAACGGAGAGTATTTTTCCGTTTTTTAACAGACATTTTCTGGCGCCTCTGCTGCCGGAAAAGTTCCGTTATTTTACACTTAGTTTTTTCACAGTGTATAGTGTCTGTAGACATTACTGAACTTAATTGTTTAGGGGATTATAAGGAAAACAATGCAAAATCATCCTTTCAATTCAATACAGACCAATAGGAAACCAGCATCAGCTCAGACTGGGCTGCTATTGGATAAGCAGTGGATTCCAAGGAACCATTGGAGGAGTCAACTGTCAGTGTGGAGACAGAGAGATATGTTAATGAGCTTACCAGCCAGATATGACAACAGATACTATAGTGTCTGTAGACATTACTGAACCTAATTGTTTAGGGGATTATATGGGAAACAATGCCAGATCATCCTTTCAATATAGAGCAATTAATAAAATGTGATCATGCAGACAACCAAAGACTAAAAGACAAGAAGTATTGTTTTAGAAGATGCTCTCTTAAGCTGATTATAGTCCATTTACTTAAGAAAGAGCAGCAATATGTAGCCTAAATATATTCACGCTCACATGCACGAACATGCACTAAAAGCATGCGCGGCCAGCCCGACTATGTCAACAAAGCACAGAGGGAGAGTGACTTCATTCTCTGCTCAGGTAGACATTACTCCTAATAGTTGTTTCCTGCTATATTAATGCTCTGAATATCGAATTTAGCACCTTTAAAGTAAAATGAAATACTAAAAGGTAAGATATCAATCCTCAAAACTGTACTTCGTTACTTTCCACATCTGATTTTCTGACTGACAGAAACAGGGCAGACTATCTAGAGATTTCTTAAGCCGGGATCTGCATAATAAAAACCCACGCAGCTTTGCATAGCGGCTGCACAGTAGAAACTTGCCGGATTTGGGATGTTTGTTATTTGAAAAGCTTCTCCTCTCAGCTGCTGAGGGAGCAAAGATCACTCCTGGAGGAGATTGAGAACATGGAAACTGACACCTTGTGAGATAAGATAAAGCAGCAGCTCTCAAAAGAGGTTTTTCTCTTTCCGTATCCGTGAGCCTCTCCGTTTCTATGGCCAAATACCTCCATCATCTCTGAGACGTCCATGGCAACGTGAGCCTCCAGCGAGGCCGTTGATAGGGAAATTAAATGAAATAATCCCATTTTACGGAACGGTTTCTCAGACCCACAGAGGGCAACGTGAGGCCACTCAGTGTGATTACATTTGCATATTTTGTAAAGGAGTTTGAGAATGAGAGGAGCGTTAATATGGGCGTCTTTGTCTAATAAAGATAATCGCTCAGGAATGCGTCCAGTGCATCAGATTGTAGGCCGGCTGATAAACATATCAAAGTGGAAATGTGAATAATCTCATTGAGTAATAATAATGCTGATTCAAAGCAAATGTACTGAAGGAAATCAAAATGTCACATGGATTTATTGTGTAAACACATATTCCACCATCACTTGACATAATAATCATCTATAAACTCAAACTGTGGTCCTTATTTTTCACTTCTGTAACACTATTAAAGCATTAGGTGTTTAATTTCTATCAGAGCCTTCTGTGCTGATAATGCTTCAGCTCATAATTCTTTAAGATTTGGGAAAATATACAACAAATGGCAAGTTTATCCATGTAAATATTCCCCTGGATTTAACCAAATACAGTGTTGATCCAAACCAAATGTTTGTAACAAGACCATCAGCTATTTTTGGATGCATGCTTGCTGACGCCTCCAGCATGATGACATTGTTCTCTGTGTAATCTCCTCAGTTCGGGGCCACACTGCATCTTCCTGTTTGCCGCCTTTGAGTAGAAAAGTGGCCAATTCTTCTGAATCTATTTCATCTTTTTTGCGTCGGAGCCAACTCGCTCCTGCTGCCAGGACAGACGCACCAGACGGCTCTGAGAGAAAAGCTTCGCAGATTTCTTTTTACTTTTCGGTGATCACATCCAAGAATGCTCTTAAAGTCTGTGATTAAGTTGTTTTTGGTGACCTCGGGTGCACCAACACAGCGGAGGCGTCATGACGACAAATGTAAAATAGCTGCTGATTAACTGGCTGGTGACAAAGCAACAGTATCAGCAGACGCACAAAGTCCAATTAAAGGGACATTTTTGCCAACTTAACTGACTATACTTTTAAGATTGACTTGTATATTGTTTTATATTATGTCACATAGCGCAGTTTGTAACGATAATGGTGCATTTTGAAGTACTTGTACGGTGCTACCTTCTATTTCTACTCCACTAGGCTACATTTTGGAGGCAAATATTGTACTTTTTACTCCACTACATTTATTTGACGTATTTTGTTACTAGTTACTTTGCAGATTTAGATTATTAATACAAAATATAAATGAATAATACATTATGATACTTTATCATAGATAAAACTGGCAACAGACAGCAAGTGGTATTACTGTTGTCGCTGTTGCAAAGACAACCGGATCGGATATTACAGAATACAGTTTTAGTGATGCTCATTTTTGAAGGTTTTTCTTTTGGGGTAGTGGTGGCCTAAAGGTTAGAGACATGAGCTGGAGACCAGAAGTGAGCTGGAGACCGGAAGGTCGCCGGTTCAATCCCATGGACCGGCAGGATTAATCTTGGTGGGGAAAGTGAGGTGCCCTTGCGCAAAGCCCTTAACCCCAACCGCTCCAGTGGAGCTTCTCAGTGGCCAGCAGATCAGACTGTGGTTGTACTGGGCAGCTTCCAGGTGTGAATGTGTAACTGTGTGAATGTAATCAAACTTCTGAGGCGTCTGCAGTGTTTGCCGCGTAATCACATGTTTCATGTGGTGAGCTTTCTACATGCACCACAAACCATCTCTGCAGAAGTATAAATTAGGTATAAACGTTGTATGTATACACTTATTACTGTAAATCTGCAGACATGTCAGCTTTTGAAAAGCTCATGAATGCATCACAACACCTTCGATACCTGGATCTACACACCAGAGGGAAAATAAATCCCCATTGTTAGTTAAAGCAGTATTCAACCCACAGTTCAATCATCCTGCCCGGAGCTCACGTAGTTTATTGGAGTCCTCCCCTCCATCGATAAGGGATAAAGTCTCCTTTGTGTGTTGCTCTGAGTCTATTAACTCTTCTCAACACAGACTCCCTCTGCAGCCTCAAGACGACTCAAGAGTAAAGAAGTACACAGACTGCTGGAGCTTTACGGCACACGGCTCAGACTAGATGGGAATCTCTATGGGACGCAGCGGAGATATTCAAGATAAGAATAGAAATCTTTTGTTACTGAGCTCTGGCTTGAGAAAAGTTGTGGTTTTGTAACTCTTTAAAGGATGAAGTTACTGTAATTTTGGAGAATGGATGTTTACACTGGGTCCACAATTACACAGTGAAGGAAACATACTTTCTGAACAGGTTTTGACGTTTCTTTTGTTTTGAGTTAAAGGGGACATACAGTATCATGCTCATTTTCAGGTTTATACTTGTATTTTGGGTTTCTACTAGAACATGTTAACTGTCTGTCTGGATATACCTGTATTCACCCTCTGGCTGAAACGCTCCGTTTTAGCGCCTGTCTCTGTAAGACCCCCTCCTGAAAAAGTGTTTGTCGGTCGGTAGGCACTCCAGATACCCAAATGTATGAGCACAAACACTGAAAGGTGTTGTCCCCTTTAAAGATAAAGAAGTAGAATTGAAATTGCTTTATTCTCCGATTGTTGTAAATGAGAACTGTCAGCAGCATCCTGGTATATTTGTAGTTTTGCAGAAAATGTCAAATGTCATTCTCACCTTCTGCAATGTCTGTGCATGGTAACTATGGTAAGTTTAAAGATTGTGGTTATGGCAAGTCCTCCAAATGAAATGACTAAATACGGTGTTCGTTCATGTCTTACAGAACAACACATAGAGGTGTTTTTTGAGCTGATATCAACAGCACAACATCATTTGCCTGTTACAAAATCACTGACGAAAAATAAATCAGTTTTACGATGTGACAACACTATGGTTATAGTTTGGTTAGGTTTAGGGAAAGATCATGGTTCGGGTTAAAATAAGTACGTAGTTAAGGTTAGGTTAGACCTTTGTCATCATAATAACACGTGATTAAGGTTTGGGAACGACGTGGTAAAAACAACGTTGACTGTTGGTGAGAAACGGGAAACGAACAGCGGTCTCTTGTGATGAAGTCCAATGTTTTGTTGACCCATCCATCCACCCCGACCTCCTCCCAACGTGGACGTTGTTGCTTTATATCTACGTCACCAGCCTTCCTCCTTTGCTCCTGTCACAATTACTACGACCTCAAGTGTTCTTTGTCACTTGGATGTAAACATATGTCTTTGATGCTGTCGCTCTTCTTGGGAGGACAGCCTCCAAATGAAATATGATTGAGGTTAGGGCGAGGAAACTAAAACACTTGGTTAAGGTTTGAGAAAGATCACACGCAAATAGTAATTGCAGTTCTGTGGGACTTGCTACACACCCATCTACCATCCCGACCTACACAACTTTACTTTTTGTCTCTAGGGCACACTAGTTCCTGCGTTGACATTAAATGTTGGCACTGGAGATAAATTGTGACATGCAGAATCGTCCACTATGGACATAATCTCCCCAGAGATATTGGGCTATGTATAAAGTGCATTTGCAGATGACAGAGTTCATGGCTTTATCTAACCTTCAGAAAGTACTGAATCAAAGTTATGAAGGGGCTGCTTAAACATCACTTTGCACATTCACCTCCGGTAACCTTTCCTTATGCAACAGTTCTCACATTATCACCATCTGCTATTGTGGCTCTCTGTAGCAGAACGAGCAACTTGGCGGACAAAAGCCCAAAGTCACTGTGCTGACTTCCTGACATCCAGAGCACTGCAGCATCTTCAACAACCTCACATGAACTCATGTTTATGGATTCAGCGCCATCTGTGCCCTTCACAGTGACCTGAAAAATGCATTTTTTTTTTCCTGATGCAATATTTGTAAATTAAGCCTTCAGGGAGAAATTGGGAATGATGCCTCGTAGTTATGAATATTATTTCTAAACTTAATATGCTTCAGAATTAATGACAGTAATCACAACGTTGAGGTGTTTTTTCTGAGGTTATTAAAGTGTAATTTTATATATATATCCTGAAGAAGAAGTGGGAGGGTAAGGACAGAGGGCTTACAAACATGGCCTTAAGGAAAAACTATAGACAGTATATAAGAAGTGGACGTAGTCACCGTGACGTCCCCCATCTGGTTGTGGACTGCCGTTTTGAAGCCTCAAGTTCAACATTTTGGCCGTCGCCATCTTGGTATTTTGCAACCAGAAGTGACACGAGAGTGTGGATCTAAGTACAACCAAATGCTGAATAAGATATTTTTAGGCAACCAAAGAGGTTATAATTAACTTTCATGAACTGAAAACACACTGTGAAAGGGTTAAAGTTCTAAAACGAAAACACGGGCAACTCCGTGGTAGCAGCCTGTCAATCACAAGGTAGCCACGCCCTAAAGCATACCCTGCTTTATGGTCTATTGGACTCTAAATGGGAACATAATTTATTAAATGAGAAGACTTGAAACTAGCGATTTAGACCATAAACTCATGTTGTGTAAGTAGGCTCATTTTCTCATAGACTTCTATACAATCAGACTTCTTTTATCAAGCAGAGGAGTCGCCCCCTGCTGGCTGTTAGAAAGAATGCAAGTTTAAGGCACTTCAGCCACGGCTTCATTTCTCAGACCCGGAGGTTGCCCACCGGCAAAAACACAAAGTTACACAGTTAACATGGGCGTTTTGCATTAAGCCACATGTCTGACCTTAATTCAAGGAGAATATAGACACATTTTACAGCTTATTTGTTAAGAATACTTGGCAAATATCAGCAAGTGGAGTCGCAATTTCACTTTGTAGAGAAGATTATTCAGAAGACTTTGATCCAAATAAAAAAAGACAAGTTCTTTTGGAGAATGCACAAAACAAATTTGTAATGCTTCCCGCCAAGACATGCAGAATTACTGACATCAGGGAATGATTGATCCAGTGAAAGAAAAATAGCATTTTGCCTGTTTTTTCATCTTCTTGCATGCTGAGTTTAAGCATTGCAGTTTTGTTCGGGGAATCAGCACGAGAGGAATGCCATAATGATGTGTTTCCACTGCCACTGATTTGGATTGGCTCGTTGCCTCTCAGTGCCATGTTGTCAGTGAAGACACAACGGAAACTGAAACTGTAACTGAAATACATTTAAGTGCTCCATTGTGTGCTGGGTGCTTCTTTCTCTCTGCAAAGCCTTTAGAGGGGCCAGCGTCACAGCTATTGTGAATTTCCACAAAACAAGCAATCGACAATGCGCTGCTGCATCTCTAATGGAGAACAACATTCACAAAAAGTGCAATAGTCATTTTGCTGAATGCGTGGGCTGCATGAAGAGACATGTGAGCAGGGAAAGGCCTCCACGTGCAGCACCGCGTCCAGCCTCTGCAGGGAATCTGTGCTGCAATTAATAGCCTAATGATTTTTTATTCTAAGCAGGATGGGGATTTGCTACTAAAACCCAGCTCTCCTGTTGCACGTGGACTCACACAACGCTCTCCTAACCCAAAGAAGCCCGAGGATTTGACACAGAATGTAGATTATTGATTATTTCCAAAGTGCAATCAGTCAAATTTAGTTGTTTCTGAGCTACTGTGGGCTAAAGCATACAAATTATGTGACATAGTTTGAAAGTAGCTGAGCCACGATTAAATCAATGTGTCTGTACGGATCATTTATTTGAATAATATAGCTGTGCAGTTCAGCAAGGCTTCAGTGTAGAGTCTTTTTATTGACCAGCTTCACCTCTCCCTTCTCCTCCAAGGACTTTACTCTGACTAAATACTCTCAATAACCCAGAAATGTCAAGAAAATTAAGAGTTATGGTGTTGGGAAAATGTTGGATTCCCAGACTAATTGTTTCCCTCTTCTATTCCCAGTTGCAATGTGCTTCACAAGCCTCCATCCTTACATTCATTCCCTCTCCCAACCCCCACCCGGCATCCAGCACATCCAGCAGGGACTCCCCGCTAATGGAGTCAGCTCTTGTTACTGCAGGCTTTGTTACTGGCCCGAGGACTCCTCTGTTTACCTCCCATTTAGTGAAAACAGAACAGGTGCAGAAAAATGGAGCACAAGAATATAAAAAAAAATGTATGTATGATGTTACAGCCAATGCTAGTGTTTATTCTTCATGAGGACAAAGATGCCAGGTAACTAGAGGAGGTACAGTATGCTGCTTTTACAGAAAAAAATACATTCTGGTCCAATGAAAGTTTGATGGCGACATCCATCAGTGGACATAAAGCATGGGAAGCCCATTTGGGAGTTGTGAAGAACGGAGGAACAGCCCTCAAACTGCCTAAAGCTGAGAGATTTAAACCCATTAAACATCTTTATCAAATATGAAGAGTCATTTACAGCAGCCGGTGAAATATGACTCCCCTTTGTCTCCATAAAACCTCAGAACTCATAAACTAGTGATGTTATTTCAACTCTCAGAGTGATGGAGGAAGCAGTTATACTGTTTAGGAAAAGTTATTGAACATATAATGTAATATAAAGTCCAAACTGTGCTGTATTACCTACAGTAGCAATCTGAGTTACTAGATTTTACTTTTAAAGACACATTTTGGTATTTTTCTCAGGAGGAAAACTTTGTTGCAAAAGTGGGACTTGTTTCGACCAGTGGGCATTAACCTCAAGGACTGAAAAGTGAAGCCAATGCTGAAGTGCCTTAAACTTGCATTCTTTGTAACAGCCAGCAGGGGGCGACTCCTCTGGTTGCAAAAAGAAGTCTGATTGTATAGAAGTCTATGAGAAAATGAGCCTACTTCTCACTTGATTTATTGCCTCAGTAAACATTGTAAACATGAGTTTATGGTCTCAATCGCTAGTTTCAAGTCTTCTTCAATACAGCATGATGTTCATTTAGTAAATTATGGTCCCATTTAGAGTCAAATAGACCATAAAGCAGGGGATGCTTTAGGGCGTGGCTACCTTGTGATTTACAGGTCGCTACCACGGCGTTGTCCGGTCTGGGAGTTGTCCATGTTTTCGTCTTACAACTTTAACCCTTTCACAGTGTGTTTTCAGTTCATGAAAGTTAATTGTAACATTTTTGGTCGCCTAAACATGTCTTACTCAGTGTTCAGTTGTACTTAGCTCCATTGGCTCCATTTGGCGATGGCCAAAATGCCGAACTCGAGGCTTCAAAACATCAGTCCATAAACCAATGGGTGACGTAACGGTGACTACGTCCACTTCTTATATACAGTCTCTGGTTTCGATATCCGAGATGTAATACTGCAACAAATTCATGGCTCCAAACAACATAGCCATGCTGGAGACTTCGTTCTATCGCCCCAAAATTAACCTGAAGAAAGACCAATAAGGCCGGCTGGTCCAAATGGTCAGTTTATACAAAAAACCACCATGATTACCCCCTCTACAAAGCAGATAAGCAGATAAAGCATGCTTTTCAGGACAGGGGAACTGTCATCAATACGTATCTGAAGGTTTTGACTACTGGGACTTTTAGTGAAAATAGAAAATAGATACACATGTTCCATTATTAATTTATTTGCCTGCTCTATCCTCCCTTTTCTTTGTTTCTTTGTTTCTCCCATCTTCCTTCTCTTTCCTTCAATCCCTCCCCCAGTCACACCCAGGTGTAAATCTCTCCTTTCTGCCATTAAGAGTTGACCTCCCACAGGCACTCGTTGAGGACAGAGAGGTTGGCTTGGTGACCATTGATCCACCGGTTAGCTCATTGATGCCTCCCCCCATCTCAGCATCAGCAGCCCCCCTGGGGAGCAATAAGAGGCTCGGTGGTGAACACCAGCTCCGACAGTAAAGGACATTAGAAAGCCAACAGTCAAGTCTGGGCATTGGCATTGCTGGATAAATCACGGTGACGGGTCGTGATTGAATGGTTGTATTTATGTTTTCTTGGAAAGCAGTGTGTCTTATGGGAAGCATAAATCATTTGTTTTATGTAAATGCACACACAAAAATCACTTTTAGTGTTTCATGGGTATTTTTGTGTTCTTGATGATCACATTTTGAGCTTTATACTCATTTCATTCATTCATTATCATGTCGCTTGCTGCTGACATGAACAGTTTTTCCAGGACTCGGTCTAAACGATATAACATGAGCGATGACCAAGGTTGAAAAATACTGGAGTGTTCCTTTAACACACTGAGCTACACAGGCCAAGTATCCCCAAGTTTGATTTACCCTACACAAGGTGCTATTTACGGCCTCTTTGAGAGGCAAAGTGTTCAAAAATAGAAGCTCAAATAGGCCAAAGGAAGCTGAGTTTGTTGTAAAACCTCTCTGTTAATGCACTTCAAACTACAACACAGACCATCACTGAAAGCTTTAAAATGTCACCGTACAGTAGGTCTCCCCTCATCTAATATTAGACCCCTCATACTGTACTACAGGGAGACACTGAAGAACAAGAACAACAGGTTTATATAGAGTATACCTCTAATAGCTGTGGATGTGAGTTTTTTTTTTAGTGGAAGTTGATTACTCTCATTCTCACTCAAACAGCTGTTTTATGACTAAGCTTCTTGTCCTTATTGAGACAGAAAAGTGTAAAGGAACAGTTAATTTGCTTACTTACGTAGATCTGTATATAAATTCCTAAATAATCAGGCTGGTCTCATACACCGTTCGTAGCTATACCTACCAAAAGTAATGCACTGTAATTCATGTATGTCCCACAAAATTTGTGTGTAATTAACGTAATCGTGAACCAGGAAATATAAACACCACATAGGGAGGAGATCAGGGTGGATGAATGGGTCAAAAAAATGGGTCAGAAAATACCAGACTTTCGCCCAGGAGACCGGTGTTCATATCTCATGTGAAACCAGAAGTCAACGCTGATTTATGCATCACATAACTCATATACTTAAGTTACGCCACTTCCGGAGTTATTTTAAGCCAAACCATGATCTTTTGCTAAACCTAAATAAGTTGTGTTATTGCCTAAACCTAACCAAGTTGTTTCCTATGAAGGCGGAAGTTTATTTTGAAAAGACTGTATGCATGAAATGAGCTGAAATTGACACGTGTTGCTTGACATTCATAGGAAATAAAAAGGAATAACTTTTTCGTAAGATATCATACGAACTGTTGCAAGAGAATATGTTGAGATAGTATATACCTGTATATGTGCATTGATAGGCTACTTTCATCTGTTCTTTTCTTCATACTGTAACAGCAGCTCTAACTTTCTATCTGTAGCTCAGTACAACTAATGGGGGGACAAATCCACCATCCTTATTCAAGAGCATCACAAAGCACAGCGATTCGGCAAAAGCTACCCCGACAACACAGTCCATCATGGCTTTAAGTTGATATTTTAAACATTAACAGTTGAGCTTTGTGTGTGTCTGTGATGAACTGGGATTGCAACAGATTGCAGCAAAGAGGGAAAAAAGGAAAAAACGACAGACTGCAGCAGCTTCATGTTGGCTTTCATGTTGGCTTTCATTCAACCATTTGGTGCTTTTTGTTGTACTGAATACGGATTATAGATTTTTCTCTGGTATATTGCATTGAAGTGCAGACTGCAGGGTGATGAAGCTGCATGTCCACCAGTTTGAAGAAAGGAATATCCATCTTTCTTGTGTTGTGATAATAATATTAAAGCTCCAAGGCTGAGAAATAGTCGAAAATTGGTTAGAAAACTACAACGATACCAACAATCTTCAACACCAATGTTGCTCTTGCTCCAAAGTTGTACATTGTTAAGCACACCAGAGTATAATTAATGTTTTTCATCCAAGAAAATGGCATTTCAGGCTGTCTGAGAAAGAAAAAGCTGCATGCAGTGATGCACCAGCGAGTTTTCCAGCATGTAGGGCAGTTTATATGACACTGTATCATGTTTTATCCACTGGAAGAGCAACCTTGAGGGCATTGCATCATGTTTTCTTGCACACGTAGCCACCGTAGAGTATCATATTGTATCAACAACAACGGCATCAGCAAGCATTCATCTACAGAGGGAACTTAGGCTGAATTTTTTTTATTTCAAACTTGATCGCCCCGGGCCATTAATTAACTTCAAATTTGCATCTAAATCATCATCATAAAAGGTACAAATTAAGGTGTAGACACAGGTTATGTTATTTTGTACATTTTAAGGAGGTTTAACACTTTGATCCATTTTAATTAGATTCTAAAGTTTTACATTTTAAGGAAATGTTTCTATTAAAATGTACCAATTTTAACTGAGAGCATGCAGATGAACCACTAAGGCGTTCTCCTCTATCACCTGCAGAGTCAGTTGAACAGCCTGTAGAATGAAACACTGCCGATAATGTAAAGGGATAACAAAAGCAAACAAAAAGCCTGTCAAGCCAGCTGGCTTGCTAAACTAACTAGCTCAACCCACCTCTGTTCTCTCCTCGATGGTCAATGCTGGGAATTCGGAAATTTGCAAGTTGAAATCGGTTGAACGATGAGCGACTTTGGTGATAGCAGCGTTGGAAATTTTTAGTTTTTGTTGTTTGGAGGAGATACATGAATCCACAGACACATTCATCACACACACCTGAGTGACGTACCTCAGCCGGGGTTTTAATCCGTGTCTCGGCGGTTGGTTATCAGCGTCCTTCACCATTGGATCATCTCCTCCGCCGATCAGCACAAAGAACCAAAGAGAGGGAGAAGATCAGACTGAAGCTGCAGAAACTTCACCTTCATCAACCTGCAAAGAAACAAAGTTATAGATTTCAGAACGAAACAGATTCACGCTGACAAACTGACAAAGTCTAATTGTTTTTAATGCAAGACTCAGTTTACCTCTCACAGTCTCTACAGTCTCAAGGTTGTTCACTCAAAACCCACCTGGACTGTTTGTGTTTTCCTTCTGTCAACCCTCAGAGGACTGTCTAATAAAGGTGAGATCATAGATTAAACTCAGTGTCATGTCTGACTTATTCCATTTATAATGAAGGTGAAAGTTTTGAGGTTGCTTTAATATTATTTAGTACATGTTAATGGATTGTTCTCCCTTAAAAAATCCTTAAACCATGCAGATAATCCATTAAAATACACTGAATAGGAACGATAGGATTGTCTAAAAAGCCAGAAAAACTTAAGTCCTTGAGGGTTTTTATTAAAACCTTTATATATCATAATCCATTCATTTATCCATTAATTAACCTCACATTTGCATATTAATTGAACAATTAAGGTTGATTAAGGAACAAATAAAACAGATACAAAGTCAGAGTGTATGAGACTCAGTTCACTGCAGACTCCTGACAGCTCAGCTGGTAAAGAAAGAGCTTTACAGTCTAAAGGTTATGGGTTCAAATCCCTCCTGGACTCTTTGTGTTTTCCTTCTGTCCATAAACATGTCTCTTATTGTGAAAAGCCTGCCTTAAATGAGCCTCACAAACTGAACCAAGATCAGTCTGTTTCATGGAGACATTCAGAGCCGATCAGAGCCTGAATTCATCAAAACGTCTCCGAGGAGGAAATCAGTCCAAACTGAAGAAAAGTTCTCTGAGAGAAAAGTGTTTGATTCTTCTCATGGGACGAAGAGTAAAAAACACTTCATCAGCTTTCCTAACAAGTGAAGTGACTCATATCTCAGCTGAAATATATCAGAGCTGCAGAGGAGTTTAACCTGTCAACGATTGATGACATTAAACTTATTCAAAGATCTTTTGGACAAAAGAATATTATTCATTTATCCATAAACACAACTTTGGGGTGAAGCTCTGAATTTGACTGAAGAACTAATGGAACGTTTGTCCTTAAACAATGAAGATAATCCTTTAAAAACCCTTAATGGGAAAGATAGGATTAGCTCAAATTAAAAGCCAGAAAAAAACATTTTGAGGGTTTAAATTTTTTTTTTTTAAACCAAGTGTAGAAAGTTTTCCCGCATATAGAGCAACCTAGAGGGCACTTTATCATGTTTCCTTACACATTGGGCCACCATAGAGGGCACTTTATCATATTTTACCTACCATAAGGGCATTCAAGAGGGCACTTTTGCGGCATGCGATACATGAAGTATATTCTGTCAAAAGCGTACAAATGGTGGAACTACTCACATCTGGAAACCGTAAAGAAACAGTGGATAGTGTTAGAAAAGAAGCTCTGGTGCCTCAGAAAATGACAACAGTGACAAAACAAATCTTGGAAAGAACGTATTTACAAGGTGTTGTGAAGTTTCCATATAAATGCAAATAAGTATGAAGTTATTCCTTGATTGGTATCTGTACGCTGCATCCTGCTGTTAGTACAGAACGGGGCAGTACTTTAATTTCTTAAACACTGCCTATCTATCTAAACAGTAGAAGATATAATATAGTGAGTATGGAGAATGGGGTTGGGATGCACTGACAGTCCCGTCTGTTTTGGTTCCCATAAATTATTCCTGAATCTTTTGATACGGGCTCATGGTTAATTTGGAGGCTGGTTGGCTCATTTTGAACATTAAAGTCTTTATTTTTGGGGGATTTTCTGAAAAGTCTGTCAAGAAAAATAAATGTGCATTTTTCTTCCAGAAAGCAAGTGTCTGAAAAAAGTGGGTGGACATGTTTCAGACAGAAGAAGAGGAGCTCCTAACCGCTGCACTACAGACTATCTTTGATCATTCAATGGGGCATCTTTATGAATTACTTCATGTAAATGCATTTGGCATCTTGACTACAGGATTAACGCTCACTATACAGAGAGGTACGTTATAAAAAGAGAAACCTTTTACGTCACATCCGAATGAGGTGTTTGTTTCATATTTATTTTTGTAAAGGAATAGGATCTACTCATGTTTGCTCCAGGCAGGAAGCTCGTTACATAAAATGTATATTTTAAGGGCTTTTGATGAGTGTGTGTCTTAGTGGGCGTCTGTCTGTGAATGATACGCCACTGTGTGCATCCCACCTCTTGCTATTCAGGCCGTTTCCTCACACTTTTCTGTCCTGTCCTCCCACTGCTTCCGACAATCCTCGCTGCCTCTCAGACACCAGTAAAGGCCTGCGTGAACATCATTTGTCAGTGAGTCATGAACGATTTTACTTACATGGGCATTGGGCACTCTGAGCAACGAGGAAATCCACCTTATGTAAGCGTCTCGTTCTGGTTATGGATGAATTGGAGCAGGATTGATGGTATTTTAGCAGCACAGGCCTGCAGGGAAAACAAACAGCGTAAGTTGTTACATCTGTGTTTGCCCAACAGTGAGAGCATAGAGATCTCACAGCAGTATTTCAGATCCTTTACTGAGTAAAAGCAGCAATAACACAATGTAAAAATTAGGGCTGTCAAAGTTAACGTGATAATAATCAGTAATTCTAAAGCTAGAGTGAAGATACCGTCATCATATAAAACTAGAAAACCTAATGAATCCATTGGTACCAAACATCTCATACTACTAGGAGGCTAAATAACGCTCCAAACTTACACAAAGTTTTGGCGAGGAAAAACTGGCATGGCTATTTTTCAAAGGGGCCCCTTGACCTCTGACCTCAAGATATGTGAATGAAAATAGGTTCTATGGGTACCCACGAGTCTTCCCTTTACAGACATGCCCCCTTTATGATAATCACATGCAGTTTGGGGCGAGTCATAGTCAAGTCAGCACACTGACACACTGACTGCTGGGCTGCAGTTTGCCATGTTATGATTTGAGCATATTTTTTATGCTAAATGCAGTACCTGTGAGGGTTTCTGCACAATATTTGTCATTGTTTTATGTTGTTAATTGATTTCCATTAATAAATATACACATACATTTGTATAAAACAAACATATTTGTCCACTCCCATGTTGATAAGAGTATTAAACACTTGACAAATCGCCCTTTAAGGTACATTTTGAACAGATGCAATCGCGATTAACTATGGACTATCATGCAATCATTCACAATTAAATATTTTAATCGATTGACAGCCCTAAAAATGAAGTCAATACAGTATGAGTCCTGCCTTCAAAATTAAGTAAAAGTAGTGGAGTAAAAACGACTTTATTTCCCTCTGAAATGTAGCAGAATTATAGTAGCATAAAATGGAAATGCTAAATTACTTGAATAAATGTATTTATTTACTTTCCACCAGTGATTACTCCTGAAATATGAATTTTGAAGTCTCTGGAAGATATCATCCACAAATTCATTTTTGCTCCAGGAAAGCAGAGAGTGTGCTAAAGATCCAGATATAAATGTCTGACCAATCAAATAACCTGACAGACTGTAGGAGCAGCAGTGTAGTTAAATCAATAGACATTTAGAGGCCAGTCGAAAGCAGCCTTTATGCCGCTGTACACACACATTACAACAATCCTTCACAGACACAAAGCAGCATCTTTTTTTAAACCTAATTTTGAAGGAGACTGAGTTCGTCAGCTCATTTATGCCTCGACAGATGAAACAGTCTTCTATGTGTTTCAGATCTCGCCATTAAAGATGCCATTAGCTGCAAATGAGATACCAGAAGATGCCATTTGTTTCGCTGTTTATTAATGTGTCACACATGTTCAACACCTCGCGCCTTCACCTTCAGATCTGCACAGGGGAGTGCCGGCGTTAATGGGAGCATGTGTGCACGTTAATGGCCTCCTCAGGCTTTTAGCGTTAACGTTTTTAAACTGAAGTTCGGGTGAAGGCAGGGAGCTGTAGAGTTTCTGCTTTTAAATTAGATTGGATGAATGTTCGGGTACATTGTGAGCCAAGATGAGGGGTTATTTGGTGTTTTGTTGCATGTCTCCTCAGGGGAGAATATTCAGATAAAAACAGCCTTTTACTAAAATATGAGTCTGTGAAGTGGAGGAGAGGAGAATCAACTGAACCACAGAACATTCAAAACAAAACCTACTGTGTATGCTCTGATGTGCAGCCAGAAAGAAGTGGAGAGTGGTGTGTTTTTATGGGGTTTCTTGTTCTGTGCAGTTCTTTGAGAGAATCACAATGTTTTCTCAAGAAGAATAAATAACAAAACTGAGAGTGTACCGCTACGCTGGCAGTTCTGTAACGCCAGAAACACATCAAGCAGCAGCCAAGAGCGGCCTGCAGCCATGCAATGTCTATGGAAAGATGCGGTAGCCGCTCCGAGCTCAGCGAGCTGCTGCCGCTTGATTCTGTGGCGAAGTGCGGCCAAACTAAAAATTAAGGATAGAGAGCACCCACAGCCAATCAGTCAACAGTAAAGATTCCTGTGACTCCTGTGACACGTTGACCTATGTTACAAAGAATCTGTTCCCGTCCGAAACACACGAACACGCCTCCCGGCCACAGAGAGATGTGATTATTGCTGTCACTGCTTGGTGAGCTAACATTAGTATGTTAACATGCTCGCAGCAAGGCTTATTGAATGAGACTAGGACACGGTCTTGAGCTATGAGGTGCGACACATGCGTAGTGTAACTGGAGCTGAGGTCGTGCGTTGCTATTGGCTCGATTTCGGTGAGTGCAGACCAGATTTTACTGCGCATGTGTTGTACCACAATGACGCAATGATGATGCGTGACATCTCCGCATTTCACCCTCCTTGGGTCACAGTGGGAACACTAACATGCTGAGGTAATATTTACCAGGATCACCATTTTAGTTGGCATGCTTACATTTGCTAATTAACACTAAAGAAAGTGATGGGAATGTCAGGTATTTTGGTCATAAATCAAAGTATATGTGTCGCTAGAGAAAAGGTTAAGGGATCACCAAATTGATTACAGTTCATCCTGAGGGGAACATGAATGTCGGTGCCAAATTTCACGACAATCCATCCAATAGTTTTTGAGATATTTCAGTCTGGACCAAAGTGGTTGACCAACTAACTGACACTGCCGTCCCTTGATCCACTAGCATGGTTAAAAAGTTCTGCAGTTTCTACACGGCTCATCTAACGCGGACGTAAACACCCCTTCAAATTAAAGCCGAGAGTCTGCACTTGTTTCCTTCTAAAATTAATGTGCAGGCGTAGAGAGCCAGCACAATAAAATGTGTCAGAGTTGATTGCATGGGGATGCTCTGACAGCTTCTATAGCACAGTGGGGGTTTCTCATCCTGTATGCACGCGCTTAATAATATAAACTTACTGTGTGGGTGGTGAACACCCGCTTGCTTGTATTCTTACAAATGTCAATGCTATCTCTAATATTGGCTGTTTTTGACGAGCGCTACATGCAGTATGTGTTGATTTTTCCTTAAAGCTGCAGAGTTTGTTGGTCCTCCTAACCTGTTTATCATAACGAGCTGAGCCATTTCTTGGCTGCATTTTTGGGTTCTTCTCCATCTGGGAATTGAAAACGTTGAACAATAGGATGAACTGTGTAGGATGAGTAGAATAAAGTCTTTTGTTCCAAATGAATCCAGGCCTTCTTCCACACGTGCAAATCCAATTAGAGGGACCAGAGGAGTTGGCTTTCCCCTGCTGCTGCCTGACACATTTACAGAGCCTCATAAAGAGGCATCCCAGGCAGCACACTATTAACCACGAACGCTCCTGAACTAATCGACAGCATGCAAAACCCCAGTGAACCTGTCCCTGCTGCTTTGCAAAAAAACCAAACCGAATATGCAAACAAATGCTCTTGTGTGTTTTTCGTTAAATGAACAGACACCACTGCAGATTTTCTTTATATTTAGCACACAGTGAAATAAAACAAACACAAGCAGAGCAACAAATGCAGTCGTTCTCATTTGAATATCACTGACCTTGTTTCCTCCCCCGCTGGACATGTCTGTAAAGTGTTTTCCAGCACTGCATGGGCTCTGTGTCCTCTGACTGTAACAGAAACATAATTGCAGGAGACATTAAGGAGTTTTTAATTAAAAAGTCTGCAAAATGGAACGAACTGGGAAATATTCTCAAGTTTATCTGGCATCAAGTAAAGCGAAGCATCACAGATGACTCAAGCGGTCAAACATAATGGAATAAAAGTTCATTCAGGCTAAAGAACCCTTGGCAAATTAATTTTGAGGCACTGACACATTTAATTACTTTTGAAGCAGTAATTCATGCCCTTCACATCCTTAGTGGAAGTCATAAAGTGTAGGAAACATGATGAGTCAAGGTGTCGGACTGTAAGCTGAGCTCAGCGGTACTCCCCGGCCCAGTGACCCACTGTCCGACTGATCCAGTTTCAACCGCACCTCCTCCTCTTATGTCACTCAATGCATCACCCCTCCCTCTCCTTTCCTTCTACGCCACCACACTGCGACATTACTTCCCATAAACCTCAGAGCACTGCAGTGACAAGCTGGGAGAATCACTTTTTTTGCAGAGCCTCACTGCACTCAGACGCACACCTAAAGCTCAAAGCACAAAACCACTATTTATATGATGAGTAATGAAATGGTTGACCATATAGGTAAAATGCACACACAAAGGGGGCTAGAACCAGCGGGCAACTCCGCGGTCGAAGAAGTGAAGTCAATGCTGAAGTGCCTTAAACTTGCATTCTTTCTAACAGCCAGCAGGGGGCGACTCCTCTGGTTGCTAAAAGAAGTCTGATTGTATAGAAGTCTATGAGAAAATGAGCCTACTTCTCACTTGATTTATTACCTCAGTAAACATTGTAAACATGAGTTTATGGTCTCAAACGCTAGTTTCAAGTCTTCTTCAATACAGTGTGATGTTCATTTAGTAAATGATGGTCCCATTTGGAGTCAAATAGACCATAAAGCACAAACCAATGGGTTACATCACGGTGACTACATGCACTTCTTATATACAGTGTTGAAAATACAAAAACACACATGCAAACAGCTTAAAGGAGATTGTGAGAGAACGCGTCATAAGCCAACCATTACATGTAACTTGCATTTTCCATCATGAGACAGATGCATCTAATACTATTGAGGAGGATTAAACTAAACCGATTAAGGAAATCAAATTCAACACTGACCTATGCTCAGTGGCAGCGACCTACAGTCCAGTGAAGGCTTTCTCACTGTCTTACTGGTAATCTCACTGTAGCCAAAATGATGTTAGAGTGTTGGTAAAACATTATTATCTTCCCCTGTAGGTGATGGATTCCTTCATCCGCATCTCTACCTGGGTGGCTGGCAGTGTAATATCATTTTATTTCACATATTGCACTGGAGCGTTTGTACAATTTGTACGGTTCTTTAGCTCCTGAATTTATGGTCGTACATCACATTTAGGAACAGTTTCCTTACGGTGCAGGATTGGGTTGCACCAGCTATTCGTAAATCCATCCTTAAGTTTGCGTGTCAAGTTCTTATACTATTACGGTTCAAACAATTGATTTACTAAATTGGATTGCACCATTAAAACTTTTCTAGTAAAGACTTTAGGGTTGAAAACACTTTGGGAATCCTCATCCATTTTTTAAGACCTTTCTCAGCTGGTAAAATGTGATTCACCGTTACAAATCAAACAGTTAAAATTAAACATTTATACATTTGGTGCATTTGAGACCATCTTTTAGGGGTTGGCATTGATGAATTCTGCATTTTGCTTCTTTTGAGCAAAGATTGTTTTTCAGAGTTTGGTAATTAGTTGTGTCTATCTAAGTGCCTATCTGAGGAGCGTAATTAATGCATACCATCAGGAAACAAACCATTTATCATCCTGTGTGCAACACTTCCAAACGTAGCATATGGGTTGAATCCAACATGGTCCCCTCAGGTGACTCAGACAAGAAAACAAATGACAACTCAGTGGCACCTTTAAGAGGGCTGAGGGAGGAGAGAGCCTCATTAATCAGTGGCCAGAGGGTTCAATAGCTTGACACCGTGACACTTCTGCAGGCTGCCGAGCTGAACACTGCAGATACTGTTTGTACCGACTTCACAAATGAGAAAAGGCATTATGTTGCAGAATCTCTAATGTGGTTTGGGGATGCAGAGTGATTTATAGTTTTTATGAGACGAGGCGGAGGTGTTGCTTCGGTTACGGAGGCAATTACTGTAGTTTGGATTTCACACTGGAGACAGAACTCATAACAGTGTAATGTAAAAGGGGAGAATATTGGTAGAAAGCAATAAAATACTGAACATTTCTGTTCAGATCAACGTTTTACATCCTTACACCCAGCTCCCATTTCACACATGGCTCACTATAACGGCACTGTGCATAATAATGAGAGGAGATGAATGACTGATAGCTAACATTTAGCTAACTATTTCAACTGTTTATCCATCACATTTAGCTAAATATTACAGCTGTTTCATCCATTACTTTTAACTAACTATTTCAAATGTTTATTCATTACTTTTAGCTAACATTTAGCTAAATATTACAGCTGTTTTATCCATGACTTTTAGCTAAGTTTGGGGAAATAAATAAGGGGTGAAATGCAAAGGGAAAATCATGCATTAATAAATAAATACATTTAAAAATAAATATAAAATAAATAAATAAAAACCTATAAATAAAAAAATAAAGAAATGAATAAAAAAATAAAAAATAAAAGCTAGTATAAATTAATTAATTAAAAATACTAAAAAATAAATATATATAAATAAATAAAAGGGAAAATTAAACAGAAGAGTAATTTAATAAGGGAATTAATACAAAGATAAATAACATGACATTTTAACAATTGATTAATGGCTACATTTATTTTTAATATTATTTTTCTACATTTAATGACATTTATTTATTTATTGAGTCACTATTACACCTGTTTATTCATTACTTTTAGCAAACTTTTAGCTAAATATTTCAACTGTTCACCTATTACTTTTAGATAACATTTAGCTAACTATTACACCTGTTTATCCATTACTTTTAGCTAACTATTACACCTGTTTATCCATTACTTTTAGCTAACTATTACAACTGTATATATATTACTTTTAGCTAACTATTTCAACTGTTTATCCATTACTATTAGCTCATTTTTAACTACCTGTATTTTAACTGTTTATCCATAACTTTATTGAACTCTTGTACCTTGTATATTTTTATGCTGTTTACCTTTTCAGTTATTTTCTCCAATACTTGGTGCTGCTGTTGCATTCGCCATTTTTTCTGCTCTGTGAAGTGTCTTATTTCACCCATAATGCATTGCACGACAGTCAGTTAGTCACTCATAGGTTAGCTTTATGCAACAGGTAAATTTAAGTGTCTAGCAAGTCTGACTTAAAGGTCCCATATTATAAAAAAGTGAGACTTTCATGTTTTTTTTATTATAAAGCAGGTTTAAGTCCTATATAAATACTGTGAAAGTATCGAAACACTCAATCCACAAGGAAATACACACAGCCCGTATTCAGAAACTCTGCATTTGAAACAAGCTGTCAGGATTTCTGCCCATTCGTGATGTCACGAATATACAATATTTAGACCCTTGACATAATTTTTAACGTAAACATTCTAAATGTGTCCCAGTTTATTTCCTGGTTGCAGTGTATGTGAATGACATCAGCTGACAGGAAGTACACATGGACCCAAGCTGTTGCCTAGCAATGCAATTCTGTTGCAATTCCGTCAAAATGTGCTAAAACGGAGTGTTTCAGACAGAGGGTAAATACAGGCATATTCAGGCAGACAGTATGAGGAAAATAAAGTTTTTTTTTAAAATTACAGCATGTAAACATGTTCTAGTAGAAACACAAAATACAAGTATGAACCTGAAAATGAGCATAATATGGGACCTTTAAAGTTATATTTAATAATAATTATATTTTTTATGGTTTGAGATTTTCAGGACCTTTTAAACACTTTAAAATAAAAAAGAATTTCGAAGCAGAAATGAACCTCAAGGAAAACAGCTTCCCAAACACAATCTTGCTTGTGAAGTTTTAAAAAAAAGTGGTAAGCAGAGTCTAGGTTTTCCTGCTTTAATTGAAACTGTCCCTGAGAATTAGACTTCAGATTAATCAACGCCTAAAAATGTATTAACACATGGTTACTCTTACCAGACATATTGTCACATAATTAATATCAAATTTAGTTATCCATCATACACTGAATGGTGTTATTATGATGCTGTGTGTTACAGAAACAGCTGGAGTTTAACCACGCTGCCTGAAGCTTGTAATGTGTGAGCAGTTGGCAGTGAATCTCTCTGGAGAGTCTGAACCACAGGAAGTCCTCGTTGTGAGAATGAGTAAGATGTATGAGAGGACACAGGGCAAAAACATATGAAATCTCACAGGTAATGAGGACCGCTCCGGTGGCTCCAGATGCTGATGGTGATCCTGGAACAGCTGGT
This sequence comes from Sebastes umbrosus, assembly GCF_015220745.1. Classification (NCBI taxonomy): domain Eukaryota; kingdom Metazoa; phylum Chordata; class Actinopteri; order Perciformes; family Sebastidae; genus Sebastes; species Sebastes umbrosus. Next base: position 25,469,000 of record NC_051284.1, on the reverse strand, counting down.
ATTTAGCTGTAATTGCCACGCTAGGCTTTCTACTCTCAGGTATGTCTGGTGTTGTTCGTCGCTCCACTGGGAAACATCTTGTCTGCGTCACTCAGTTTCCTCCCTTGATTCTGCTGACACAACACCATTTTAAAGAGAAAACAAGAACAAACACACTCAGACTCTTCCTAGTGCACTCATTGGATCAAGTGAGGAGATCTGATCACAATGTGCTTCATGCTGTCATCTTGATATTACTGATGACCCACAGAGAGCAATGCAACAATGATTATCTGGTTCCAGAAACACATGCAGAACTTAATCTGAAAACTGAATTCATGCTGTTCACTGTTTACAGGCCATACAAACCTGAGTGCTGATTCTCTCACTAACACAGATTCAATCAGATAAAAGACTGAGATATGCAATTCTCCAGCCAAGCTGACCCCCACCCGAGCCCCAGTACCCCCACAGGGCCATGGAAGGTGGCTGGAGGTCCCAACTTGTTGTTTTTTCTTCTATTATGATTATTATTATACATATTTATTATCGGCTATTACCGGCAGGCGCTACAGGTCCATCAGAGCTCGCACCACCAGACAAACAAACAGTTTCTTTCCCTGGACCATAAGAACTCTAAACTCTGTCAAACAGTAAATACCTCATACTTGTGCAATAATTATTTTTTATTAGTGAAATAGCTACACTCTTTATACACAGTTTTTTAATTGCACTGATCTGGAGAAGCACTCCAAACATATGTGTATCATGTGGGGAACGAATGGGTACTGTGAATGTTGTTAATGTTATGTGTAAAATGGAGGAATGAATGTGTATTGTAGCTGTCTGTTGTTTTTATTTATCTATTTTTGAACTGCATTGAGCTGGAGAAGCCTCCAAATTCCGTTGTACCATGTACAGTGACAATAAAACTTTCCATTCTATTCTATTCTATCATTATTTTTACTATTATGTATTTTTTTTATTAGTAGCATTTGCTCAGGCTTCCCTCTCTCTTCTCGATCAGTTTCAAATATACATGCACTTATACACACGTGTGCCCTACCACCTTTAGAAACACAGACTGGTTTGCATATTTATAACAATAATAATATTGTCATACTTATTTATTTATTGTTTTGTTTTTGTTTGTTATGCTTTGTTTTGTATTCATTTCATCTATATTCCTGTTTGTGTCTATTACTATGTATTGTGTATATATTGTGTCCCTGTTTTGTGTATTGCCCTTTGCACAAATGAAAAAAAAAAGAGATGTGCAAGTTAATCTTAAAGGTGCATTATTCAATTTTGGGCCACTAAGGGGAACAAGCTGACTGACAAACAGCTCTGACATATTATCACCTTTTAAAGATGTTATGGCTAACATGCTATAGTTACCTGATAACACATCCAGTAAATACAGAGCAACATTAAGGCCAGGGTATGGCCAAAAGAGTTCAAGCGTTTATAGCTGTGCGAAACTACCACTCGAAGGTAGGAAAGGTAGAAAGCTGTGATTACTGAGAGAGGCAAGATGTGTGATTAGTTGTTATATAACAGCACACATTTTTATACACTTTCCTGGAAGACATTTATAGACTCTTTCACAGTTGTAAACACTCCAAATGTGTCCCAGTTTATTTCCTGTTGCAGTGCAAGAAATATATAATAATTATTATTTATTCCTGGTTGCAGTGTATGTGAATAACATCAGCTGACAGGAAGTATGGACTGTTGCCTAGCAATGCAATTCTGTTGAAAAGCTCTATGGTGTTGCACTCGTTTGTACAGACGAAAAGTAAGAATGAAATGAAAAGAGAGCTGATGAAAGAAAATTCAAACATACTTTCTCACCTCCACATACACAGTCTCCGTGTTAAGTGCTGGTTTCAGAAAGTTAGAAAAGTTGTCGGACACAGCCTCCCCTATTTTGAATTTAGAAAAGTGTGGTGGAAGGGAGTTTCGGGTGTTGTTTGACCATCAAACAAGCATAAACTAAATATTCACTCTTTTTTTTAGCTCTGCTTTTGGTCTCCACCAATTGCAGCAAACATATCTGGCTCTTTAGCTGTTAGATGTTCTACTTTTTTCACCAGCACGTCTCTAACTTTTGTCTGTCAGCTATTTGGTGTAGGAGCGTGTAGTGGGTTTATCAGTTTATTTGACAACCGCCTGCTGTTGGTGGAAACGAGGTTGATGAGAGCATCTTATCACTTGGGTACCAAAAAAATTGACAAAAAGAACAGGAAACGTGAGAGGGAAAGACTGAGATAAAGAGAGACGGGCATTAGCATTAAATTTCTATACTTTACATCACTATGTGTGTCTGAGGGAGAGAAGTGGAAAACCCAGAGAAACCAAGAGTAAAGTGTTGTGTTGTGCAGCCACTGTTTGAGAGGCTCCTCTGTGATTGGAGTGCATGCTCTACCTCCTCACTCCCACGCTGTGCCACTTCTCTCTCATCACTTGGAATTACCATCAGCTGTCACGTGGATGCTAACAGTCTCTGAGAGCTGTATGACAATATGATGGCCTTCACATTCATGCAGAGATACAGCTGCAGGCCTTCTGTAAGTGAGAGCGTTGGGTCTCTGAGCTGTGGTGAGGCAAGTAACCTTGAAAATATTGAAAAAGAAAATATATGTAAGAGTGGAAAAATTCATGGCTGCCAGTAAAAAAAGCAAGCATTTGAACCTGCTGGTGCTGCACAGAGTGAGTGTGCAGAAGTGCTGCAAAAATGGGTCTAACAAAAATGGAGCTTTTTAGCATCTTTCAGCTCATTGTTTTGGATTTACGGTCTGCAACTTAACTATTTTGGTTCAATTTCTGCTTTAATCAACCTTGTTTGCATCAAGAGGCAGCTGTTTTCAGTCAAAAACCTTTGATAATCCAATTGTACACTACCTGTCCAGCACCAGACAGCAATCCAGTCAAAGTTAGCGACTTGCAGGTGAACATAGTGGAGCATTTAGCAGCTAAATTAGAGTAGGTGGAGACCAAAACAGAGCTAAAAGGGGAGTGAGAAATTAGACTGAAACAAGACCCCAAATGAATGCTAATGTTGCTATCTGCTGAGTGTGTAAATAGGGAAAAATTGGCCAAAAAAGAACAATGAATGCTGCCCTAGCAAGGTAAAAATCTAATTTTCAAGGCACTAATAGTGTTGCAAATTATCTCCACCTACAGTATATACATGTGCACATCATCCTTGCAAGAGAGCTGAATCATTTGTTTAGCATATAAAGTATCAATAATTCAACATCCATGTGTTTCCCACAGAGAATAGGTCACATCGGCTGCTTGTACTCTTCTGCAGCTCATACAAATACAACCACCCACACACACATTCATGATTTGCATTTTAGTGTACAGACTGTACAAATGTAGAACTTTGATTTTTCATTATGGCGTTTGAAGTTAACAGATATTTGTGGAAACCACTTGGGAGAGACCCATATGTGTGCCTGCTTTAAAGGCGAATCAATGCTACTGCTTTAAAGAGCATAAAAACACTGTTGTACTGCTCTGTTCTGGCTTCAGTTTAATCAGTGGAGTCACAACAGGTGTGTTGGCAAAAACCTCTAATGGAAAACACCTGCTGAGGCATCGATGAGGTGCAACAATATCTTCTACTATTCTCTACTTGTGCTGCTGCAGGGACCATTGCTATACTTCTACAATAATCACCCTGATGGATTTTTATTTTGCAGTAATTACTGATATGATCTCAATTATGGCTGCACACCGAAGCAGAACTCATATGGACTCATAAAGTGGACTTATTCCATTGGATTCATTTCTTGGACTTATTTTGGTGAACATCTTGTGTTGGATTTGTTACATTAGTATTGGACCAACTGTAGTGTAATCTTATTTTTATACTGCAATTCCATTGTTATATTTTCTACTAGAAGGGATCTTTCTTTCCTAAAGTTTCTACCATTTCCTTCTTTTGTGCTACGAGTTTTGTCTTCTGAGAGAGATTTAGCTGGATTAGGAACTGTTTTTGTTTACATTTTATGTGATATTGGACTACACAAATAAACTTGACTTCATTTGACACTGAATATTATATATTTGAGATGATCATATTGCAAGTTGAGGTTCAAAGTTCATTCAGTCTTGACCTTGGAAACTGCTGTTGACAGAAATGGACCTCAAAGTCAAATTTAGGGGCTGTTCAGGATTTGGTTTCACCAGCTATTGTAAATCCATTTAGTCCTTCCTAAACTTACTAACTAGCTAAGCTGGTTTCAGTCTAGTAATTTTCTGCATTTGGTTTGGTATCCTTTCAAATAAATAAATAAATGAATGAATAAATAGATAAATAAATAAATGAATGAATAAATAGATAAATAAATAAATGAATGAATGAATAAATAGATAAATAAATGAATGAATGAATGAATGAACAGATAAATCAATAATTGAATGAATGAATAAATAGATAAATGAATGAATAAATGAATGAATGAATGAATAAATAGATAAATGAATGAATGAATAGATAAATAAATGAATGAATAAATAAATACGACTTTAGGAATGTGTAAATTGGTTGCAACAAAACGTGTAGTTCAGCACAATCAACAGCAATAAACTGTGAACAGTAAATCACTGTAGCTTAATGAGCTGCAACTGAACTTCCAAAAATAACAAAAGCAAAATATTAAGCATACCTGACAATCCTCTATAAATGTGGTTATGATTTTTGCTTTATTTATAAGTGCATACTTGGAGATTTGCAGTATATGTGATTATGCTAACCTAATGTTATAAGTATAATGCTTGTAATTTGAGGAGTATTGTGTTTTGATTTTTGATTAAGTGTCAGGTCAGATTTGTTGACCATATTCCACTCCGATATCTCTTGTACTAGCAGTTTCAACAAATTTCTATACAATAACTACTTTGTGTTGGAAATCTGATTAATTCAGTGATGCAAAGATCTCCGCTTCGTAAACACTTGGGTTATAAGGAGGCTAAGTTTGAACTGAAGCACAGCTGGTGCATCCGGCTCCTGGAGTGTCCTATTATATCACATGCTATCTTCATCAGCACGTAGACTTTGCTAGTTGACATGGAGTTGTACCAGTTGTTCATGTTGAAATTACTTTTTTTTCCTGAGCACATTAGAATTTCATTGGAAACAGCAGCTTACAAATCAATGTCACCTCAAGGTTCATATATATGATGGGTTAAGCAATGTATAAACTCATGCTCAAAGAATATTCAAACAGAAAGATATTGTCTGTAACTAGCATCTGCAGGCTGCACTGTAGCAGAGCAGTAACCATGGCAACAATCAGCCTCTGGCCAGCCATCAACAGCTTAATCAGCAGCAAATTAAATGTAAAATTAGAAAAATCTTCCACAGCAGAGTGCTTGTTTGATGTTGGGAGCAACTTCTTATCGCATCAGATAAACTCTTCCCAGTGTTAGAGGTATGAAAATCTGATGAAAAGTCAAGGTATTACTAATGTAAAGTTCATGCAGGACTGTGAATGTCTGTGCCAAATGTCACGGCAATTCATTCAGTTATTGTCAAGATATTTTTCTTTTGTGGTGGACCGACTGATTGACCGAACACCATGGCTAAAATGGCTAGAAAAAAAGAGAAACTGCCACCGTGTCCCTGCTTCCAGACCAGCAGCAGCCTGAGCCCAGTAATAGGGTTTGAAAGAACAACACAAAACAGCACTACACCTCCCCGATCTGCCACTTATTTTCCTCACTGCCACATTAAGTTGAAGGAGGAGAGCAGATGACTGCTGAGCAGGAAGGAGATTCATTTTGCGCTGTAAGTGGAGCAGAGCTGATGGCTGGAGAAAGGGGGCGATGGTAGGGGCACAAAAGGATGTCATCTGCAGGGTATTTTTAGAGTGTGAGGTGCACTGATAACTGGCTGCCATTGCAATCTGCCTGCAGGTTCCCAGCAATAATAACTGCTCTCATTCTGCAGATTCACTCAGAGTGAAACCTTCTCATGCAGAGAAACACAGGCAGGATGATTGACACTCTCACTCTCTTATACAGACACACACTGACACCAAAAATATGGAAGTTCATAAGTGACAAAGCTAAGTGAGCACAAAAAAATCTAATTCACACTGTCAGTCTGCAGGTCAAGGTCTGAGAGTGAACGACAGATTTGTAGGTACAGAATATGTTTTGGGAGCAAAATGTTGTCCCGGTCTGTGCTCCGATTGAAATCTACTCTCAGTATGTTCTATAAAAAATACCCGAGACCTCCCACTGGAGAAGCAAATTGGGGTTTTCAGTCAATTTATATTCCAGCCATCAGTTATGATCTTTGGATAGCGACCAAAAGAAAGACATTGTGGATTTAAGTAATCAAAGTATGTTTTCTTTAGCAGGGTGTCTGGGATCACCCTCAAGGACAGGTTGAAGCAATACAGAGGTGAAGTCCCGCCTCTTCCGGTGGACCACCGTGGGATCTTATTTCGGAAAAAATATGAACTGTAGTCAACAGCGAGAGTCAAATATTTTTGATCGTACGTCTTTGGGACTTCTAATAAAACAAGGGTTAAAAAAATCTGTCTCTGGTTGAACTGGTTACAACTGGTAGACATTTGCAACCAATGAGAGGGGTTGCAAGTAGAAATTGTTTTGTTTTAAGGGATTACAAGTCAGAAAGAATGGGAACCATTGGGTTAAAGGACAGGTTATGATTCACATACCGTGTTATGAAGGTTGACAGAGTTATTGACAACCGTAATCAGTCTTCAATTCTAGCCATGAAGTGATCCCTTCCCAACAAGACTTCACTGTTAAACATGGAGGACAAAATCCACAGTCCTCGTTCTATAAAAAAAAAATGTATTCCAAAGTTAATATGAGTCTTCAACAGGCTCAACTCAGACTGCTGTACTCAGATAGAAATGTAAAACATGTGAACATGTCCATTGAGGAACTTATTTATCTTGAAAAAGCAGCAGAAATGTAACAGGAAATGGATAGTGATGGATGTACATATATAGGTTTTAGCAGATTCTAAGTGCTTTAGAATATGAGAGGACTTTGCAAACTATTTTGAACTAACAGGACATTTTCTTGACAGTTTAAGTTTTTTAGACAAATGAAAATGCTGAAGGAAAAAAAACTGAGAATATAGCTTGACATTACTTAGAAGTATTAACAGGATTGCACTTCACCTCCGGGTCAAATCAAATGGATTTCACTCTGCGCTCAGTGGGGTTTTTGCATGTGCAGATACAAAATGCAAAACTCTTTGATCGTGCAGCTTTGAAGATACTGAGCAAAGGAGACAGTTCCTCTTGGATCAAAACATTGATTACTATCAGAATTCATCAGGAGCATAAACTTATTAATGTGCACTTTGAAAATCTTGACTTACAGATTGAATAATGCTCAATTTTGATTTGTTTATTCAAGCAAAAATTGCAAACATTCTCCGGTTACAGATTCTCAAGTGAAGATTTACAGCCTTTCTCTGTTTTATAGCATTGTGAACTGAATGTGTTTGTGTTTTGGACTGTTGATCGGACAAAACAAGACATTTGAAGATGCTCAGAGTTTGTAATGGGCATTTTTCACTATATTTTTTAAACATTTTAGTTGCAGCCATATCTCACATACAATATACATATACAGTATACAATTTCACTACAGCATACTAGGTGAATATATGCAGTCTTTAATCCATAATGGCGTTTTACAGCAGCTCACTGCTCCTTAGGACGGGTTATATATAAAGGTCAAATTTCATGTATGTACCTGTATGTATATGATGAATCTAACAATGTTTAAAGTTTTAAAGAATGTAACTAAGTAAATTGACTTGAAGTACAATTTTGAGGTACTTGTACTTTACTTGAGTATTTCCATTTTATTGCTACTTTATACTTCTACCCTGCAACATTTATTTGATAGCTTTAGCTACTAGATTTAGATTATTAATAAAAAAAATATAAATCAACTAATAAATAATGATCTGTTATTATAGGTTAAGCTTCCAAGCAGTATATGAAGTAATTAAAATTAGCCTCACCTTTACCAGCTGCAACATTTAAGTGATGAACAAATTAATGCATCAATAATTATAATACAATAACATAATATACATTATATTATTAATATTTTGATGCTGATACTTTTGTAATAAAGTATTTCTACAATGTAGTAGTGCTACTCTTACTTAAGTAAAAGACGGTCTGCGGGACAGATAATAAAGCACACAGTGCACTTTCATAGACTAAACTACTGGAGTTACTCTGCACTATACTCATTTTTAACAGTCTCTTCTGCACTTTATTCACTTTTTTAATAGTCCGGTATCACAGCTGTTACCCTGCACTGTATTCAGTTTTAACATTTTTCTTCATCTCCTTGTATTTTTATATCTGGTATATTTTTTTGTACTTTGCACTGCTAACTTTGTTACAGCCTTTTTACTAACATGTGTTGCACTATCGAACTGTGATGCTGGAAACTTGAATTTCCCTCGGGATCAATAAAGTTACTATCTATCTATCTATCTATCTATCTATCTATCTATCTATCTATCTGTCTATAATACATTAATTTACATGCATTCTCTCACATGCAACAGTTAAACCTCCTTTCTGGGCTATTTTAGAGACCATAGCTCCACCTGCTGGTTAAAACGTTTACAACAAATGAGAATGAAATAAAGTAACATTACTGTACTTCATATTTTAAGACATGACAAGCCCCTTTTCTTTACTTCATAGAGTGTATAAAATGAGCTTTACTTCACAACATTAAACAGGATAAAACAGTCCAAATGAATGTGGACTTCTGTCATTATCTAGTTAATTGCAAACCTTTAGCCATCTTTAAGTTAACATTTGTTTCTCTAACGTTGCTTTCTTTGCTACTTTACACCAAAACAATCTAATAACTGCTCATTTTAGCTATATATTCTAAAGATAACTTCAGACTTTCATACTAATAATAAACTCCCCACCTGACTGTGACGTCATGGCGCACACCGGAAGTGAGCTGCATCAGATCCAACATGGCGTGTTTGCTAGCCAGTAGCAGCACAGCTTCAGCTATGTCTTCTACTAAACACCGCTCCTGGATCTGCTGCTTGTTTCTGTTGGTGGCGTGTTTAACGTCGCTGCCGGCGTCGTCTGCAAAGCGGGACAGCCTCAGAGAAGTCACCGACGGGTCGTGGGAGGAGATCCTGTCCGGAGAATGGATGATTGAATTGTGAGTGACATGCTAACGGCTAAGCTAACAGCTAAGCTAGTTAGCTTGTCAGTTAGCATTAGTTAGCTATTTTGATCTCATATAAACACATTATTTCAGGTGTCCGTTCAGATTTAAACCTACCTGCTCTGTTTTATCATATTATTATTATTTTTATCTGCCTCCATTTAGTCCTGACAAGTTAAAGCTAAAGTGTCTAGCTAAGCTAATAGCTGCTATCTTTAGCTAGCCAGCTAACCAGCTTAACCTCAGAGATTCAAGATTCAAGATTCAAGATACAAGATTCAAGATACAAGATACAAGATGTTTATTGTTTATATTACAGGTACAATCATGTGAAAATGCTTTTTGCTGGGAAGCTCCATTAAAAATAATAAGTTATATTACAATTATAAAAGGAAATACTTTGTACAAGGGCATATTAAGAATATATACAGACATATTAAGGACATATACATTAAGAACATATACATTAAGAACATATAAAGGACATATTAAGGACATATACATTAAGAATATATACAGACATATTAAGGACATATACATTAAGGACATATACATTAAGAACATATAAAGGACATATTAAGGACATATACATTAAGAATATATACAGACATATTAAGGACATATACATTAAGAACATATACATTAAGAACATATAAAGGACATATTAAGGACATATACATTAAGAATATATACAGACATATTAAGGACATATACATTAAGGACATATACATTAAGAATATATACAGACATATTAAGGACATATACATTAAGAACATATACATTAAGAATATATACAGACATATTAAGGACATATACATTAAGAACATATACATTAAGAATATATACAGACATATTAAGGACATATACATTAAGAACATATACATTAAGAACATATACATTAAGAATATATACAGACATATTAAGGACATATACATTAAGAACATATAAAGGACATATACAGGCATATTAAGAACATATACAGGCATATTAAGAATATATACAGGCATATTAAGAACATATACAGGCATATTAAGAACATATAAAGGCATATTAAGAACATATACAGGCATATTAAGGACATATAAAGGCATATTAAGAACATATACAGGCATATTAAGGACATATAAAGGCATATTAAGAATATATACAGGCATATTAAGAACATATACAGGCATATTAAGAACATATAAAGGCATATTAAGAACATATACAGGCATATTAAGGACATATAAAGGCATATTAAGAATATATACAGGCATATTAAGAACATATACAGGCATATTAAGAACATATAAAGGCATATTAAGAACATATACAGGCATATTAAGGACATATAAAGGTATATTAAGAATATATACAGGCATATTAAGGACATATACAGGCATATTAAGAACATATAAATGCATATTAAGAACATATACATATCAGGAAGTCTGAATGTACATATATAATAAATACTTTGTAAAAGGGCATATGAAGAACATATACATTAAGAACATATACAGGTATATTAAGAACATGTCATCAGACTTTTAAATAGATAATTCATAGGACACCGTCTCACACAAACATATATTTTATACTGTATATACTTTATATGTTCTTAATGTATATTCAAGATTCAAGATTAAACTGTTCCTCAGTCTGCTGGTGAGACTTGAGAGAGTCAGAGTTGTGTGCTTGCCAGTTTGCTAATACAGTACACATGTTGTACTCTGTGTTATCTACACGTCGATGTAAGTGATTGTGCAGGTTTATCTGAGGCTTTACTTGTGTAACTTGATATCCCCCCCTTCCAGCTACGCACCCTGGTGTCCAGCATGCCAGCAGCTCCAGGCGGCGTGGAAGGAGTTCGCTGACTGGGGGGAGGACATGGGGGTCAACATAGCCAAGGTGGACGTGACAGAACAACCCGGTAGGCTTTTAATGATCTTTGCCAGCTGGCAGCTCCACTGTGTGACTCCTACATGCATAGAAAAACAGAGCTGCTTGCCAAGTCAGTACACCATGTACATATTGCACTGAACTGCAGGACAAAATAGCTACATACTGTAGCTCTGCAGGAAACTCCATGTTGAAACTTTCAGAGAAGTGTTGATTCAGTTCTGCATATTTTAGCTATATATTTCTGCAAAGGTGAGACCTTGCTTTTTGCAATGTAATTGAACATACAACTGTTTATTATAGGAGGTGTTTCTAATATTCTGTCCACCCAGTTTCTATTGATGATGAGCGTAGACTGAATATTAGAAACACCTCTCAGTATACTTAACTACAGCCTCCAAAATGACCTTAAAGTTGAGTCAACGCCTCTCTAAAACAGTCAACAAAAAACCTTCATTATAACCTTCATGAAGGTGGAATTTATTGTAAAGCTTTGGACTTAATAAACTGGCAACTGAGTGTTATTTTGCAGTGTTTGCTAAAGATACACCAGCAATTTAGATATTTACGTACTACTTAATATTACAGCTATTAAGGAAGTTACAAAGAGTAGGCTGTATGGATAAAATCCTCTATCACAGTAAATGTAATGTAGTAATGTTATATTGATATACAGTATATTACGATACATTAAGCTTTCTGTCAAAGTTCTCCATCACACAGATGCTACACTCTTGATAATATGGTAAAATCTCAACAAATATATAATGTTATACTGTACATATAATGTCAGTTTTGGTCAGGTGTTAGAGGTCATTTCATGACTTTTGAAGGCAACTTATTGAGGTACAAAGACGCCAGATAGTTGGTACCAGATTTGTAGATGTATGAGTTTCAGTCACTACATAATTATGTGATTTGAAAAGTTGAATTGTCATAAATTCCTGACAGCATGCAGCTTATCTATAGGAAAACTGCACTAGTAAAAATGAACAGTGGTCACATGCAGACTCTCAAAATACTGACTGAAAGACACAACAAAATGTATAAAATGTAAGTATTCATGTTAGCCGTTGATGCAGTGGAGCTGCTTTCAAACATTAATTCAGCTCGTCTGCCAAGTCTGAAATTCCTTTCAGTTTAGTTCTGAGTCAAACTGTCCTTCCTGCTCATTGACTGGACTCTGTCTCTTCTCTCTTTGTAAGGTCTGAGTGGGCGATTCATCATCACTTCACTTCCTACCATTTACCAGTAAGTTCTTAGTTATTCTGTGGTTTTATGGCTTCCTCTTGTGCTGTGTGTAATGCGGATGTGCACCATCTTGAGAGATATAATCTAGTGGGTTTATTAAGTTTTGCTACTCATGTACTTGTAGCTCCCCAAGTCTCTGCTCCTCTTCTAGTATGCCACATTAACATTTTGAAAAAACTAGATCTTGTTGTCGTTTAGATAATTTGGTTATTCATAATCATCAGTAAGGGGGAAAAAAACTTCTCAGTTGTTAGCATAGATACAGGAGGTTAACCCCAACTGTGGCATATTTCAGAAATGCATACAGTATTTATGCAAATGAGACACTTTATCAAATATATTTCAGTCAATGGGTGCAACTAATCTGTATGGATTCATCTATCTATAATTTATTCTGATTAACCATATAATCTATAACAAGAAATGGTAAAAAAAATAATGATCACACATTGTTTTTTACAAACTAAAAAGAATCTAATTAATGATCACATTAATAACGTTGTATAAAACAGCAGATCCTCCCTTTTGAGGAGGCGGAACCAGTGAAGGATTTGCATTTTTGCTTGATAAATTAATTGAGTGGTTAATCCATCCATCTATTATCTGTAACTGCTTATCCTGTTCAGGGTGGTGGGGGGGCTGGAGCCGATGCCAGCTGACATTGGGCGAAGGCGGGGTACACCCTGGACAGGTCGCCAGACAATCACAGGACACATAAATACAGACTAAATGGTTGATCGAAAATTTAGCAGATTTTGTAGATTTAGCACCAAATAGTTTCAGCACTCTTTCGATCTTCACTGTCAACCAAATGTAACATGTTGTTTTGGGTGATTTAGGGACACTGTTGTGAGGAGGCCCTGCTGCTTTCCCTTCATTTTGTTGTTTGAAAAGCTTCCTCACCGTAGTTTGCTTGATGGAAAGGGAGGAGAGGGGGGGAGTGCTGGGGTGTGCACATCCTCAAACCGTGCGTAAACATCATTAAGCCTGTCAGAGAGATTAGTGCCCCTTTTTGTAGTTTGTCATCTCTTTCAGGTTTTAAGGGTCAAAACTCTGCACTGTTCCTAAAATGTTTTGTATCTGCGATTGTGTCTCAGCTGTAAAGATGGCGTCTTCAGGAAGTACCAGGGAGCTCGCACTAAAGACGACTTCCTCAGCTTTGTCGATGAGCAGAAATGGAGATCAGTCGAGCCGATATCCTCTTGGTTCGGGCCGTCTTCAGTTCTGTGAGTATTTACAGCTTCAAACGATCATCATGATGATGATAAAGAGTGATGATGAGGTTACAAAGGGCTGATTTTCCATTTCTCTACAAACATTATGATATATGTTATACCAAAAAAAGCTTGTGGTTATCGCAAAATGTATTTCGATTGATATCAGCCAGCCCTCAGGATGCACAGAGCGATAACATAAAAACTGTAATTACTCATCATAGAGACAGTCCAGTGCTTTGTATCACAGTTGTCCCTGTTTTTGAAATAACAGAAAACAACATCATGTCCCCTGTTGGTTCTATTCTTAGTGTCTCTTCTGTTGGTTTAAAATCAGAATCACAAACACCCACTCCCGTCTCCTACTTGTTATTTTCAGGTTGAGGCTTTGTAGTGATGTTACAATTCAACAAATCCGTGTTAAATAACATGCTGTCGTTTTCCTCCCTTCTTTTGGCAGAATGAATTCAATGTCTGCTTTGTTCAAGCTCTCCATGTTTATCCGGGTAAGTGAGGATTTCACTCTTTGGTCGTGCTGACTGTCAACATGTAGGTTGTTATATTTAGGAAGGTGTTTATTTCATTTTCCACAATCCATTCAAAGAAGAATGTGCTGCTCACTGTGAAATTGCGTGAGGGACTCAGGCTGGCTTTTACTGTACGTGCTGAACACAAATCCGGTTTTACAGGATACGGGGCTGCTGCTGGCACGCGAAACATGAAATTGACCTCACATGTAGCGCAGAAAGACAATACATATTGTAGACTAAACTTACAGGAAACATAAAGCTGTTGAAATAAATCATCCTCCCCAGTGAGTCAGGTTTTTAATTTTGGCAAAGCTCAATACTAATCTGGCCTCTTCTGGTAGATAACTTGTTATTTCCATTGTTATACACTCAAAACGAAATTCAGAGCATTTCTATTGCCTCCACACGGCTCTCAATATGGCGACAGCTGAGCCGGCAGCTCACATCTAACGGTGCTAACAGTAGAGATGGGTCGATTTTCAGTTTTGCCGGTTCGGTCCAGTGTACAAGCTTACACCGTTTTGATTTTATGCCAACTGGCTGAACTGGCATTTGTCATTATGACACGTTCTGGAAAATTAAAAAGCAGCCTACATCAGCAACCTGTGCCGACGGTGTCATGGCGCTAAATCCAGCTTATATTGTATTGTAATAAGCAATATGACGACGTGATTAACATAATATTATAATATTATGTTGGCTATCTGTGGCCATAAGCCCATGCAAATCTATGAAAACACACCATAAGTACAGGATATAGATTCATTTTTTGTTTTTGTTTTTAGCAAGCATTACTCAAAACAGGAGGAAATTATTGGGGACTATTATCAGCTGCGGATTAGTACCAGTTTGGTGCTCTAGTGAGTATTTCTGGCAGCTGGACGGTGTATGTGAGATTGAGTCCTCGACCGAAGAAATTCTTGGTCAACCAACACTCGTACGATTTTGCCGACTAATGGATTAGTTGATTTAATCGACAGATCTGTAAAACTGAGTTTCTCCACAAAGAATCACACAAACACTTTAAATCTTGTGTTTACCAGAGATGTGCTCAGAAGTTTCTTGGAAATAAGTCATTAAGCATAAAAAAAGCATTAGTCGACTAATCGAGTAAGAGGAGGCAGCCCTCGTGTCAATGTTCATCAAAATGAACGAACAACCCGGTAGCTTATTGATGTACTTTGTACTATAGTTTAGGTATTATTGGCTGTCCATTTACAGCCTCAAGTAAAACAGTTTTTGTGTTTTCCAGCGTTGTCATAACTACATGACGGAGCAGCTGGGGATTCCTGTCTGGGGGTCTTATGTTATCTTTGGCTTGGCCACGCTGTTCTCTGGCCTTGCACTGGGACTGGTGAGTACTTGTGCAGCACTTAGTCAGCATTTTTAACAACAGTGAAACTATATTAAACGCTCTTATAGTACAGAGTTCATTAAGTACAAACACATTGCATTTCCGGTGATTTAATGGTTATTGTTGTCTTGTCTTTGCAGTTACTGGTGTTCATCGCAGATTTTGCCTTCCCCTCACGACGCTTTTCCTCTTCGGATTACTACCACAGTGAGTTTCAGATGAGAATATACTAAACACTTCTTTAATATACATTCATTTTATATATATATAAGTGACAGAAACGGAGCACAGATTTACTAATGTCAGGTTTTGTTTATTGGTCACTGACTGTTCTAAATGTTATTCTGCAGAGAAACAGTCAATGGATCAGGCGAGGTTACTCCAGCATCAAGAGGAGGAGCATGAAGCTGACGGCGAGGAAGACGACGACGAAGACGAAGAAGAGGAGGATGAGGTCTGGAGGCGGAGGAGGAGAGGGTCCCCTGAGGGCCGCCCAGAACCTAAGGGACAGAGTTTCTCTGATGAAGCTCTGAGGAAGAGGGTGGTGGGCAACCGTGAGGAAGATGAGGACGAGGAAGACACCTAAAGAGTCACATGGTTCCTTTTGAGAAGAGCGTCATGGAATCGGCAGAGCCGGAGGAGCTTTGGTCCCGAGCAGCAGTGTTTACAAACGGGAGCCCTTAAATCAACCCTCAACCTCCTTCCTCCTCCTCATCCTCCTCTTCCTCCTCCTCTGGGCCCCCAGAAACACCTCGCTTCTTTTCTTCTCCCTCCCTCGTTTTTTACCGGGAGCGCTTTGGACTCTCTCTCTCCGCCTGAGCAGCAGGCTCCACCTGGAAGAAGCAGAAACACTCCTGACACCTGTTTCCACTTGAGGCGACAAATCGCCCGGCTGAGGTTTTAGGTATGAAGTGCAGTAGAGCTGGATTTTTGCAATGTTGTTTATGCTATGCATCGTTTTTTAAAGATACAGTATGTATGTTTATTATATGTTTATCTCAGAATTATAATACCAGGCTTGTGTTTGAGGTTTATTTTGTTAAATTTTATTACAACTCAGCTAATGTTATACATACGGTTATTTTATGTTTCGTATATATATTTTACAAACCCTGATGGTTCAACCCAACGTAACAGTGTTCACACGCTAGGGGTGTCACGATTTCGATTCTAAATCGGAAATCGATCGAAATGAGCTTACGATTCGACCATCGAAATTAAAAGCAGGATCAGGGATTCTCCCGGTGTTTTTTATTTTTCTCTCTGCCCTTGCTGACTTGCGTGCGTCCGAAGGAAAAAAATACGGCAGAGCGTATCTAACCGGTAGCCTGCAGCGACACCATGGCCGATGACGGAGAAACAACAGAACTGGAAAATTCACCGGTGTGGAGACATTTTGCCTTCCCCGTGAGTTACGTAAACAACAAACATGTCGTTGACAGAAAAACTACAGTTTGGAGGCTGCAGAAGATTTAGACACCGCTGCAACCAAAGATCATCGCTCATCGAACTGTTTGCGCTATCTCCACTTAAAATCGATTGTGTGTCTACATTACTCTGTACGGTAAAGCGGGATTTATGCTCGCCATAGTGTAAATCATGTAGGCGCTGACCGGGACATCATGGTGCATTCAGGTGTGCCTCATAAACTCTGTCATCCAGTGGATCTTCTTTTTGTCGGAAATGTAAATGATAGTTGTCAGGGCATAAAACCATCTGTTGATCTTTACGAATCAAGACTCCATAATCTAACAACGGCATGTTTAAATCGAAAGGAATCGTGACCTTAAAATCGAAAGTCAAATCACATCGTGGATTTGAAGAATCGTGACACTCCCTATCGCACATCATTCCTCATTTCAGTGTACAATGGAGGAAAGAGTGAAAAGGAATGGCCCCAAAATGTTAGTCCTAATCCTTGAGATTTCACCCGTGGTTACCGTGGTAACAGCAAGCTCACTTCTTGCTCCATTACTACCTGCAATACTTGTGGTGAAAAATAACGGTTGTCTTGTTTGGTCGGCGCATTTTTCTTTAACAATAGTCGTCAGTGCTAACCTCGACAAACGCATCACGTTTCCTGTGACTCCTTCACAATAAAACCACTCTGTGTTTCTCCAGTTGAATGCTTTTAATGTCAAGCAGCAGGAGGAAATGTATTGGAGCAACTTAATACAGCTCTGATACTATGTTAGGAGAATAAACAGTGAGGCTGATATTAATGAAGGCTATTTAAATTCAACACGGGACTGGCGGACTCCGCCACAAACGATGAAAACAACCACATAGAGAGGTTATGATTGAATGTGAATACATTGAATGGCTATTGCAGAAAGAATGCTGCCCATAAATGATATTAAAAACAGGGGTTTGATTTCATGAAATGTTAAGGATTACACCTTTAAATCTCATCCCAGTTGTTTCCCGTCAGGTCGTGTAACGTGTGCATCCTCCCGGTACAGCAATCACACCAAAACGTGTTTTAAAAAGGAACAATACTCACTATAAATAAACGGCCTGGTGAATATCGTTCTGTAGATACTCTATGACCCAATTATGTACCATACAATCAAGATGTTTTATTTTATTTTGTGTTACTAATGTTTAGTGGTGATTCTCTAATTATTAAAAGGCGTTTACTTAAAGAACCCAGGTGTGTTGTCGACCTGTCAGCAGGTCTATAGAACAGTATTTGCATGCTGTAATACAATTAAAGAGAGGAACAAATTATGGATGCCCTTTTATAAATTGTTAAATATGCTGCTCTGCTTTGTGGAGCAGTGAGAGGACCATAATGAAGCTCTCTGAAATCTTGTTTTAACCACTTTTAATTGGACTTTTTTTAGGCTCAAAATGTCAAATTTAAACCTGAACTTATGAGGTTAATTTATCTAAACGAGTGCTATTTTGTGTACAAAACTTGAACACTCAAATATTAACGTCACTCTCAGCTCAGCCTGTACTCATTTCAGTCTTGTAAAGCAAAAAGGGGAAGTGTGTATGTATGTGTGTGTGTGTGTGTGTGTGTGTGTGTGTGTGTGTGTGTGTGTGTGTGTGTGTGTGTGTGTGTGTGTGTGTGTGTGTGTGTGTGTGTGTGTGTGTGTGTGTGTGTGTGTGTGTGTGTGTGTGTGTGTGTGTGTGTGTGTGTGTGTGTGTGTGTGTACGAACAGTGTTTTTAATACATATTTCACTCTGTTGTTTTGATTAGGCTTATAATGAGATTTGGATCTATTTTTATGTTGCTTTTTATTCCAAAAAAGCTGATTACTCATTTCGATGACTGTTGAAACAGGTTGTTATTTTTTACCACTATTATTATTATTATTATTATTAACGGCTTGTAGCATTCACACTTTACTCTGAGCCGGCTGTGCTCCTTTTATTGTTTGAACATTTCTTTTGAATAAAGGGTTAACTCTGGAAAACAGTCTCACTGTTTTGTTGCTTCCAATAGTTAACTGGCACAACTATGAACCTCCAGTATTTATATTCATCAGTGATGAACAAAGGGAATAGAGGAGCTGCTCACAGCTGGAAAACATTTAAATAGTAGACGGTGCCGAGACTGAGCTCCAGGAACATCCTGAAAAACAAACAAGTATCAAATATTTGGAGAAACACTTGCCAAAGTATGAAGGTTAGTACATACTGTACCAGTGGAGGGAGAAGTATTCACATGAATTACAATACAAATACCAATACAACAATGTAGGAATACTCCAGTACAAGGAAAAGTCCTGCTTTCCTCTTAGGTTTTAAGATTTTTTACCAATTTGCTGTTGCAGGATTTATTATTTTAATAATAAATAACAATTCAGGAAATGTATATATGTAATTTATATATCATTTATGTTGCCTCACACATAAAACACTGGTATCAGGACTGAAAAAGTTGTTTAAGTATCAAAAGTTAAAGTACTGCCTCTGCAGAAAAACAGCCCCTATGACGTATATATTATTATGTTATCAGCAGCATTAGCTGCTGAAGTGGAGATAGTTTTAACTACTTTATATACAGTTGGGTAGTTTAGTCCAGTGGTTCCCAACCTGGGGGTCAGGCCCCTCCAAAGGTCACAAAATAAATCTGAGGGGTCGTCAGATGACTAAAGGGGCAGGAAAGAAGAAAAAACAAAGTTCCTCTGCACAAATATGTATTCATTGTCTCAAAGTTATTTAAAATAAACTTTCTGAGAGGTTTAAAAGGGAAACTCACATCTGAAACATGACACGAGGACCCAGCTAGACAAGGTTACAAGACAAAAAGGTTGGGAGACACTGGTTTAATCTTTAACAATGCATTGTGTTATATAGTTTATTGTATTGCATCTTAATCTGAAAAGTAACTAGTAACTATAAATAAATGAAGTGAAAAGTACAATATTTCCTTCTGAAATGTAGAGGAGTAGAAGTATAACGCAGCACCAAATAAAACTACTGCAGTAAAGTAAACATACCTACTACTTTCCACCCCTTCATATATTATAATGTACACCTCATAGCGTTTGCATTATACAGTACATCAGAATCAGAGATGGTTTATTGCCAAGTAGGTTTGCACATACAATGAATTTGACTGTGGTTTGGTGCATAACAATTAAACACAGTGCAAAAGTCTAACGAAATAATATAAAAAATAAGAAAATTTAGAATATGAAAAAATATAAGAATACGTAAAAATATATCTGTTACTGTGCCCAGCTTGAGTGTGTATCACATCCTGTGCTGCTGCCAGAGAAAGTAAATCAGAATCAGAATCGGAAAGACTTTATTGATCCATAATGTTACAAAATAAACACAATATATGTACAGAAATATAAGTAAGTACTAACATTAAAAATAAGAAAATGAGAATATAAGAAATATGTACAAATATTTGCATTAAGATGTGCAATATATAACAAATAACCACAGTGCAAATAAGTAAATACAAAATGCTGAGAAGTGGGATCTATTAAGTGTTGAATATAAAAGCCAGAATGGTATAAATAAGACGTAAATAAGAATATTTCTTCTTCTTAATTAAGTCGTAAGCAGGTTGAATGATGTGTACAATGTTAGTATGATAATTCAGATTTTTTACAGTCTAATTGTTGAAAAACAATTCCTAAAAAACATAAAATAAATGGAAATATATTATAATGATCTCCGGTCTGTGCCAGCAGGTGTCACTCTTGCACTCATTTTAGTTTATGTTCAAACTAATAAAGCAAGAAGTTTATTTGTGTTGCACCTTTCAACAAGGCAATTTAAAATGCTTTACATAAAGGACATAAGAAGAGGAACATCAGGCAATATAAAAGACATTTAAACAGGGAAATAAAAAAAGAAGATTAGAAAAGAATAAAACAGTTACAGTGCAGGACTACCAGTATATCACAGCACTACACTTTAGGGAGCAGGTGACAGGAAATGAACAGTGGCACTTAATGTGTGTTGCAGCTGATGTAAAGCTGCAGCTCATTTGTTCTCCCGCTGCATCCCATTTCCTAAAGTGAAGGAGTTTCCTCCACCCTGGTGGGGTGGTGTTCCTCCCCCTGGATTAAGATGATAGCCGGTCTCCAGAGTGGATCTCTAATCAGTCACTGCAGCTTTAGTGGCCTTCTGCTCTTAACCTCTGTGAGGGTGGAGGAGGTGGAAGGTGTTGGAGGGATTCCCTCTGCTGTACTGACCCGCTGCAGGCCCTTCTTGTTTCACTGCACTGAGATTGTACTGTAGTGTAGTATGTGTGCACATGCCTAACACTGAGCAGATGCTTGATAAAAACTGCCTGGCTTTGATTTATCGGGCATACGCAGATTCTTGTGCACTGGATGGGCAGTCGGCTGTTTTAATGTTCTGCAATGTAAAGTGAAGGCAGATGGTACCGCTGCTGCTGCTTTAGTGGGTTCTGTTCTTGTTCATTTAGCTCGCCCCGCTCCATGTGGTTTTCCATCGTCCTTGTTTTCACTTTCGCAGGAAAGTTTTTAGATGTTTGCAGCAATGGAGGAGGAATGCTGAAATAACACAATTAAGTAGAGAAGAAGTTGATTTTCGTTAGCCGTGCTAATATATAGCTTCAATCGATTCACCACTGAAATATCTCAAGTTTGAAGAAACACCATCTGCATGTAGACGGTGCAGCTTGGACACATCATCAGTGATGAACCCAGGGTCATCGGGTGTTTCGGGTCTTGGATCATCAGACACCCTCACCTGGGCGACCCAAACGGGGATGATCAGTCCCCAGCTTGTGTCCAAACGGCACGGTACGCCATGGATCACCCCTCCTGATCCACAACCACCTTGAAGCTTTTTCTGCAGCTTCAGTGATGTTCCTGGTGGCTTTTCTTTCTTGCAACCCTCTGATGCCCGGTGTAGAGACTGCCCTGGAAATCCCCATGCACAACAACTATTTGATGGATTGCCATAAAACTTTGTTCAGACATTCATGGTTACCAAAAGATGAATCCTACAGGCTTTGGTATTCCCCTGACTTTTCCCATCTGGAGTGTAAGCCTTTTTTTTCTTTTGCTGTTTTTGGTCCGCCTGGTCTCTTTTTGTAAAAATGACTCTAGAATCTCAACACTGTAATGCACAATCATGACATACACATCTTTTTTTTCAGGACACTGCAGTGATGTCACATGAATGTATAAATGATTTAAATTACCATAAAGACAAGAGAAATTTTATCTCACAGAAATGTATTCAAACCGCACAGAGGAACACAATAACACACAATAAGGAACAAGGTTTTGGAAAAATGTTCTCCCAAGTCTTGGGAATCAGGTGGAAAAAATGATCATTCTAACCAACACACATCAAAAGATATTTACATGTTTCACAGAGAAGTCCTGGCGTTTTTCTGTCCGTTTTTCTTTCCTCATGGGGTTAACTCTAGCGCCACCATGAGGTTGACGTTGGTGGTTTAGTGCAAAATATCTTGACAAGACTTGAATAGATTGCCATGAAATCTGCTGCAGATTATCAAGGTATCCATGGGATGAATTGTAATGACTTTGTGTGAGCATGTTAGCATGCTAACATTATCAACAACACATTGCCATCCCAACTCGTCACATACTGACGCTTTGTCAGACCCCTCTGCGTCACTTTTCAGTTGCAGTAAACACGTGGTTAATGTCGAGAATTAAACGAAAACACTTGTTTGGATTAGGCAAAAAAAACACTTAGTTAGGTTTAGGAAAAAACAACATGATTGGGTTTAAAATGAATATGTTTTTAAAGTGAAAATGTGACGTGATGTTGTGAACACGGGACACAAACAATCAGCTGATTATGAAGGGGAAATTAAACTTGATCCTGCTCTGTGTGTCTCTTTCGCTCTTTAAACTACGTCACCGCAATACTTTGTCAGAGCGTTTACTGTTGCTGCAGATGGGTTTACATTGTACTTAATGGAAAGCCCAGTGCGTAACATACCAGTGCTACAGGGTGTCTTATGCGGCGGTATTGAACGCTGACGGCCGTGGTAAAGCGTCTGTATTTGATGCCCTGGGAATGAGAACTGGCTGAAATCACCACAGTGCCTCAGTGCAGCCTCACAGAGCTGCTAGCACGGCTGTAGATCTCACCCAAGAGATGTCTTTTCAATGATTAAATTTGGTTGAGAATGAAAGTTGAAAAGGTCGTTTCTATGACTTAAATACAACCTGCATTAAATTCACTTACAAAAAGAGAAACCTTCATTAAGAAAAACATGAGTCCATTGTTAAAGTTCCCACCACTATAAACCCAGCTGTTTATATAAACTATAAATGTTTTTTTGCTGCTGCAGATCCGTCTGAAGCCAACTGGCACTCGATGCTGCTGAGTGGAGAGCTGGATTTCATTATTTACCTTCACTCACCATCCTGTCTGTGTCCACATCAATCATGTGATGTCACTCTGACTCTTAAAATGGAAAAATCAAGCTACACGCTGAAAATGTACTATTTATAATCAGCCAGTTTGTTGGGATCAGAGAAAGTGAGATTGATGGCACTTGTAGGTCAAATGTATGTTAATTATAAAGCAACTGTTTTTATCCTTTTTTTAAAAAAAAAAAACTTTAACACTCATTACAAACTCATGCTGTGCAGCTTAATGTTGTTTAAACCCACATAATTTTATATTTAATCCTAGTTTTCAAAGTTACAAAATATGTCTGGCAGATTTTGGGAATTTTTTTCATAAAATGATGAACAAGATATCTAGAACATTTTTTGTTTGATGGAATGATGCAGCCATAAAAATGTGCATAAGGAGTAAGTGGCATGAAATGGAAATACTCAAGTAAAGTAGAAGTACCTCTTAAAGGGACAGTGTGTAGGATTTGGTGGCATCTAGTGGTGTGGTTGCAGATTGCAACCAGCTGAGTACCCCTCCGCTCACTCCTCCCTTTCCTAGACTGCGGTGACATGAGCCTCCGAATACAAAACCGTGGTAACGCCGTTCACCTCGCTCAGAGGCCATCCTTACCATAATAACACTACTTCAGGAGCAACGGAAGTCAGAGGGCGGCTGGCGGTACCACGGTTTCACAAGCTGTCGGAGAACTACGGTGGCCTTCAGGTATCGTAAAGACGTCGTATCTCTCTCTAGAGCCAGTGTTTGGTTTGTCCGTTCTGGGCTACTGTAGAAACATGGAGCAACATAGTGGACTTTGTGAAGAGGACCCGCTCCCTATGTACATATGAACGACTCATCCCAAGCTAACAAAAACACAACAATTCTTAGTTTCACACTGATGAAAACATAGTTATGAATATTATATTCTATTTCTGCTAATAGATACCCTGAAATGTTACACACTGTTCCTTTAAAACGGCACCAAAGTACAGTACTTGAGTAAATGATTATCGTCTACTGTGTTGTGGTGGAGAAATAACCTGAGAGTTTCTTTATCTGCTGTCATGACTTCAACCTGAGTCACGTTTTCCACCTCAGTGGTGAGCAGCTGACTTTCCCACACTCCTCTAGGCTGTTTCCACAATCCAAAATTCATCTGATTCACAGCGTAAATCAATTTAATTTCCATGTTGGCGACTACATATTTGGTTGACTCTCATAATAGTAATGGGAACGCACTCCACCAAGATGATGAATTATATCAACTTTATTGGCAAAGCGCCT
This sequence comes from Sebastes umbrosus, assembly GCF_015220745.1. NCBI lineage: Eukaryota > Metazoa > Chordata > Actinopteri > Perciformes > Sebastidae > Sebastes > Sebastes umbrosus. The sequence continues at coordinate 25,444,449 of NC_051284.1, read as the reverse complement.
TTTTCTGCCTGAAAGTTTCATTATATGAGCACCAAGCTCCTCTTCAGCATGCAGGACGAGGCCGAGGCATTTTTGGATAGAGGTCTTTTTTTGGGGGGGTGGTGTTTAAACCCCCGGGCCAGTGGCCAGGAGGGTTTTTACTCAAACCACAAAAATCCATGAGAAAAACAAGGCAGTGTTATATGATCCTGCCTCGCTGCTCGCTGAGCTACTGGACGCCAGCGAGGTGCGAGTGTGAGCGTTCAACAAGGCAGCACTTGTTCTCTGAGCTGCTGTGTCCCCTCAGTGTCCTCCGTGTGGTTAGACCATTAAAACCTACCGAGGAGATGAAGAGATTGAGATCCTCTGTTTGGGCTTGTAATGATGATTTATTCATCAATCTGAGGGAGATAATCAGGACACTGAGACAATGGGGTTTGTTCTTCATGTCTGGCTGCCTTCTTTCTAAAACGTTCCTTCTCATGTATAAAACTCAGGACATTCAGCAGATCAGAACAGTTTGGAGCGTTATTTAACCTCCTTCGCGACAAGCTAGTATGACATAGTTGAACTTGGTACCAATGGATTCCTCAGGTTTTCTAGTTTCATATGATATCAGTGTCTCCACTCAAGCTTTAAATGCTTTAAATAGCTTTAATGTAACGAAATTAGTGGCGTTAAAACGAATCTGCGTTAACGTGCTATTATCACGTTAACTCTGACAGCCCTAGTTCGAACTATTCGAATATCTAGCGTCCATCCATCCGTTGGGCGCACAGCTGATAGATACCTGGTTTGTTTGAGTGTCATAATGTAATGTTTGAAGTTATGACACAGTGTCTCTCTCTCTGCAGCCAAGTTCTCTGCCACATTACTGTTGTTGTTGAATTAGCATATTCATTGACAGCCCTAAACTCAACTGAGGAGAATTTTGCATACACCGCAAGTGAATAAAATCATGTTCATCACCCTGTTTGTATATCATCTGTTACTAATTTAAACATTCAACTTTTATAGTTTGTTCAGGATTTGTCAAAAATATTGTAAACCATCGTTTGACCAAGACCAATTATTCTGCTTAGTTTGAAAAAATAAAAAAATAAAACATGCCTATTACAAGCAAAAAGTCTAAATTTAGGTAAATGTTGCTATGCATTTTCTTATTTTTTACCTAATTTATGTGAAAGTATGTACATGACATGGGGTGAATGTGAAATTCTTGCAAAATATTTTAATTTTGTGCAGATTTCATGATATAAATAGAAGAGCAAATGCAGGAGAAAGTGTTTACATTCAAAATAAATTAAATAAAAATGTTTTTAAACATTATTCAGCACAAATATATATTTCTCCAAACTATTTTTAATATTATTATATATTTTTTTATTTATATATTCATCCTTTTTATCATAATTTTTTTAATAAAATATTTTTGATATCTTTTTTTCTTTTTCCTTCCTTTTTTTTGGACAAATTAAACAATTAATCAATCAAACAAATATTGCATGCCCTCCCATTGGAAATGCTTAGCAGAATAGTTGAGTCACGTTCAAGATGATGCAAAATAAACTGTATTTTCTATATATATATTTTTTCCCTCAACAAATTATAAACCTTTGAATTCACCTTTTTTTAAACTTTCATGACTAATTTGCTAGTCTGGAGCGTTGGCGCCATACTGCCACTATAATACCTCTCTATGTTCAGCCCTCACGTGTCCATTGTACCATTCCACATCCATCAGACACTGTGACTGTTTAGTGACTAATTGTTTCTCCACTATGATTACAGTCAAACAAAATGATTTTTGTTTCTTCTACAAACAGCTCCCTCTGTGCTCACCCGTATATTTACATCTATGATCTGTGTGTCACTTCCTCGCAGGTCAGATAATTACATGGTGGCTCCAACAGAAATAAAGAATGAACACAGAGGTTTGTTGTTGTGCCTCCCCTCCCGTCTGCAGCAGGTATATATTCAGTCATGCCAGAGAGAAAGCCCGGCCTTCTTGCCTTCGCCTGGATGCAAACGTCTTTCATTCTCTGTATGCAGGAGATACTAAAATAGCAGCACACGCTCTCTGAAGTATAAACACAGGAAAACATACTGGCTGGGTTTGCAGTGTGGCGGCCAGTTCAGGATGAAGCAGAGAGAGATCCCAGCAGGGCAACGCAGAAAATACACACTGAGGTCCATTTGAAGAATAATAAATGTAATTGACTCACAGATTTTTTGACTCATGCAAGAAGGAAACTCCACGAAACAGCTGCTACTAAAAGGGTTTCCTCTGCTTACCCTCTAAAAGATATTAAAAAAGGGCCTTCACAGCTTGTTTAATCATGATCTGCTCATAAATAAAACCTAATAAATACATTCGTCATCGTCAGAGATACATCACGTTTATAAAACTTTATGTAAAATGGATGAATGTCAATGTGAATCTAAGTGCAGAGGTGTTGATGCTCTCCTTCCCTTACAAAAAAAAAGTGTACTTCAAGCTTATTTTATGAATTAACTTATAATTCAAGTATATTCCCACGTATACTTTATGTAATAAGTATACTAATATCAATGTAGTAGTATTATATTTGTAAGTGTACTATTTCCATACTTCTTGGGACTAAATTGGTCCACTTTTTAGTTTATAAAAGTATACTTTTATAAATTACAATATGAGCTATACTACAAGTGAACTCATACAGTAGGTATGTTAGTTTACCAGTTACTCTTTTTAGCTTATGAAGGTACACTTTAAAGTATATCCTCAGTAAAAATACTAGATTAATAGTCTTTTACTGCAAGTATACTTGCAATTTTCTTTAGGTGAATTTATAGTACTTAGCCAAATATACTTATACTTTTCTGTATGCTTTTGCCAAGTATACTTAAGTATAATTATGTTAAGTTTAACTCTGATTAGTACACAAAAAGTAATCTGAAAGCATACTCTCTTATTTTAAGTTTAAAAGTTGTATACTATACTAATAGCGCACTTGAATAAACTTATTCTTTGTTAAGGGTTTATGTGCTTTGTGGTTTGCGTCGGTGTAAAGACAGTAATCCTCTGGTCAGGAGAAGGTCGATGTTTACTCAAATCTCATAACTTTAAACTGAACTCGGCCGTTTCCATGGATGAGACCGTTTGTTTTGGAGTGCGTCACCTGATGCGAAACACACATCTGGTCCTCTTGGCTCATCTGAAAAGTCCCTAAAGTAACACATGAAACACACCCAGCAGCGTGAACATTATCACAGGTCAGCAGAAAGAGTGAAATCTGGCCGTGAGTTTGGGACATTTGCGTTCCAGTTTTGCACATATTAAATCTCTTCACAGGAAACGGACGAAAGGAAATGGAAAGGGAGCCTAAAATGTGACGAGTAATAACTTTATGCTGTAAATGAATACTCTGGTGCATCCGTAGTGTGTCTGCCTGCTGTGAGCTCCAGTGATGGGAGAAGTACTCAGATCCTTTACTGAAGTAAAAGTGTCAATATAACATTGTAAAAATACTTAATTACAAGTAAAAGTCCTGCATTCACAATATGTACTTACTTTAATGTATAGTAAGGTGTTGTGAGATGATTAATGGGATAGGAAAGAAGAAAAAACTAAACTCTGATACACAAATATATTTTAATTTTTTTGTACTCTTTACTTTTGTTGTGAAATTTTAGATAATTTGGGGCTCTAAAAGTTATTTAAATGAGATTAAAAGGCGTCACAATCCAGTGATTTAATCTTCTTTACTAATATATTATATTTTATAAACTCATTGTATCTTATATTTTGTAAGTATATTACAATATACAAGTAGTATATTTGTAAGTTCACTACTTCATTACTTCTTGGGACTAAATTGGCCTACTTAATAGTTTATAAAAGTATACTTAATTTAGAGGCTGATCATATATTTTGTAAGTAAAATAAGAATTAATCTGCAAAGTAATTAGTTACTATAGCTCTCAGATAAATGTAGTGGAGTAGAAGTATTATGTGGTATAAAATGGAAGGTAAAGTACCTCAAAAGTGTACTTAAGTACAGTACTTAGTTACTTTCCAACACTGGTGAGTTTGTCTCAAGTATTCAGAGCTGATTTAGAGACTGACACTGTCGTATTTTGACAGAAGCTCCATGTCCGACCCATAAAGCTGATATCTGATGCTCTTGAAGAACATCAGCTCACTACAAACAGCCAGATAAGAGGCGAGTCAGAGCCTGGAGCAACACTGTGAAGGTTAAGTCTCTGCTGTAGGTCAGGGTTAATGTGTTAGGCTGTCTAAAGCAGCTCATCTTATGGTAAAATCAAAACAAACATACTGCACTGCTGCAGAAACAAAATGTCACAGTATGGATATGTTTAATTTATGAGCACCAGTGAGAAACCTACACTGACTGGAGAAGCATACCTTGTCGTGTTCTCACTTAATACTGCAGTTACATAATCACAGGATGGTGATGGCGATGGCCCAGAGCGCTTTGTGTAATCGGCGTGCGTGTGGTGGTATTATGGCTGCACAGTCAGATGTTGCATCAAAGCGTTTCCTCTAACCAGTAGTGACAGGTTGTTTTGGCCTTTAGCCGGTAGCATTATGTTTACCTCTGTGTCTGAGGGCGACTGGTGAACAGCGTCTCCGCTGGAAACATGAATCAAAGCGACTCAACACAGAAGTCTGAGATCTTTATCAACTTTTTAAACCTTTTACAAGGAAAATACACCAAAAAACACACAACTTCATTATAGAAAAAGATTGACAAGAAAGTCTACCTCCCCCAACAAAGAACCTCCAACCATCGCTGATGTTGTGATGTGTAAAAGAGCTTAAAAAGTATTAGGTACACTAATTTAAAGGAGCAGTGTGTAACATTTATGTCATGTTATCACTGCCTGTAGTCTAGGGTTTCCTTTTGTTTCCTATGTTTCCCTGTCCTTTTGTCTCTTGTGTGTTTTCCCCTGGTTTGTCTAGTTTGTCAGTGTGTTGAGGGGTGTGGCCTTCCTCCTCCTCCTCCTCCTCCTCCTCTGGGCGGGCTCGGCTGGAGCAGCTGAGAACAATCTACCAATCATCACACCTGCAGTATATATACCCCGGTTTTCCTGCTACTCATCGCCAGATCGTTCCGTCACCCACAGTGGTATTTACCTAAATCAGGCTTCCTAGTATTTTTGCTCTTGTTTTTGCTGTTGCTCTCGGTTTTGGGATTGTTTGGACTTACCTCGTTTTGCTCTGTGCTCAGGTCTATTCATCTGCCAGCTGTGGCTGCTACCTACCTGCCTGCTCACTCCTGCACTCTACTCCTGGATCAACCTGGAACCTTGTTTTTGTTAAAATAAATATATTTTTGTTCACTCTTTAAAGACTCTCGTGGTGTGCTGCTTTTGAGTCCACGTTTTGGGAACTAGAACATAACAATTTAGGCGGATCTATTAGCAGAAATGGAATATAATATTAATTTGTTCTGTCAAAGTTAAAGCAATAATAATGCAAATTAATTTTAACACCACTCATTTCTCTAACGCATTAACACAACTTGCGATTTTTAGGTTGTATATGAAACTAGAAAAACCTAAGAAAATAATTTGTATGCTATTTTCAATGGGTCTCCCTTTAAGGTACATTTTGAACAGTTTAAATTTTCAAACACTGGCTCTAGATATGGCCATTTGGGTTTTTGCGTTGGCCCTCGTAGTTCTCCTACTCGCTTTGCACACAGGAGAGGTTTCAGTTGGGTGCAATCTGTAACCTCACTGCTAGATGCCGCAAAATCGTACACACTGCACCTTTAAGGCACAAAGACTTCACTGCCAGGATCTTTCGGTGCGTCCAAACTGGCAACCTTCCAGGTATCAAACCTCCTCTATGACCTGCTGCTGCAACAAATATCAATCAGGTCGGTGCGGAGACCATTTGTCTAACGATCCATGTCTCTTTAGATGATGAGTAAAACAACATCTCCACCATGTAGAACAACCAAAACCTCTGATCCCAACCTCATCAAGGTGGCCTCGACACTTCCCCTAACCCTCCACAACACACTTCCTGGCACAGTTTCTGCCCTGCAGCGACTACTTCCTGTTTATGTTTGAGACAAAGTGTCAGGAAAAGGGCTCGAGGCGCAGAGCAGGATTGTGACTCTGGTGTTTCTCTGCAGCTGTTGGAGGAGGAGGAGGAGGAGGACGGACTATTTCTGCTCAGCTCTGACATCCTTGCACAGAGAAGATGCCTCCATCACCATGAGGTAATTACAAGGTTTATACTGTATATGACAGGGGAACAATTACTGAACTTGGTCAGCAGCAGTCGCTGCGTCTCAAAGGCCTTTTAATTGCAGGACTCTGCTGTTTGTCAACATGTATTTTTAGGGGAAGGCTCAGGAGTAATAGAGGGCTTCATGTGACTCTATAGGATGTTTAAAAATCCATAACTTGTGCATCAGAAGACACTTCTGCTTGTGTCCTCTTCTGTCGCTTTACAGTGATGATCTAGCAGATAGTCAGCAGATCTGAGGTCACACAATGTAATTAACCGTTGAGGCGCTCATGCATAAAGAGTCCTTCGCTGAACCAGAGACACTTGATGTTGGGTCACTTGACAGCGACACAAGCTGCTGTCATCTGTCAAAGAGCAGAATAACTCACAGTGTAACTCACCAGCGCTCATTCACACTCAGGTCATGAATGCGTAGTATGATTTTTAAAAAGGGGTAAATAATTTCCTGGGCATCGTAGATTTGGTCAAACGTTACTCAAACAGGAGTACATTTGTTGGGAACTATTTTCAGTTGGGGATGAATACACGTATGGTGCTCTGTGGTATTTACAGCAGCAGGAAGGTGTACTGTATGTGTGATCAACTCAAAATAAACTGCAGACAAACCAAACACTGGCTCTAGAGAGAGACATTCACGTTACCTGAAGGACACCGTAGTTCTCTGATATGCTTGTGAAACTGTGGTAATGTGAGCCGCAGAATACAAAATCGAGGTGGTTTTGCACTCGGCGGCTCACGTTACCACAGTCTTGGAAAGGGAGGAGTGAGTGGAGTGGTACTCAGGTGGTTGCAATCTGCAACCACACCATTAGATGCCACCAAATCCTACACACTGTCCCTTTAATCTTTTCACGTTTATTGTTTTATGTTGTTTATAATATACCTGAATGCCTTTTTGTTTCTAATTCTAATTTCAGCTTGTTTTTATTATTTGTCAATGTTTTTTTTCTCTCCTTTTTGTCAGCGAGATACTTTCATATGTGCTGAAGTAATTTTTTGTTTAGTGTTAAGTATCAGCTGCACAGGAGTCCTGATGAGTCTGAGCAGGACACTGTGAGACTACACAGGATGAAATATGATTACATGTTTAATAATATTATGTTAATATGTCCACCGGCCGACAAACTGAGACGGTCTGACTCTGAAGGGAGGTCGGAGACCACAGAAGATGAAAAGGACAACAGGAATCAGTCGTCCCTGACCAGGACGGAGGACAGATTTTATGACCTGCTGATTATAATTCAGAAGACGAACACAAGCTTTAACTCACCTCAGTAATGAACTCATCAGAGGCGGCGCTCGTGTTTCATGTTTCTGATCTCTGCTGTGGTCAGCTGATGAATATTAAAATGAACTCATTCTGTCTTTTGACATGTTCATTACTTTCCACCCATCAAGTATGGATTGAGCCCCGCGCGAACACGAGAATACATCACGCCGTCCTCTTTAAATCTTTCCAGTCGTGTTTGTCCCCTGAAGGACGCCGCCGACGTCTCCCAGTTTAATAAGTCGGTACATGTTTCAAACCGGCCGGTGTTTCACAGACTGATGTCCTCTGATATTAATGTTCAGGTGTCAGTCAGCGAGCGATTCAGTGATGTTCAGAAAGTTATGACAAGCAGTATTCAGATATACTTATGTAAAAGTACTAGTACAACACCGCAAAAATACTCGGTTACAAGTAAAATTCCTGCATTTTAATCCTACTTAAGTACAAAAGTATCATCAGTAAAATGTACTTAAAGTATCAAGAGTAAAACTACTTGTTATGCAGTAAATGTTCAGTCCAGAGGTTCACAATCTACGGGTCGGGGCCCCCCCAGAGGTCACAAGATAAATCTGAAAGGTCATGAGATGATGTAGGAGAGAGGACTTTTCTCTAATCTTTAATTTTTAGTGAAATGAGGGATCATTTGAACAATGGATCATTATTAAAATGGGAAATGTCTCTTTGGTTGAACTGCTACGACTCATAGCAACGTATCCTCATACAACGGTTCGTATGATATCTTACGAAAAGCTTTTCCTCGTTTTTCGTGCGTTTTCCTGCGAATGTCCAGCAACACTTGATGCACGTGTTCATTTCTGCTCCAGTCTTTTCAAAATAAACTTCCGTCTTCACAGGAAACAACTTGGTTAAGTTTAGGCAACAAAACTACTTAGTTAGGTTTAGGAAAGGATCGTGGTTTGGGATAAAATAACACCAGAAATGGCGAAACTTATGTACAGAGTTTACATGATAAATGAATCAGCGATGATTTCTTGTTTCACACGGGGTACTAACACCGGTCTCCTGGGCGAAAGTCTGGTGTCTTTTTACCCACCCATCACAGCATTTGAGATTCTTTATACCTCCTGTTTCACGATTACGTGGATTACATATGAATTTTGTGGGATATATACAAATTACAGTGCATTACTTTTCATAGATATAGCTACGAACGGTGTATGTCAAATGTAACTAATAATTCCAGCTGTCATATAAAAGTAGTGGATTAATAAGAACATGTAGTGGAGTAGTAATGTAGTGGAGTAGAAGGTTTAAAGTAACATAAAATTGAAACACTCAAATACAAGTACCTCAAAGTTGTACTTCAGTATAGTACTTGAGTTACTTGGTTCCTTTCCACCACTGATGACAAGTGAATGTGCCACTCCAGGAAGATAATTCAGCCGTACATTATGGATTATATAACACTATAGGAGACAGGCTGTGCTTATAGCAGAGAGATGGAAGTACACCGTGTGACTGCAGTGGAAAAGTTTTATTTAAAGGTTTGCAAAAAATAAGTCAGATGTTATAATATATAGAGGCTTCCTGGATGAATTTTGCAGCAACTGATCAAAGTGCTCACATGACTCTCCTACTGTACGAACGTCTCTGTTTACTTTTCTAGTTGTTTGTCTATACGTGCATGTCTCGTAGTCAACTCAATGATTTATGATGTTTAGTTAAACAGCTTCTAAATGTTCACACGCCCATCAGCTGCCCTCATCTCTCACCACAGCTACTGTTGTTCTCTCCCTTTATTTATTTTAGTCTTATTTCATCACCACCACATTTTCCTCTTTAATCTTCTACACTGGTGCAAAGTGCAAATAAAGACTCAACCCCAAACCACTGTACACTCATTTGTAGATGATGTAAGTGCACGCTTTTCACCAGATTTAACCCTGCACCATTTGATTGTTTCTCTCACTTGCAGTTAGTGCAAAAAGCTGTAAACACTGGTATATTATCACCTTATATAGTTCATATGATGAACCTGTTAGCTTTTAGCCCTGTTTTTGGTCTCCACCTACTCCTGAATGAAATATCTGACTCTTTAGCTGCTAAATGATCCACTATGTTGACCAGTTCGGTGCTGAGCAGGTTGTGTACAGCAGGTTTTTACAGCTTTTTCCCACTGAAAACAGCCGCCTGTTTGAGTGCTATCAACTGTTTCTGCAGAGACCTTTTTCTCTCTCTGTTGTCATTCATGAACTGCAGCCTCGCTGCTTCAAAGCTCTTTGCTCACACAGATTATGAAATGTGACACCAACACGTTGTCTGGGCTGCAGGCTCCGTTGACACTGATTCAACCGTGCAGCACATCAAACGGGTCCAGTGTTGTCGTCCTGTGAAGTTCACACACAGACTCTCCTCTTCAACTTCCAGCCGCCGTTCTGATAATAAAACAACGTCAGTCAGAGGAGGATAAAGCTCTGCTGTGATGCCTGATGACGTCTGAGCTGATTTATAAGGTGTTTTAAAAGATCCTGTGTGTTATGTAAAACTTACACCTTCATTCATTTACTCTCACTTACATTTTATTTATGGATACACAGTTACCTTTATTCCAAAAACTGTTCCAGACAGACGTTAAACTGTACAGGGAAATATGTAACAGCAGCTTAAAGGGCCAGTTTGTAGCATTTTGGGGGATCTAAATAAAATATAATATTCATAACTATGTTTTCATTAGTGTATAATCACATGAAACTAAGAATCGTTGTGTTTTCGTTAGCTTAGAATGAGCCCTTCATATCTACATAGGGAGCAGGTCCTCTTCACGGAGTCCACCATGTTTCTACAGTATCTCAGAACTTAAACTTAAAACCACTGTAGTTCTCTGATGTGGTACCGCCAGCCACCGTCTGACTCCTGTTGCTCCTAAAGTAGTGTTATTATGGTAAAGATGGCCTCTGAGCCAGGCGAATGTTGTTACCATGGTCTTGCACTAGGTGGCTCACGTTACCGCAGTCTTGGGCCCCGTTCAGACCTGGTATTAACATGCGTCCTCAGTGAACGGATCACAAGTGGACTGTACAGGTGCGAACTCAAGACGCATTGAGATCCGATCTTTCACACCACATTCAGAGGTGGTCTGGGCTTCATATGGCCACAATCATTTAGCAATGTGTACCCAAATGTGTCCTGGGTACATTAAGGACCGCCTTCTTCACTGACATCTCGCTTGGATCCTCGGGATGTCATTGTGCTCCTCATGTGAATAGACAGGCAGATGCGAGCCTCGCAGCATTGAAACAGCCTCTGTGCTCTACTGTATTCTGTCGGTACAACTGTATTTTATTAAAATATATCTTATCTATAGGCTACATATCTACAGACTATCAGACGAGGCATGCAAAGTGCATTATTATCATACTGATGGTGATGTGTCGGTGTTTTTGTTCCAGTGCCCTGCACGGATCTGACATCTGCCCGCATATAGAGCGGGGAAGTTAGATCCGATCACAAGTGGCCACTCAAGACGCATGTGGAGACGCTCTAATGCCAGGTGTGAACAGACGTACTTAAAGGTGTCCACTTGTGATCGGATCACTCAGGATGCATGTTAATGCCAGGTCTGATGAGGGCCTTTGAAAGGGAGGAGTGAGCGGAGGGGTACTCAGTTGGTTGCAATCTGCAACCACACCTCTAGATGTTGCCAGATCCTACACACTGTACCTTTATAATAAAAGTTGTTTCAGTGTTTTTGCCGTGCTAGTGGCGTTTGTTCTATAGATGGAAATGTCGGTTGGTCAGTCCACCACTTTGGTCCAGATTGAAATATCTCAACAACTATTGGATGGATTAATGACATTTGTACACACATTCATGTTCCCCTCAAGATGAATTATGTCTTTGGTGATACCTTAACTTTCCATAGCGCCATCATCAAGTCAAATTTGTCCAATAATTTGGTTTATGACCATATATCTGCAAAACATTCCCATCAGCCTCAGCTCTTCTTTGTGGTTAGTGCTAATTAGCTAATGCTAGCTAACATGCTGAACTAAGATGGTGAACATGGTAAACATTACACCTGCTAAACATCTGCATTGTCATTGTGAGCATGTTGACATGTTGATGTTAGTATTTAGCTCAACTGTGCAGCAGTGCAGCCTCACAGAGCTGCTAGTAGCACGGCTGCAGACTGTTAGTCTTGTCTGTTTGTGATGCGAGGTGATGAAAGCTTGAATCAACTCATCTCTATCCGGGTTAGGTTCAGATCTGAGTCGCTGTGCGCTGAAAATAATTCACATCCATTTTGAACTGAAAGAGAAAACTACATGCAGATGTTGAGGAGGTGGTTTTTACAGCTGCTGAACACCAAACACATGTGGAGAAACCTCACTGATTTGATTTTCACTCACATGAAAGACAAATCAAGCATCTTCCCGTTCTCTACCGGAGGCGCTTGCAGATGCACTTAAGGAGGATTGATGCCCCCCCATCCTCTCCTGAAAAGACTAAAGGGAATTTCACAGGTGCCCAAATTCCTGAACTCCCAGGGGGCAACTCCGAACCGTCTGGACCGTGACATTCCTCCTGCAGCATGTGGAAGATTCATTTCTCCTGACTAAAGGGCCTCCTGGCCTCTGATACCACAATCGACTCCACAGCAGCCGCTGAGGGTCAGTCAGGAGGTGAGAGGTCGAGAGGTCGCGAGGGTTCGCACCACGATGATTGCTGCTCGTCTCCTCCAAGAATTCTCTTCCTGTCTGATGGAAAAAGAGCCACTCAGGGACTTTTACACTGAATGTGTTGTTGCTACTGTTCTGACTTTGTTTATTTATTAGATATTTCTTGTCATAATGAAATGTATTGTCGGCTTTATGTTTCATATGAATTTTGAAGCTGTAAAAGGTTTATTTATATTCATAATGTTAGTGAATCGTGAAGTTAAACACACCTGTAGGTCTTTGTTTTCTAAACTAAGCCACATACAGAATCAATGCTGACTTTAAAACATGGTCTGACAAAATAATCTTGACTCAAGGTCCACTGACTAGCTTTTTTCTAGAGCTTTCAACTTCAGCTGTCAACCAAATCTGCTCCGTTTCAGTCATGTTTTCTGCACGAAACAGACGAGTTTGTTTTTAAGACACCTGCTCTCCTGTATTGACAACTAGAATTAAAATATTGCACATTGTGGAGTAAAATCAGGGCTATAAAGTGAACAGACATTCATTTTTCACAAAACAAACAAAAGTAGAAATGATGCTGTGGACTACAAATTTATGTAAAAAGTATGTTATACTATATTTTACTTAATATTAATTTGATTTACACATATAGATAACATTTTTACGGCCTTTTTACACATCAAGGTATCCAGATGAATACTAAAAGTGGCAATAAATACATTTACATTTGGTTTTGGGCTTGAAAACTCCCTGGTACTACTGTAGATGATACTTCCAAAAAATAATTATGAATTATATATATTTGTATTTATTTATTTTTTTGTACCCTTTAGTCTCCTTACCTAGTTTAATTTGAGGTTTATATAAGATTTTGTGGAATGTATTACAGTTGTTTACTTTACTTTATCTAACTTTTGTAGAGATCTACTTTGGATTATGCTTTCATTTTGTTTTTGGGATGAATGTATTTATTGTAATCCTCTAAACATGGTATCCTCCCTATTTAACCTTCTAAATTACATGTGGATTTGGTCCATTTTTGTAGTTTCTGGATATAATTGTAAGCTGTATGAACTTCAATTGAAGACAACACTGTCAGATGCTACACACTGCTCCTTTAATATTAATTATATTTCCACATATAGATCATATTTTTTTCATTTCAGGGTATCTAGATGAATACTAAAGGTGGCAATAAATAGATTTATGTGTGGTTTTGGGCTTTAAAACTCTGTGATATGATACTTCCAGGATAGAAGAGTAATTCCAAAAATTAATTATGAATTATATATATTTGTATTTATTTAGTTTTTCGTGCTCTATCTTGATTGTAAAGCGTATATTTTGTAAAATGTAACCGCCTTACCTAGTTTAGTTTGAAATCCATGTGCAACATATTACAGTATTTTACTTTACTTTATCTTTAATTTAACTTTTGTTGAGGTCTACTTTGGATTATAGTTTTTTCTTATGGTAGCCTCCATATTTAGCCTTCTAAATTACATGTGAATTTGATCTAATTCTGTAGTTTCTGGATATAATTGTATGCTGTAACTGCAACTTTGAAGACATCAGACTATGTAATGCAACACTAAAGAGAATAATGTGTGTGGAGCTTGTGATCACATGATTTTAGTGCTCTACATCACACCTGCAACTTGTTCTCCTGATTACCTGATGAAGCAAATTGTGATGCTTGACCTTCCACTGCAGTTTTAAGTTGGTCCAGAGGTGAGTTATTTTTTTCGTAAATCCTTTGTAACCATTACCTCATCTGTATTATTTATATGGTGAATCACTGTGTATATAAAGTAGTGGCTACTGTGAGAGATTCAAATGAAAACAAGTGAATAAATCAAACTCAGAGAACATCATGTGAAGACATCCATCAAACTATCCCAGCCTGAATCTCTGAGAAACATCTGTCCTGCCGTCTGTTTATTGTTCTCTTTCTACATACCTGCAATTTAACTGCCGCAGTCACAATATTACTTTCTTAAAACTTAAATTTGAGCTCTTCACGCCACAAAAATCTGGCCTTTTTTTCATCTTTTGGGTCATCGTGTTTGAGCGTTTAGAGCAGATTGCATTGCAGAGATTTCACGCTCTATATGGAGACACATTCCTGCGTGTCAGCTTGGATCCAGCCCTCTGAATGCAGGACAGGCCGTAACCTGCTCACGGCTCCCCTGACATCCTGCTGCCGCCCTCACAGCACGGTAACCCAATCACCCTCCTATGCTCTTTGTCTTTTTACTAGTAGCACTAAACTGACCTTGTTCCACACACAAAAAATCAATTATGAAATGCATGAATTCTTCTTTTGAGCCTATACCTGTTATCTTTTATCTAGTTCTGCATCTTTTTTTAGTCTTTTTTGCTTGTAAGAAGTATTTAAAGAAGCTTTAATTGGCAAAATCCCAAACTGAGTATCTTACAAAAGAGACATACCTCAGATTACTTTGCAGGTTTGTCAGGGCGCCTGTGTTTGATGAGGCGGCGGCTGCATTCACTCCTTCAGTAAAAGTCACCTGCAGGTCCAGACACGCTGAGCCAATATTCAGGTTAAACACAACGCTCGCTGCATTTGAAAGATGCACTTCGACAATAGCAGAGTGTTTGCATGACAAATATCGGTCATATAGAATGTATGTCACTGAGCATTTGCTCTATTTGAAGCTCTCACGTTTTTGCACGAGTATTTACACGCTTGTGTTCAGTATACATTGATGTTAAGCATAGCCTGCAGTCAGCCGTCGTACCACAGGAATGTTCTTCCAAGTCAACAAACAGTTTTGTTTTTGGAGGAGTGTATTTATGCTTCACTGACAGCCATGAAGCTCAGACTGTTCTCATTCACAGGGCGTCAAATACCGGCGCACATGACACCCTTTAGCACCAGTATGAGACGCACCAGGCGTTCCATTAACTACAATGTAAACCCATCTATGTAAACGCTCCGAGAAAGTGTGCAGTGTGGTGAGAGAATAGAGACACACACAGGGCAGGCGGGAGGCGGTGGATGGGTCCAACAACACAAGGCTTTCATCCAGGAGACATTCAGTTTAATTTTAACTCTACAAACGTAGTAGTTTTAAGCCTAATTATAGTGTTTTTGTTGCTTAATCCTAAAGTGACACCAAGGTTAACTATAGTGGTTTTGATGCCAAAAATAAAGTGACGCATGACACCATGGGGCGTGACAAAGCGACCGTATGTGCCAACCCGTTCTCACTCCCAACTCGTCAAAAAACACCATTTGGTAAGCGCCCCTCGGCATCGGAAACCGACGCACGGGGGCATCCCTAAGCGACAGTATGTGACGAACCGACTCCAATTAACTCCAATGTAAACCCACCCGCTGCGTTACTCATGGGAGGGGTCAAACAAACACAAGACTTTCAAACAAGGCCTATAGAAAGGAGGCTGGGTCACGCGTCATCAATGCGTCATATCTTTGGGGGTATAACACGTGCAGTAAAATCTGGTCTGCACTCGAAATTGAGCCAATTGCAACGCACGACCGCAGCTTCAGTTACACTGCGCATGTGTTATACCCCATACCCCAAGATCCATGTCCGACGGTGACCCAGCCTCCTTTCCATAGGCCTTGCTTTCAACAAGGAAACCAGTGTTCGCGGTTGTGTCTAGAAGGGAGCTTGCAAATTGCAAAATCTGATCTGAGATCTGCAAAAACTCTTGCAAAACTCGCTGCCCGATGACCTTACCTAAAATATTCAAGATCAATGCCTAACCTTAACAATCTCGCAAAAGTTTTCACAGTTTGCTGGTTCTCTTCTAGCCACTACCGGTGTTCGTGTCTAAAAAGTGAAACTAAAAGTGACGCTGACTTATTTTGTCACTTCGCGTGACTCGTTATCATCAGTTCTGTGAGTCGCTAGCCAGTGAAGCTAACGTCAACCACGACCGTTTCCTAACCCTACCTAAGTGTGCTGCCTAAACCTAATTTCCTGTGAAACAGAAGTTTATTTTGAAAGGACACGATGCATGTGACGATGCCGAGGGGCACTGACCAAGCGTCGGTATTTGATTAAGTTGGGACTGAGAATGTTTTGCCACGCTCCTTCCTATCCGGAGTAATTTGGGCATCAATCCAACAGAGATTCTTATCTCATCGGACAAAACAAAACAGGACGTCTATTTGTAAAACATCCCATCTGTAGTAAGAATGTTATTCAGAAAACAGCGTAAACATCATTCTGAGACTAAAAATAAAAGGGAAATCTTCCTTTTCTGACCACTTAGACCGATTTGTTTTTCCCAATGTCATATGTTTATGTGCAGTTTCCCTACATCCCCACATTTAATGACATGTGGGAAATTCCCACTCTTGCATCTCCTCAGAAAGAGTGCAAATTGAAACACATCATCTACTTTAACTGCCAGCTATTTTGAGAGAAGGAATCTGGTTCTCTCTGCGGGCGAAGCAGAAAACTATCAAAGCCTCGGCATGGACGACAGATGCATGAGATGTTTGGGGGCGCCAAACGACGCTTGTTATTTTTGTTGTTCTGCGGTGCGTGCCAGCGCGGTGGAACGATAATAGAGGGTTATGGTAAGATTTCCACGCCAATCAGAGCTTTATCAGAGCACAGTGGGATTTGTACGAGGCTAATTATTTGGCATCATATTTGTATTTTGGCCCTTTAGCTCATGGCTGCTGACAGACATATTGGCTGTGGCGGGGAACAAACTCGTGACCCCTCTTGATGTGGGCCGATGTACAGTATCAGCCCTGCCGCAGCTATATGAATGAACTTGAGAGTTGTTATTGGTGGTCTGTCTCTTAACGACGAGGGGAGAACATGACGAGGACAAATGGAGGACAGGGAGGAAACCGAGGGAGGATCGCATTCCTTTAAGCTCGGCTTATTAGGACTCTCTATTTGACACGAGATACACCATCTGAAGCTGATTTACACACTAACCGTAACCACACTTTTTCCTTCCTTTTCTTTGGTGTCAAACTTCTAACAAATTTCACACTTCCTGGAAACTCTTCAGGCTGCTCGATTGTCACATGTCATCCAGAAGTCTCTCTCTGCTTGGAAAACTCTGTACATTATAAACAAAGTCAGTTAAAGTCTGTTGAGTGAAAACAAGCCTTCACTTTGCTGAACGGCGGCCAGTGCAGCTATACGTAGATGGAAATTACTGGATGAAGTATTTTTGTTGGCCACCCTGGAAGTTAGCATCACTCTGGTTCCCTCGACAAAAAGCCAATGGGATTTTTCCATAGGATTTTGGATTAATGCAGAAAATAGGCTCTGTGGCAAACACACGTTTATGATACTTACACGTTTTGTTTGGCAAGATAATTTTCACAAATCTTCTTCCAAATCAAATCTACCGTTAGGGGTCGCCACAGCGGAGCATCTGTTTACGGATGCCCTTCCTGACGCAACCACCGCCCATTCACAGGGCTGTAGAATCCAGAGGAAACCCACGCGAACATGGGAAGAGCATACAAACTCCACACAGAAAGGTGCTTCCCAGATCGGGGATCGAACCCCAGACCTTCTTGCTGTGAGGCGACAGTGCTGTAAACAATCTACACCACGGTCGCTGGAGCGTGAGTATCAACTCAACGAGGCTGTAACAGCATGATGACGGTTAATGCCCCCTGTAGTACGTAAAAGCTTAAAAATTCACGAACAAAACGTGAACATTTCTTAAGCTTGTGTTAACCACAGACCTTATTTCAGGCATCTAACTATATACAGTTATAGATATACAGTTAACACAAATTCATTTTCACGCCACTAATTTCTTTAAGGCATTAACACAACTTGCGGTTTTTAGATTGTAGCGCGCTCAGTTTTAAAGCTAGAGTGAAGATACTGGCATCATATGAAACTACAAAACCTAAGAAATCCATCGGTACCAACCATGTCATACTAGCTTGTTGTGAATGAGGCTAAATATCACTCCAATGTAACACAAAATTTTGGCGAGGAAAAACTGTCATGACCATTTTCAAAGGGGTCCCTTGACCTCTGACCTCAAGATATGTGAATGAAAATGGGTTCTATGGGTACCCACGAGTCTCCCCTTTACAGACATGCCCACTTTATGATAATCACATGCAGTTTGATTTATGATTTGATCACATTGTTTATGCTAAATGCAGTACCTGTGAGGGTTTCTGGACAATATTTGTCATTGTTTTGTGTTGTTAATTGATTTACAATAACAAATGTATACATAGATTTTCATAAAGCAGCATTTTTGCTCACTCCCATGTTGATAAGAGTATTAAAAACTTGACAAATCTGCCTTTAAGGTACATTTTGAAGAGATTAAAAAAAATGTAATATCATGCGATTAATCATTTAAGCAATAATGTGAAAGTCAGAAACTTGGAAAATCTATCCCATCCATCCTGTATGATGTGAGTGTGGCATAAATCTAATAAACAGGGAAAAAAAATACTTAACGTAGACCAGAAACTCCAAGAGAGCAGAGCGTAGATTGTGTAAGTGATTGCTGCAGAGCCACATGTATGAGTCACAGGGTTTGGCCTTTACTAAGAACTGATTCTTCATCATCTACTGTACCATGACAAAGCTATAGTTTTTTTTTTTACTGTAACTCAGATGGAATTTTGTACCACAAGCACAAATGAACAGCTTCATTTTGAGCCTAATAGATAGTCTGTGGGTTTGGAGGCTGAGGTTTGACCCGCGGAAAGTGCTGCGTATGTAGCTAACATCAGCATGTGAGTATGCTGCTCTCCAACCCACCGGGTTGTGTAACGGCAGCCTCGGAGCTGCGGCTCCAAGTCTCAATTTGGAGGGAATGGAAGCGGTTTCCTCCCAAAGAGCGAGGGTGGATCCAGTCAAGCCCGTACGAACTGGATGTTCGCTTTATTTCAAAAGGGGAAAATATTTGCATCATCTAATAACGCAAGCCTGAAACCATAATGCTTGTCAGATGAACAAATGATGCAGCGGAATGTGAAAATCTGTTGTTTTCAGTGAAAATATACACGGGCCATGGAGACTAATCCCACAAGGTTGTTGCCTCTCCAAACTTCCCCAGCCCAAGTTTTGAGTTACAACAAAAGCATGTTTCTCCTGCCAAGACAGCCATCGAGGTTTTCATCTCACAATTTATGAACTGTCATTAGTGCCTCAGGTTCACAGTCTCACCAAATATCAAGGGCCTTGTTGGCTCCTTTAGAAAATATACCATTCTTCTACCAACACTGTCTCCCAGAAACTACATTTATATATGACTAGAAAACTGTTACTGCCTGGATTAGATTCACTAGCAAGTTTTTTTTCAAATCCATAACGTGTAAATGCAAACCCACAATCCTCCCCTAACCTAACCCAGTACTCTGAGTTGACTAAACATGAACATAAAAACGTAAATGATGCTTCCACAAGCAGATATTGTATGGTAAAATAAATTAAATATGTTGTCAGTGGACGTTTGCAGGTACTGTTGTACATTGCAAACATTATGCCTGCTGCACACAATGACTGCATACTATAAGAAGTGGACGTAGTCACTGTGGCCATTGGTTTGTGGACTGCCGTTTTGAAGCCTCCCACTGAGCAAAGACACGTCCAAAAGACATCAATTTAACGTCTCTGTCAACCGTCCAAAAGACGTCTACTGAGGAGCCAGAATGAAAGTTTTTGCGACGTCTTTTTTTAAACTTCTTTTTAACATTCAACTACTGATGCCAACCTGAGTTGCACGTCCACAGACGTCCGTTTCTCATAGACTTCTATACAATCAGACTTCTTTTTGCAACCAGAGGAGTCGCCCCCTGCTGGCTATTAGAAAGAATGCAAGTTTAAGGCACTTCAGCATTGGCGTCACTTGTTGACACTGAGCATGTTATCATTTAGCTCAATGCAGTGCCTCACAGAGCTGCTAGCATGGCTGTAGATCTTGTTCCTTTTATGCTTTCACGTTGGACCTGGAATGTAATCTGAGTTTGTCATCCAGCAAATATTCCGCTCCGAGTCAAGAAAATATTCGAGACCACAGCTCAGGCCACTTAAAGGCTAAATCAACTCTAGTTACGCACTTCTACTTAAGTAACAGACCTCGTAGTCACCACGTCACATCAAAGACGCCACTTCAGTCGCTCATAGCGTTAATATTCTCTAAATGAAACGCATACATGGCAGAATAAAGGGGGCCTCAGGGTAGGAATAGTTGCTCCTGTGAGGCACAGGAAGAGACCTATTTTGCTAAGGCCTAAAGCTGGAGCTGGTTTGCCTCGGTGACGCTGGGGATCAGCCCAACCCAGAGCGGGATCACAGCGCGGGAGGAACATCTGGATCTGTTTAGGCACAGTGTTTATTCCACGCGTCGTTCCAGGGGCTGTTTGTAATGCGTTCCTGTGTCTGTAGAGTCAGCGAGGTCCCAAAAGACGGGAGTTCAGCCATGAGATAGCATCGCAGGATTGTCCCTGAGCCTGGGTTGAGATGGATTTAATCTTCCTTGACCGTTGGATACGATCCTGTTCCCTTCTACTCTCACTCTGCACTTTCTTCTATTGTCTTGTTAGCTGTTTTTAGCGTAAACGCAGGTGGTTTAGTTCTGCATTTAGACCGGGAATTTCCTCATTCAGCCAAGCAATCAGCACCACTCGCGGAAAACACTACCATTTAAAAGCAGGCTTTTGTTTTAGGAGGAGAAAATTGCACCGTTAAAGCCCTGAAATAGAAAGTGGAGGGTTATGACACATCCGTTGCTCAAAGCCTATTTTCTGTTGCTCCGAAAAAATAAAGTCACAGAGCTGTACAGAGAGCTGCACAGAGAGCTGTAACTGAAATGTGCATAGAGAAAAACAGCATCATCCCCAATGCTATTACCACCATCTCCACCACCATGACCATTTCCAACTCCACCTCCAGACCTAACCATACTCCCAGTCCCCCTTTGCCTTCAGCTCCACTCGGCACTCCCAGTCTACCAGTTTCCTGGCCCGGTTTATCACGAGTACCACACTGATCTCCCCGGACAATCAGCAGGAAGTGGATGACCTCAGCCGGCTTCAGATCAGGCATTGTGACCTGCGGGGCTGATTATCAGGAGCAGCACGGATACAATGAGGTTGTAAACATATCTACAGGCGAGGACTGTTTACAGAACCCTGTGGCCTCCAGATCTGGTGCCTGACTGGCTGAAGAAAAAAACAAAAAACAGGCAGACCTCGACTAGTGTTGCCAGAAGCCAACAAACAATATGCTCTTCACCACATACTGAGTTGTTGTGATTGGAAGGAACCACTACAGACAACAGTAGCTACGCTGGTTAATTCTCTATGGGGTTGTAATTTTCTAATAACCTTCTAGGAAGTACAGGACATTATAATCTGATAGCCTGCTTATTTTAGGGAAACAAGATTGTGTGTAAACTTCCAATTAATTAATTCCAATTTGGGGTTTCTTTCATTGTTGTGAGAGAAACCCCGACAGGGCGATGCCGCACACCGACGCAAAGCTCTCTCATCACATGTTTTTCAGACATCAAAGACTCTCATTAATACTCACTGGTAGAAAGAAGGAGTCTGTCAGCCAGTAAGAGTCAGTTTTCAGTCGGAACCGACGGACTAATGTGGTTGTGAGGAGGGAGGAGTCAGTCTACAGGTGACTTTGAAGCCGACTGGCTGTCTGTTGAGTTCAGGGTTTGATCACTGAAGTATTATATTGATGGAGGGAGGAGGGAGATCACACACTACAGCCGGAGGTGAAGTTGCTCCCAGAGAGGAAACAGGGTACCAGTTAATCATTACCCAATGGGCTTAAAGATTAGAAACCACAACATTGTTTTGTGTTTCCATAAATAATGGTGACGAGAGTGATGAATCACAAATAAATATCATGGTGTCCTCCCATCTAATGACAAGGTGCTTTGTAAGTTACCTCAGGTGTTTAGTCACTTCTGGATAAATTCATCAAGGAAAAGTGAAAAAAAATGTTTTTAAAAAAATACCAAAAATGCCACCGAAGTGATTTACTTTTGGACAAGGAGAATAAATAGTAAAATATAATAAAATTATATAAAATTAAACATTGTCACACACAGGTTAAGTGCAAAAATAGATACTTTTTTAGCAAATTTTTTCCAGGATCAGTAGCCTAAAGATGACAATGACAAATAATGCTAACGCTGATGCCAATGGTCTATAATTAGCTCTACTAATAATGATTTCATTAACCGATATTACTTACTGGACCTTCAAGAAGGAGTTTGAGAGTTTTCAGTCATGATTTACATTTAATTTTCAAAAACAATTAAAAAACAAAACAAACAAACATCCTTATGGATACGTTTGAACTCTTCTCTCATCACTTAGTAGTGTTATTCACTGATAATTAGGGCTGTCAATCGTTTAAAATATTCAATCGCGATTAATTGCAGTTGATGATAAAACTGAGGCCGCTACAACCAAATATTTGAAAATTATCGCTCACTAAAAAATAAATTAAATATAATAGGCAGTAGGTACACTTCAAAATTTTAAAATGTTATATATCAAATAAATAAATAAATAAATAAATAAATAAATAAATATTTTAAAATTCTAATTTTAAAATATAAAAAATAAAATAAAATATGTACGTTTCTATTTACTATTCTCTATAGTTTGAAACAAGAATGCTACTGCAGCTGCTGCTAATTAACACTAATTAAGCCATTAACACTGAGCTCATCTCTCCTACTGGCTCATAATGAAACAAGATTCTTTATGAAACCTGGCCGAGCGGTTTGTTCCACGTCATTAACATGAAAAAAAGACTTTGAAGCAGACATCCTGATAGAGACAACAGGTACAGTTCACACAAGGTGGGTGGCGCTCCCACGGGTTACTGTTCGCCTTAATGAGCCCATTACTGGATGACAGAGAAACAGGCCGACCTGCAGGGGATTAATAGCTCACAAAACCCTCTTTGTTGATGTTTGCATCCCACCATCAACCATCCTGCCACATACTGTAAAGCACATTTACAACGGAGGGCAAAACCTGTAAAAAATAAGCCTGTAAAATGAAATAAACAGCTACCAGGACTGTAATCACAGCCTGCCACACATGTATACTGGGCTCTGTAGTGTGTGGGAGCAGTTAAAGATGCTTGTAGCATGATTGATCAGCAAGAACAAGCCAGGTTAACATCCTCATCACCGGCTTAATCATCAACTTCATACGCAGGAATCACTGATGCAAGTTAAGTGGAAATGTGTTATCTTCTCATGTCTTGTCATGTTGATGATAAGTCAGACTAAGGACACTCAAAGCTGCGTCACTGGGACAAAAAAACACGGCGAGCCAATCAGAAGCCGAGAACTCGGTGATAAACACCTGACGAGCCCGCAGCGCTGACTCAACGCCAGGATGCTGTTTAATCACGTACGGGGAATGTACCCTCAGGTGTGCTTTTCTATTTTGAAACGGGGAGCTTCCGTCAGTGATTTGCTTCATCACAACTCAGTTGTGTGCCGGGGTTGTCCAAGAGTCATTTTAATGGGGAGAGATGAGGATTTACAACTGTAATCAAATTCATTTTGTGGCTCTCAGAAGGTCGTAATGTCTTGAGATTAGTGCTCTCAAAAAGCAATCTAGCTTCTTGATTTACAAATCAAAATGGTTTTTTTCTTGAGTAGTTGATTGTGTTTTCACCTCTGCTCTGTGTGGACAAGCTTTGTTCAAACTCACAGGACTTTATTTTATATTCTTGTCAAGTTTCCATAGTCTGTAACCTGACCAAATATATCTGACTTAAGGCCTTTGCACACCAGGTCCGTATCTTTTATGTGCGTTTTTTTTTAATCCATCATCCGATAAAAATCATTACGCAGAATCATCAAAACAGAAATCTTCCACACTGAGTCTGACGCGTTTTATTATTCTCATGCAAAAATAATACAAGACAAAACTGACTTAATTACGTGTGTGCAATGGGTAGCGCTAGACCCAAACGGGTCTAATTAATAAATGACATTAGCAAGAAGCTATCATTTAGCTGCCTAGAGCTCAATCACTACTGTCTAATCTTTCCTACATCCTTTGTTTTGTGACCATCCGCGATTCCAAGCTGTTCTTCAATCACCTGCCACAATCTATCTTTAAATTCTGCATCTCTGTATTCATTTATTTCTTTATCGTAAAAGTGCTTTGTGTTGGGAGATGACGTGAATGTGGATAATGACGTTGCATGGATGGTGGTCAAACAATCCTCTTTTGATGGATGCGAAGAAACGCAGAAAGTCGAGTTCTGAAAACTTTAATGACGGACGAAAGTTTTGGAGACAGTGTGTAAACATTGAAAGATTGACAAAAATCTATTTTGAAATTGTCAAAAACATGGACTTGATGTACAAAGGCCTTTAATCCCAGGAAAATGTTGCACAGAATGATGCTCAAACATTAGAAATATGTTTATTTGTCCCAATGATGCAGCCACAATTCAAATAATTGTCTACATATTCAGTTGTTATAGCTTAGATAAAGCACAGGAAGAACACATAGTGAATATACTATACATGTAACATGTCAATATACTCTGGAAAATGTTTTTTTTCTCTTTAAAGCTGCTATAATCAGTTGTGTTTATTAACAATGGATGAAATGACAACATGTGTTTGAAAGGGATCGTTCATAGTGATGAATCCACAGAGAATTATTGAACAACTCCCACGCATGTTTTTGTTTCCGTAGGTATTGTACTTAGTATACGTACTTAGTTTAAGGTTAACCATGCCGGTTTTCCAGCCATGACATTTTTCCTAAACCTAACTAAGTGGTTTTGTTGGTATGCTATTTGTGCCTTCATACACGTGTGTAATATTGACGCCCGGCGAGACAAAACGTGACACGCTATCCTACGGTGGACAGACGTGTCTCTTACATGCTTTGGTGTGATGCTGGGTCGGAATAATAGGAGGTTTCTAAAAATCCCCCGTGGATAAATGCTTAATTTCCACCTATTTGTTAAATGAATATGTAACTTATCCTATGAAAAGCCTGCAAGACAGTTTCCTTCCCCGGCAGTTAATGGAAAGTTGGAGCTAATCTGCAGGACGACAATATGTCTTCCTGATGGATTTGAAAACATAAGCAGTTTGTGGTTGATGTACGGCGTGTTGTGGATGTTGTTTAGATAGAGAGACAAGCAGCTGCTGTGCTGGGCGAGCCTCCTGCTGGCTCCGCTGAGGGAGGCAGAGTCACAGCGTGAGTCACTCGTTTCATTCACTCTGAGAATCATAACTCTTCGCTTCGCTCATTACGTCTGACGAGCAGCCAGGAAACTTCCACTCATCAGTTTCTTAATCGCGCTCGGTTGTCATGAGCGTCTCCTCTCTCGTCTTCTGAAGTCTGTTGCTCATTTGTGTGAAGCACAAAAACATCTGAGATCAAGCGGATCGATGCGGAGGTCTTCAGATGTGACGGGACATCGAGTTTCTTTCAAACGGGCCTTTTGGGAAACTTGAGTAAACGGGGTAGAAATGAGGGTAAGATCTCATGCAATGGCATGGAAAATGAAGTCCGGATTTATTTCTGAGGCTCTTTAAACAAACATCAAAAAGTGTTTTACAAAGAACAAAAGCTGCAAATGAAGATCAAAACCGACGATAAAACCACAAGACAGAAGAGGCGCATTACAAACTCTCTACCCAGAAAGTGTGTGTGGGACTCTAAATGGATGAAAAGGCAATCTTTTCCAATCATTAGCTCCAGTTTTCTTTGTACTAATAGAGGCATCCGGTGATGGAAATGCAGATTAAACAGGGGGTTTCTATTTGTGAGGGTAATGACAGGTGAAATTGCGGAGGACAACATCATCCCACGCAGTCCATCTGGAACAAAGAAAACTGTTCCGTTCCCCTTCCTGTGTCTCCTCAGCGACTCCTCCATTTTGTTTTTCCAAAAGCCTAAAGAGGCTTCTGAAAGCTGACTATGAATAATTTAAAAAGCGATTTCCTGATTCTAGTAATTTCATTGTTTGATGACATTTACCGTATATCATATGAACTCAATTATCCGCCCACAACTGAACCGTATAAAATAAATAGAGGGACCGAAGCAGGATGATGAATGGTTTTATTTGCTCAGAAATGTCAAGCCGACAGAAACAGAGAATCACTGTGGAAGAAAAAAGTTATGCAGAAGATGAAGTTAGTCAGAAAATATCAAAGAATGCAGCTCTAAAATATTCCGCTCAAACAGACGAAGCTGTTGAACCGCTCAGACAAGAATAACTTAACTCTGCAATCTCGCAATTAGCAAGTGTTTGGCTGAACACTGGAGCTTCAGTCTAACTCGTTGCATACAAAGTGCCTGTTTATGCTCCATTCTGTTCCTACTAAAATCCCCTTTTCATTGTTCGGTCTCATAATATGTGCATTAGCTGACAATAGCGGAGAAGCCATTAGTTTCTCTAATTAAAATAACAACTAATTATAGCGAGAGTGGACAAATGCTGAGGTACAGACCGGTCTCTCTCTCGTGTCAGTTTTCATCCGAGAATGATTTTTTAGACATCTGGTGAAACCTAAATGTTACGGCATGTCATCTGTTTAAAAGAAAAGGTCGGTGTTCCCAAACAAAGGTTTAGTCCATCTTTGAAAACCCTTCTTACCCTAACCCTATGGCACTCAACCCAAAGCCCATTTGTTCATGCTGAAGATGTAAATCTATAAAGACGAGTCATAAATATGTAGTTTAATTAAAAAAAAAAAAAAAGGCAAAGTAGTGTCCTAAAATAGATTGTTTGTGGTTTTTAGAAAAGGTTCCTCAAATACTACTAATATTGCATTTGTTCAGGATTATTTTCAGCTGCGGATTAATACACACCAGTGTAGTGCCTGTTCGTGGCGTGCCGCATAATGTTAACACTGTCTGATATGATATCTAAGCGCCTTTCAAAACTAACAAGCATAAATAAAAACCAGCACCACTGATAATGGTGTTAGTCATGCTCAGATGACTCGTGTGCCGGCGTTGCGAAACACTTTGGGGGGTAATTTGAGCACATAACGTCCCACTTAAGTAAGTGAAACCTCACCTGAAGGGTAAGAACGGGCTTTAAACTGTGTGAGACACACGATCAAAGCGGAGTTGCTTTGGCCACGCTTGTGTTTCATTGCTTCAGTCAATCTTGAGATTACTGTCTGCTTTCAAGGCAGCAAGTGAAGCTGTTAACTCTGTCTGAACTCTCTTCGTAGTTGTGTTGAATTATAACGGAGAGAGTGAGAGAGACAATAACAGGGTGAGCTCTTTGCTCTTTGCTCTTTTCACAATACAGTTTATCTAACAGCATCTTGGGCCGTGGGATGGACAGGATGCCACCGCAGAGGGCCAATCACGAGGAGATGCTGGGACGTCTCACCCGTCCCAGTGGGAGATGATGTAATCAGATGGTGATGTAATTGGCGGGCAGCGGGGGGGCTCA
Organism: Sebastes umbrosus; assembly: GCF_015220745.1. NCBI lineage: Eukaryota > Metazoa > Chordata > Actinopteri > Perciformes > Sebastidae > Sebastes > Sebastes umbrosus. Next base: position 25,416,849 of record NC_051284.1, on the reverse strand, counting down.
CAGTGTAAACTCCCTGCTGGCAGATATGAATGACCCTGCACTCTGTCCATGTCACGTCTCCATACAATTACTGACTGTAACAAACCATCAAGTCTTTACCTCACTAAGCGTTCTTGTGGATGACCTGCTGTCTGAAACAAGCAGTGGTTGTCCATCACAGTCATGTGTCCTCGGGGCAAGACAATACTTAGTTATTCACCCGGTGACACTTACTACACATAACACTCCCAGTGAAATCCACGAAATGTTCCATGGAAGAGATTTTAATTCTTTAATAGATAGACCTAGTTTTGACTTGTCACATGACAGTAACGTACAGCTGTATTACATTAACAGTGGCCCCATTCCAGGGGTGTCACAGAGCTTTATTTACTGCAATAATATAAAACCCAATGGAAAAATCTCATTGGCTTTTAGTCGAGGGAACCAAGATGATGCTAACTTGCTGGTTGGCCAACAAAAATATGTCATCCCTGGAGTACTCTATTTCTATGTATTTAATGTTGAGTTTTGTGTATTTAAAGGGACTGTTTGTAAGAATCAGAAATTGCTTGTCAACGAAAGTCAGCATCATGTCGCACGGGCTCATGCTTGTGCTCGCTCTACATTGACATGAACGAGCATCGCTCAAAACAGTGAGACGACACACGTCAGCTAAAACCACAATATCACTCTATATTTCAGCTGCTTGGCAGTAATGTTAGCCGACCAGACGAAGGTCTCTCCATGAATCAATGCTGATCCTAGTGTTGGCTTTTCATGCTTCAGCCTCCCGACCGCGGCCGGAGGGAACAGGGGAGACACCAGAGTTTTGGTCAGAGACGATAACGTTTCTCGCTGCAGAGTCCCGTCACTTCACAAGACACTGGAAACCTCTGTTGGTCTGGAGGAGCTGCAGCATTTATTTCTGCACAAACTTCCACTGTACATTCACTAGATATTCTCAGAGCTAAACTAACTCTTCTGCAGTGTGTAGTGTGTGCGCATGCACGTGAGAGGTGGAGCGAAAGAGTGAATGAGAACAAGCGCAGTGTGTGAGTTAAGGCAAGCAGGCAGAAGAGCAGAAGAGCAGAGGAGCAGAGTACAGCAGAGACTCCGGCCCTGGAGACCAAGGCTACGGTCTCCCCCGCGTCCTCCGACCGCGGCCAACACTGTTTTGCAAGACGGGCTTTACTAGATATAACTTTGTGGTTTTGGTGCTTCTGTGTAGTTTGTGTTGGAGTCTGAGTCTGAACAGCATAGCCACACGCGAGTGCGCATGGGACACCGACCCGCAATGATTTATACATGTAAGAAGTTACAAACAGTCCCTTTAAAGTAGGGATGGGCAGTCAAAACTAGCTTTATTTAATTTTTTTCCTTTTCTTAAGTCTGACATATCGGGGCCCCTTAAACACAAAAAGAACGATGATTTTTCAAAACAGTCCCTACTCACAACTACATCAGCCTACCGTACAAAATAACATAAATAACTTAAGCAGAATCATGTTTACTTAAATTATTTACTTAATTTACTAAATTTAATTTCATGCTAAATTACATAAACAGAAAACAATGCCTGCCTGGAGGGAAGGAAATCAATCTGAAAGTGTAATTAGTTGTTAATTAAAGAGAAACCAGCAGGATAATGTGCTGGTTGGTTGTACTCATTCACCTCAGTGGTATAAAGCTGTTCCTTTTGTTGTCCTGTTTTATGCCCTACACAGTGTTCCTCACATTATTGCTGTTACATGGAAAAAAATTGTACAAACCTTTAAACCTTTGAGCGCGCAGCAGGACCAATGTGCCTCTCTCGCAACAACCCCGAGGGCCTTGAAACATTTCATCCAGGCGGCTATTTTTAGCTTCTCTCTTGACAGTGTGGGACGCATTCAGAGGGATGCATAAGATGCAAACATTGAGCCTTTGTGTGAGCGCATGATGCCCAGAACAGGACGGTCCCTTCACTCAATACGGCCACTGTTAGCCTCTGCTGTCATTTTTACAGTTAAATACCACAAAATGCCCAATAAATCTAGTGCAAAACATGTTTACACTTTAATTCACATGGCGTTATGGGTGAAGTGCAGACGTTATATGTCATTTACAGTAACTTACTGTACTTATTATGTATTAATACCAATAAAGGTAAGGAAAATTTGAGAAAAAGAGCCTACTTCTCACTTGATTTATTACCTAAGTAAACATTGTAAACATGAGTTTATGGTCTCAATCGATAGTTTCAAGTCTTCTTCAATACAGCATGATGTTCATTTAGTAAATTATGGTCCCATTTAGAGTCGAATAGACCATAAAGCAGGGGATGCTTTAGGGCGTGGCTACCTTGTGATTGACAGGTCGCTACCACGGCGTTGTCCGGTCTGGGAGCTGTCCGTGTTTTCGTCTTACAACTTTAACCCTTTCACAGTGTGTTTTCAGTTCATGAAAGTTATTTATAACCTTTTTGTTAGCCTAAAAACGTCTTATTCAGTTGTGCTTAGCTCCACCCTCTCGTGTCACTTCAGGTTGCAAAACACCAAGATGGTGATGGCCAAAATGCCGACCTCGAGGCTTCATAACTGCAGTCCACAAACCAACGGGTGACGTCATAGTGACCACGTCCACTTCTTATATACAGTCTAAGGTCGCAACCATACAAGATGCAGTCACGAAACTTTACAGATGTGGAGTTGAGATCAAAATGAAGGTCAAGTTTGAACATGGCCGTGATCCGACCGTCCAAAAAAGGGGAGCGGTCCTGGCTGCTATCAGAGTGTAGGCTAACGTTAGCAGCTCTATCCTGCTCTTTATTGGATTAAGGGGAATTTACACTCCAAAAACCCCAGCCAAAGTTACCCATTAAGTTTGCCAAAAAAAACACCAGTTCTAGTCCTCATTCTCAAAGCCCTTTGTCTTTGTTGGGAAAACAGAAAGAAAAGAAAAACATACTGTTTGAATATAGGAACAAAAATGTAAGATAAAAAGTAAAATGTCAGAACAACAAAAGTCTGATTATAAATCTTTTTGTGATACTTATAATACCACAACTAACTTTCATACCTTCTACATGAATAATCATCTGGATGCTAACTGATCAAATCTGTTCTGTGTCATTTCACCAGGCAAAATCACAGATCGCCACCTAGAAATGAGAAGTCTGCTTTTGTCTACGTCTGTCTGAAATCAAAGACTATTAAGAGTTTCAATGGTAAATCTGCCACCGTTATCACTGTAAACCGCACAGACATAGGAACAGTAACAGTGCTTATAGCGAACGGTCAGTTGAGGACTTTAAAAGTGCTGATATGCACTACTAGACTATACTAACATACTGTACTGTTCAGGCAATACAGACTATAATAAAAAGTTCATACAGAGTAGTGTATCCAGTATTTCTAAGAATAGCACTGAGTCGGAGGATTAAAAGCACAAATATTTCCACTAAGGTGTCACATAAACCTGACAAGTAGAGCTGTTCTATAAATATAGCGTGGTGGTGGTATTAACATTAGGACTTAAGAGTTGTCTCTTATCAGTAATTGTGCTGATTCATTGTCTAATCCTTGAAAACTTCACACAACCACCCACCGAACTCGTCTCAGTGAATTTAATCCAGCTGGCTCTGCCGCTATCTCCGCCTGTTGAGACACAACACACACACACATGTGGGAGGACAGCGAGTCCGTCTATATCGGAGTGTTTGTGTATGTGTGTGTCTGTGTGTGTGTCTGTGTGTCGTATCTCTGACAGTAGAGAAGCTTTCCCAGCCTTGACGACATGCGTCAACAGGATTTATAATCCTCCGTGCAGACACTCCGAGCATCGTAATCTCTCTTCGTTCTAGCAACAAAAATGACGCCTCGTGTAGGAATCCAAGGTCAAACAGCACCTGTGGGGTCAGACTTCTCACTCGGGACTTATGTTTGCACTCGTTGGCCTGTTTCGGTTTCGCCTGGCAGAGAGAAGTGACGTTTTAAGTTTCTGGACTTTGCACGATGTGCCCGAAACCCAAACACCTCTCCGGTGAGGGTAAATATTTGCCTTTACCATTTTCCTTTTCCTCTACACAACACAGCGTTCTCTCTATACCCTCTTTGTCTGTTTACCAAAGCAACACATCCTCTATTTCATCCTGTTTTGTCCTGTAGCGTATATTGTGTTATACTAAAGCATTTAGGATACAGTCAAGGACTCTGATTTAGACTCAGCACAGATAATAAAAGCTGTGCTGCTCAAGGAGGTTGTGCCCTCAGAGACACTTGGCATCTCCTGTCGCTGTAACCCAGCCGTGACCCTGCTCGCTCTGCGTAAGTGAGTTATGATACGAAGACGACATGACAGGATTTAAGCTTCTCTTTTGATATTGTGCATATCATGTCAGCTTTGCTACCGCTGCAGAAAACAACAGGACAGATGGAAGCAAGAGGAGACAGAAAGAGACAGATTCACACCACTGCTGGAAGTGTCGGATCTGATCTGATGGTTGTAGTGTAATGTGAACAGAAAAATGAACACACGTGTGTCATCTTAACTCTGTATTTTGACCCGGAAAACATAAAGAAATCTTTGAATAAATAGAGAACCACTTAGATTTTACCACTAAAAGCAAAACGTCAGAGATGTCTTCAGGATTATAGTCAATAAAAATGTCTTTGGCTGTTTTCATAATCTGAAATATGAGCAAATTAAGCTTCAGATTACACATATTTCACACTACAAACTACTGCACTTATTATTATATAGCAACCACAGAGATTTGTCACCTGACTCTGCAGTTCCCCTCTGCTCTTAAGAACATTTTAGCGTCTTTTAGCATCGTATTTGATGAATTGGGAGTAAGAACATTAACGTCAACCAGGACCGTTTCCTAACCCTAACTAAGTGGTAGTGTTGCCTAAACCTATCTTCATGTGAAAACAGAAGTTTATTTTGAAAGGACACTATGCATGTAACAAGCGTAGATTGACACGCCGTCCCTGGTCCGTCCAAAAGTAACGCAAGAGGGGTACCCATGTGTCGGTTTCCGATGCCGAGGGGCACTGACCAAATGGTGGTATTTGACGAGTTGTGAGTGAGGATGTGTTGGCTAAAACGGAGCGTTTCAGACAGCGGGTGAATACAGGTATATTCAGACAGACAATATGAGGAAAATAATTATTTTTTTGGATATTAAAGCATGTAAACACGTTCTAGTAGAAACCCCAAATATGTCCCCTTCAAGGTGTATATTTCAGTGAGGTCTTTCTGTCAGGATCACCACTCTTACTTTGCACTCAACCCCCAACTCACATATTCAGAGAATGTTTTTATTGCAGTCGTAACAGGAGGGGGGGGGGGGTTACGCTTCAGTATCCTGCAGTGCCATACTGAACTACCCATGTTCAGCATGCAAGCACTATTTTCAGAACATTAACCTGCATGCGTTGACATTTATTCTTTGGGATGATACATCAGCTGGTACAACATTTGTGTTGCAGATACTGAGAGTTAACAATGGGAGCAAACATACATGCACATTCCATGCAGCGGGGGTGGAGAGGAGATGAAGGAGGTGGAGGGGGGGTTGTTTTGTTGTCTTTCCACGGCCTCCGGCTCTGTGACCTCTACGGCCGGGAAGGATCAGTGATTACAATCAACACTAATCCCTGATACACACCAACAACAGATATTCTAATCCCCGCTGTGACAATCCACCCCTAAAATCTGATGCGAGATGTTGGACAAGGTGATTTATGACTCAGGAACAAGCGGTGACCTGTGTGGGGACAGACAATGACCCGCTGACTGCTGATTTAACCAAAAGGTAAACATCTTAATTCATGTTAATGGACTCCGGATGTGCTGCTCAGTTGAGGAAGTAACAATAAACTCTCGTCTTTCAGAGTGCTGCTAATCGCCCGTGTCCTGGGTAGCGGTAGCTGATGGACTTGGGGGAGGAAAAAGCGTTTTGGAGGAAAACTCACTGTGTTGCTGATGCTAATGGAACATAGACTAGCTAAAAGAAGCTGTCTCTTTTCTGTATAACTCACCTTTACTGGCAAATACCAGTACTGATTATGATGGACGGAACCTGCCAAAATCAAAAATCAATCAATCAATAAATAAATGACTCGATAAATAAATAAAGAAAGAAAGACAGAAAGAAAGAAAGAAATATGTCATTAAATGTAGCAAAAATAATATTCAAAATAAATGTAGCTATTAATTAATTGATCAAATGTGACATAAGTTGATTTTTCTGAATTTATTTATCTTTGTATTAATCAATAAATAAATGCAAAAATACATAAATGTAAAAATGAATCAAAATAAATACATATAAATTACATATAAATAAATAAAAGGGGAAATTAAACAGAAAAGTAAATTAATAAGGGAATTAATACAAAAATACATAAATAAAAGAAGCAAATTAAAACAGAAATATCAATTTATGTCACATTTTATCAATTAATTAATGGCTACATTTATTTTGGATTTTATTTTTGCTACATTTAATGACATATTTGTTTATTTATTTATTTAATTATTTATTTATCTATTTATTTATTTATTTATTTATCGATTCATTTTTTTTTTTTTTTCAATAAACTCTCGTCTTTCAGGGTGCAGCTAATCGCCCGTATCTCGGGTAGCGGTAGCTGACTAGAGGGGAGAAAGCGTTTTGGAGGTGTCCTCCTGTGTTTGTGAACATCAGTCACAAAGTAACTGCTTGCTCAGGAGCTTTTCACTGACACACTTTAACCTTGACTGCCAGACAACACAATATTAATGTATGGTAGTTATTAATAACACAAGTCACGGCCTGAACACCAGCCCAAGGTGCTGAGATCTCATAGTTCAGCTCTGTGCTATTTTTATGCCTCTATTCAATACATATTTACAATAACTACACGCTGCAATATCGACATGGGAGAAATGTATTGCCAACCCAAGCATTAGCCGTAAAGGACAAATCCTCTGTCGACCTCAGCTTGAATTTGGCCAGAGGACAGCCGGCCATCCATCCGTTCCTTCTCACTAACCTTGCTCAAAGGCACAAAGACCAGCTGTGACTGACCGGCATCGAGTCACACTGACTCTCTGGCTGTGGCCAATCACAGCAACTAGCACTGACAGACGGAGAGAATCAATAATAGTTTACGATTGTTATAAAAAGGTCCATTAGCCATCTATCTCAGTAGTTCAATACCCTCCTGTCCTGATCTCTTAGTGGTCAGAGAGGCCACACATGGGTAAAGCACATATAAATTTTGCATCATGCAGTTCTCTGAATTGCATTCAATACCTGCAATTAATAATTTAGCACATGTACCCGTCAACGATCTTTATGATGCCCGGTGCTACGGGCAGTTCCAGTCAACGTTTGATTGTTTGAAAGTGAGATCAGAGAACGTGACACCTACTCCGAAACTAGAATTAGCGCCTCGCGGTTGTATGTCTCCGCCAACAAGTCAAGTTGCAGTTTCGATCATATCTGTCCAAAATTTCGTCATTTGTTAAATTAGACATTTGTGTGAGATTGCTATAAATAGCCTATGAATTCATGGCCCAAAACGTGTTTTGTGAGGTCACAGTGACCTTTGACCTTTGACCATCAAATTCGAATCAGTTCATCCTTGAGTCCAAGTGGACGTTTGTGCCAAATTTGAAGAAATTTCCTCCAGGTTCAGTTCCTGAGATATCGTGTTCACGAGAATGGGTGACTGTCGCTGGCGTGGAGGCATAAAAATGAACTGTGGTGCAAAATAAAGGCAAGTGGTACAAAAGGTTGTCAAATAAACTTTTAAAAGTTTAAGTGAGCATCTTAAGACCTTAGTTGACAAAATGATTCTACTACAGACTGGAGTTGCGTCCAAAATTCCATACTCAGATGCTATTTAGTACGTTAAAACAGTATACGAGATATTTTAGTATGTCCAAAACCTTAGTATGAAACAAATAATACATGAATTGCATACAATACATGTAGTGCATAGTATGCAATCTTGGACGCTGCCTGGATCTTTTCAGAAACATTGGATGAATAATCTGTAAAAAATGGAAATTTGACTATTAATACAATTTGAGTTTTTGACCAAAAGTAGCATTATTGAGCACTATTTTTGAGAATGGATCTCAGTTTTGCACGGGGGCGACAAGATATAAACATTTGTGCTGATCTGAACAGCACTGAAAGGGTGGTGGCGGTAACCGTGGTAACACGCAAACAGCAATATGCCCACAAAGACTGAGAAGAAGAAGACTGCTAGCTAGAAAAGATGGCTGTATATGGTGCAATATTTTTTTTTAATTGTCTTTTTAAATGTTTTATGAGGATGGAAATACACTCAAAGCGTTTGTTAGACTTCAAAGATACATGCAATTGTCTCTGGGAAATGTAGTGCGAGAACACCACAGTTTGACTTGTCAGTAAATATGTCTCCAGAATTGATTATGCCCTGTTGTTGAAATGTGCTATACAAATAAAGCTGCCTTGCCTTGCTTTGCCTTGCTTTGCCTTGCCTTGCCTTGCCTTGCCTTGCCTTGCCTTGCCTTGCCTTGCCTTGCCTTGCCTTGCCTTGCCTTGCCTATAGTCCCTAAATGAAGAGCAGGTATAGTAGTGGTAGTGATCTTCTATATGAGGAATGCTGACAGAGAGCCCGGTGGCAGTGTGAATGCACGGGGCCGAGGCCAGGTATGACAGCTGGTGCTTGGATCTGTCCCGTATCGACTCACAGCTCCTAGCTCGACCCCGTGTTGCTACATTAGCCACGTGGATGGCATTTCAAAACAAAACAACATGCCTCTGCATGACATATTGTATACTGTATGGCTCATATTACTTCAGGGCACACAGCACATAGGGAGACGAGCATTCAGATGATTCTCTGTGATGACAGTCTGTAAAAGTAAAACGTGGCAGTGATACGAGTGCAAGGTAGGAAAGAGTACTTGAAAATGACACAAGCATGTGTCTCTCTTTCGTATCAGTGGGTTGGATGCTAACAAAATAATGGTTGTTTTATCCTGATGTGTTTAGATTGTATCATCCGGTAGAGTGGTAGTAGATGTCTGATCATCCGACTGCTTGAGTTTCTTGCCCCATCAGACTTCATTTTAGCGTTGTGTTAACAGGTTTTACTGTAGCATTTTATCTGGCAAGTGCAATATTATCATGACCAATAGAAATGATGGCAAAAGCTACGAACATTTTGTAGACTAAAAGATCGGTCGATTGATCAATTGATCGAGAGAATAATCGTCAGACTACGGTAATCGATAACGAAAACCATCGTTAGTTGCAACCCTATTTATTTACTTATTTATTTATTCAATTTATTTATTCAATTTATTTTTTATATAATTTGTATGTATTTATTTTATTCATCATTATTGTTATTATTATCTTTATTTATCTATAATTTTTCCCCCAATTATCTACTATTACTATCATTATTATTATTTATCTTATTCCTCTTTCTGTATGTATTTGTGTGACCCTAGATGAGAGGATGTGGGAGTCGGAGGGTGAAGGGGGGAGGGATAACAGATTGTGTATCTACATGTCAAGCTGTCAAGATGACTATATTTTGTATAATGGAAAAAATACCAATAAATAGAAGTCTAAAAAATAAAGACTTTTTTTTTTCTTTTTAATTAAGATAATAAACTCTTTGGCCTCCAATACTGAAGCTATTCCAAGATACTGTATCAATGTATCTATAAATAAAATATTATGTCTTTTAAGCAGTATTGAAGGGATGTTTTTACAGACGATGTCCCAAGCCAGTGATGCCGACGTAATGCTACATTCTACATCTGAGCTGCATATGCTATTGCGGTATAGGCTTACATAAGCACAGTGAATGAAGCCAGTGTAGTATTACCATTGTGTATTCTTTTCACTGTACCATCTGGTAACTCGCACTCCTCTACCCCCCCATCCATTACTCTCTCACTTTCTTCCTTTGTTTATATTTCTCTCTCTCTCTCTCTCTCTCTCTCTCTCTCTCTCTTTCTCTCTCTCTGTGCATTGAGAAGCGAGCTGGTGACGGTGCAGATGTGAGTATGACTTGAACGCTCCAGCGGCGAATGCTTGGCCCTTTTGTGTCAGCAAATACAGCAGCAATTGTTTCAGTAAAACAATGAAAAAAAAAATACAAGTTCTGTTGGTGAATCACATTTTATCAACAATGAGAACAAACAATGCTCAAATCTAGAGGGAAATGGGGGAAAAATATTAAGGAGCTACTGACATTTGCCATCAAAAGCTGCACCACAACAGTTTTGAGTGTTTAATAATGAGACAATAGAGCAAGCTGTCTAATCTCTGCTCCATTATTTCTGCTTACTGTGCCACTTCTGGTGCCACAGAGAAATTAATGGATGCTCAGACAGAATCTGAAGAGGGCTTTGGCACAATAACTCAGATCAATGCCTTCATCTATCTGTCTGCCTGCAGGGATCTTCTTCACTACTGTTCTTCAGCGAACTTTACAGCGCACCAGGGCTTCAGGATTACGGCTGCACTTTCCTTACAATATTGCAAGATGTGGAAGTTCAGTCTAAAAACTTTCAAGTGGTCTGTTTCATATGCTCTCCGGTAGAATTACTGTGCTCTGGAGTGCACCTTGTGAGCTTCCTAACACTTAGTAATCTATCCTCCGAGCAGATACCCCTCCCTTATTTCCCTGATATTTCCCTGAGGGGCGACAATATTGAATCAAGGATCTCATGCAACTGACCAGCCATCTGCCTTATTGCCTCAGAGTGGACCTCCACTCAAACCCATTCAACAAAAAGTACATAAAATAAACATGATATCATGCAGATAGTGTGTTTGATCTGGCACTCAAACGCAGGAAGCTTCCACCTCTCCTGACCCAACATTGCTCAGTGAGATCGGTATGTATTATTGCACAACAGAGCACCAAAATGACCACAATTAGACAACATCTGCTGCGATTTGACTGAACGCACGGCTTCTTAGATTTCATGTCCAAGGAGTTTCAAAAAACACATGTTTGTTGTCAGCATTCTTTTGAAGGCAAAGAAAATGAAAGGGTCATCGAGTTCAGTTCAAATGTGCATAATTGTTGTAGTGTGCAGACAAAATAAAGTTTCCAGTAAATCTGAGGAATGCATTACTTCTTCTTAGAACACCACAACACCTTCCAAATGCAATAATTGTGACCACACTACAATAAAGTTCAGACTAAATAGATGGCAGCGTAAAGGTTGCAACAACATCACTCCTGCAGAGAGGTTCCAACATCTTGTGAAAACCTGAAACCAGAAGGCTTGCATAGCAGCATATCATCGCCTTTGGTTTTGCAATGAGATGTTCAAAAAACATACATGAGTGCAATGTTTGGATGTCCACATACTTTTGGCCTTATAGTTTTACACACAAACTGAACCCTTATGTGCTTGCTCATCTGTACATTTCTTTACAGTGTTCCATAGAATATCTTCTCTCTGGTTGTGTACAGCTTTTGTACATAGGGATACAACAACACTGATAATGGATCTGATATTGAGTCAATACTCAAATAGCTGGGGATCGGGTATCGTGACAATTGATCCAATCTGTTCAATTCACTTCTTTGTTTATATACTATATACATTATATACTGGAATTTTAGTTTTTTACCAATTTGTTGCTGCATAAAAAAGGTTTACACTTGAATTGAAATTCCTGTTAATTTAGATGATTTTTTTTACTGTTTTACGGTCTGTTATTTCTTTATAACAGACCGTTGCTATGTAAAACAGCCGTTGCTATGGACGCCGTTCTGATGTTGGACTCTGGCGGACCATTTTTGTGTCGAATTATTGATTTCTTAAGTAAGTAGCCATGTAATAAGTGGGATTATGTACAGCTAGCCGGTGATTTTTGTGCAAGACCCCAACGCGAAGCATCGCCTTGTCTAGGGTTTGTTTTACAACAATGACCGGCTCGCTGTACATTATCATTTATTTATTTGTTCAATTTTGTTTTACGAAGTTAGCAAAGCCTAATATTGTTTTATGCATAAAAGAATGATCTCAGTCACTTCCACACAGTGAGGCATACAGCTTAATAATAAAAGACTGGTATCAGATTGGTACTCGGTATCGGCCGATACTCAAAACCCAGGTATCGCTATCGGGACTGAAAAAGCTGGATCGGTGCATCCCGGTGCATTTGTAAATGGTTACAATAAATGTTTTTAATCACTTCTGTGTTTTATCATTCAGTGTAACAGTGCAGCAAAATAGGAAAAAGTGTTGTGTTGTTATGTTGCTTTGGGGGGATGGAGTCGCTGCATGTGTCACATTAATCTAAGAGAAGGGCTGATGGCAAGGACTCTCCGTGATGACTGAAGCCTGACGAGGGGAGGGGGCCACTCATCTTCCCCTGGGGAAACACAAACACAGAGGGAGTTATTTCAATTAGTCCGATACTGCCTCAACCAAAAGCCCAACCTGCTCCCCGCTGCACCTCCACCACCGGCCAGAGACAGCTAATCAAATCAAGACCAGGGTGATGCAAACTAAAAAGACTGGAAGCACTCTGCGGTTTGAAAAGGGAAGGAAGAGGGGGGATGTAAGCCGTACAACATGTCAGATGTGTCACGTTTGGAGTGACATTCGTTACAGCGGTTATGGATTGTGTTTAGAGGACAAGGACTCTTTATATGAGCAGTCCACAAGGAGAGAGAGGGCAGAACCAAAATTATGAATGAAACTGTTTTAAATATGTTGCGTAACTGAAGAGGTGCTGCCACCTCACACATTGTGCCACTCCCAATCATCCACCAAATTTACATTTTGACTCTTTTCGCAGCTTCAAACACGACAGTAACCTGATCACTTTGCTGTCTGATCCAGGGATTGTGGTCTGCAGGTTTCTTTTTGAAGATAATGGTCTCTTGGTAGCTTTGTTGTCCACAGGTCCCTTTCTGATGTCACTTCAAAGCTGTGTGCAATCTGGGCCAGAGGGGGTTTAGCCTGGCTTGACCAGGCACACTTCCACGCCCCTTTTCATGTTTGCCACTCCATTTCTCTCCCTGACAAGCAGGTTTGAGCAGAATCTGGGCCCCCGAGCACTAATTACAGGTCACCATGTCAACTAAAGAGGGGCGCTCCTCACTTTTAAACCTATGGCTGACATCATGAAGGGGGAGGACAGGCGTTTAGGAGAAACATAAGGGTCCAGTATACAAGGAATTTATCCTAATAAACATGGAGATGAAGCACATTTATTATCAAGGCACAGCTGGTGTCCATTCAGCCTTACATTTTTCCTACTTATGTAACGGTGGCGGTGCTTTAATATCATAGCATCCTCTTGGCTTCCCACATTCCTAGTTTCCCCACTTGCTGGCTCAGATTTGAATTAGGAAGCACAAAACAGTCTGCAAAAGAGTTCTTCTGTATTTATAACATATTCTGCTTGTTTATTATATTTTATTGTAAAACAAAAATTGTAACTTGCACTTTGGTAATGTATATAGTATGTTATTGTTATTCTAGGTCATCAATTATAGCATTGATGGTGTAATGCGCTACAAAACTGTTAACAAACTGTTAATATCTTATCATTTAAAATAACTGATATATTTCACATATTTTTCATGTATTTTCCATATTTTTTATTGTACACTTTTTCTATTTATGATTCTTGACCTTTGTAGTATTTGCTTTTTATTATGTTTATTGTTATGCACCAAGATACCAAGACAAATTCCTTGTATGTGAAAATGTACTTGGCAATAGCCTGATTCTGATTCTGAAATAAGATGCTTTTTATTAAAAAATTTTTTATTATTATTTATTTATTTTTATTCAATAACATCAATATTACAAATCAAGAATGGGACAATGACAACAATTCTGACAATGTAATCATCACTTTTATAACATATCTAACAGAAACAGTAAAGATGATGTGCATATTATTGTGAATGTTCTACCCCTCAATTGACGCTATTTAACATAATTTAATTTAACTGTCTTTTGATTTAAAGTCAATTTGACTTTGATCCAACAAAACTCACTTACCCCCTTACAATATTTATATACAGGCAGTTACAATTTGACTTCTCATTAAGTTGAAAGTCATCTTATGCTATACTGCATTATGATAATTTAATGTCCAATGATATCATATAATTGGGTATTTTATAATGGGAGTCCTTCCTTTATCCTTGTGAAAAGATTTATTACAGAGGTTTGTTTTACTGCATTTTTTCATAATGGTCCTGGTCCAAAAAAGGGCTTATAATAGAAACCCAGCTTGCAGAGTGTTAAAATAAACTGCCACTACATCACAAAACTTTCTTTTCTGAGCGCGCTTTTAATACATACGCATCCGGGCGACGCCGTTACTATTTCTCTCTGCAGACTTCCAGAATTAATGCGGCAGAGTTCTAGTGATGTGTCAGTCACAAACGATCCGGTTCAAAGAGCCGGCTCTTTTAAAGGGACTGTTTGTAAGAATCAGAAATGCTTGTTAACAGCGACACTTGTGGCCGTTAAGTCAACGAAAGTCAGCGTCAGGCTCGCGCTTGCTCGCTCTAAATAGACATGAACGAGCATTGCTCAAAACAGTGAGGCGACACACGTCAGCTAAAACCACAATATCACTCTATATTTCTCCTGCCTGGCAGTAATGTTAGCTGACCAGACGAAGGTCTCTTCATGAATCAATGCTGATCCTAGTGTTTGCTTTTCCTGCTTCAGCCTCCGCGGCTGAAGCAGGAAGCTTCAGCCTGCTTCAGCCTCCGCGGCTGAAGCAGGAAGAGAAACGTTATTGTCTCCAGACTGCGCACGCAGGGAGACACCGGCACCCGGTCGGACACCATAACGTTTTTCGCTGCAGAGCCCCGTCACTTCACAAGAAACGGGAAACCTCTGTTGGTTTGGAGGAGCTGCAGCATTTATTTCTGCACAAACGTCCACTGTACATTCACTAGATATTCTCAGAGCTAAACTAACTCTTCTACAGTGTGGAGTGAGCACGCATGCACATCTAGAGGTGGAGCGAGACAGCGAGACAGCGAGACAGCGAGAGCGCGTGGTGTGATAGTGATGGCAAGCAGGCAGAGGAGGAGAGAGACTACAGCCACACGCGAGCGTGCATATGCGAGCGCGCATGGGTCCCGACCCGGTAGATTTATACGCTTAAAAAGTTACAAACAGATATATGTACACACATACTAATCATAGGTCAAAACTGCTCTAAATTTGTCTGAATTATAAAAGGCAGAAGTGGTAAAAACGAAGAGCCGTTTGGGAGCTGAAAGAGCCGGCTCTTCTTGGTGAGCTGAGTCAAATGATCTGGCTCACTAAAAAAAGCCGTAATTCCCATCACTAGTCGGGAGGAATGGAATGAGAGGCAGCCGTGGGCGATACCAAGTGAACATTCCATTAGGGGGGTGGTGTGCAAGGCAATTCTCGAGATTAGCGGGCATAAACACACACACTAATATCATGAAGTGTATTACTGAGTACATTTTGAGTTTATAAAATAATATGTTTTGCTTGTGACTGTTTGTGACAGCGTCGTTGCTCCAAAATCTTCATCTTCATCCCGGTCCCCCCCCCCTTTCCCGCTTCCACCCACCACCACATGTATTCCTATCTACTTGTTAGGGCTCCAGCAGGGACAGAATGAGGCTCCAGTCGAAGAGGGCGGCAACAACAGAGCGGCTCTTCAACCGAAACTTAACTTAAGTCTTTCCAAACTGTGGATTTCTTTTCCTTTCTGTTTTTTGTAAGAACGCCAAATTAACCAGCTCGGATTAACACACTTTTTTTTAAAGGAATAACTTGTTTTCTCATTAAAAAGGTGAGTTTTGCTTCACTTGGTATAATGCTTTTTATGCCGTTTTTAAATGTTAACGGTTTTAACGGTTAGTTTTGCAGTAGCAGTGACGTCATTTCAGCTGCTCTAACCCATTTAAATGTTAAATATGAAGTGGCTTTTATGGTTATTTTATGTGTGTATCAGTTTAAAGGAGTATTTTTGGATTGTTTAAAGCTGTTGCAAAGCAAAGTTGGGAAGTTGCTTCACCAACAGTGATGCTGCCAGGATATTATACAGGGAATGTTGCCTCTATGAGTAACTAACATTAACCATTTGTTTCTATTAGTTGAGGCATTTTGTCTTTACTTGATATGACACAAACATGTTTAACGTTTAAAGTGGGATAGTTGATTAACTTTAAATTGTTTACCCTGTTTTTATCGTGTACTAACTTCATCACTAACTTTGTCCGAAAACCATCATCAGGCTCCACAACCAAAGCTGACCCCCATATGAGAACTATGAGGACTTTAAGAACTTTAAACATGCACTATCCACAACCATCTTAGACTCTAACCACTGGCGCACTTTACACGTACTTTACACTATACATCCTATATACACGTACTTTACACTATACATCCTATATACACTTAGTTTACACTATACATCCTATATACACGTACTTTACACTATACATCCTATATACACTTAGTTTACACTATACATCCTATATACACGTACTTTACACTATACATCCTATATACACTTGCTTTATACTGTACATCCTATATACACGTACTTTACACTATACATCCTATAAACACTTACTTAACACTATACATCCTATATACACTTATTTTACACTATACATCCTATATACCACTTACTTTACACTATACATCCTATATACACTTGCTTTATACTGTACATCCTATATACACGTACTTTACACTATACATCCTATATACACTTACTTTACACTATACATCCTATATACACTTGCTTTATACTGTACATCCTATAAACACTTACTTAACACTATACATCCTATATACACTTATTTTACACTATACATCCTATATACCACTTACTTTACACCATACATCCTATAAACTTACTTTACACTATACATCCTATATACCACTTACTTTACACTATACATCCTATAAACACTTACTTTACACTATACATCCTATATACCACTTACTTTACACTATACATCCTATATACACTTACTTTACACTATACATCCTATATACACTTACTTTACACTATACATTCTATATACCACTTACTTTACACTATACGTCCTATATACACTTACTTTACACTATACATCCTATATACACTTACTTTACACTATACATCCTATATACCACTTTATAGACTGCATATATGTACATATTACATTTATTTATTGTACATACAACATTTATTTATTGACTGTATCTTTTATATCTCTATTATTGTTTTTATAATTTTTGTATAGCTTTACCTCTCCTGTGTTTCACTCTGTTTGCTGATGTTGCTGCTTTGACACCTGAATTTCCCTCCAGGGATTAATAAAGGTTCATCTTATCTTATCTTAAAACCAACCTGGTGACCTCATGGTAAAAGCGAAGGTGAAGTTAGTATCATTGTAAAGGTAAAATAGGGGATTCTTTGTAACACAAATTCCTCCCTTGTTATTGTTGTGTAATTACCATGCCAGCAATGCCCCCCACACACATCCACAACGTCACCTTCAACACTACTGCAAAGTGGATGGCACAAAAAGATGTGTACTCTATGCTAACCAATCCTGTTTGGAGCTGCAAATCCCCCCTTTCTTTTCTTCTCTTCTGGACAAACAAGCAAAGTTGTTTTCTTAGTACTCAGGAATGTCAACAATTTCCCACCCTGTTTAATATTACACCAGAGAGCAATCAGGGAAAAAAGGGAATGGGAACCCTCATGTTGTCCTACAAAGTTTTAGCTTATTTTAGGCTGTGGACATTGTTTGGGTCTACCACTCTTCTATAGATTTGGTGATGCTGTGTAGTATCATAATAATTTTACTCTCAAGGCAAATTACTCTGTATCCAGTGAGGTCAGAGGTCAGATGTTGCTCAAGGACACTTCAGTAGAGAGGATGCTTTGCTATCTTGTGTCCTGCGGTTGCTTGTTTTAACTACCTTGTCACTCATAGGTCCTTTGCCAAGTCATAAAGAGGTGGTTAATGTAATATAATAAATGTTGCACACTGCATAGACAGCCCAGTCGCACAGCAGTTTGTGAAATAGTCATGAAATTGAATGTATTGATTAATGTACAGACACAAATTTCATTTTTTTTTTTTCGTGATGGTCAGCACAAAATCAATTCATATGTAATCCACATAATTGTGAACCAGGAAGTATAAAGAGCGGCGAAAAAAACACAAGACTTTCACCCAGGAGACCAGTGTTCGTGACCCGTGTGAAACCAGAAGACAAAGTCGATTTATTTGTCACGTAACTTCCACTTAAGGTTCAGCATTCCCGGAGATATTCTAACCCAAACGACAATGTTTTCCTAAGCATAACTAAGTAGTTTTGTTGCCTAAACCTAACCAAGTTGATCTATTCCTAAACCTAACTAAGTCGTTTTATTTTGAAAAGAGTGGAGCGGAAATTGACACGTGTGTCGTGTTTCTGGACATTCGTAGAAAAAAAGCTTGAAAAATATGTTGTTGAAAATTGTGCTGAGTGTTACGAAAAAAAATGGATATTTGTGTCTGTGTACACGAATCAAATAGATCAAATTTCGTGACTATTTCACAAACTGCCGTGAGACTGTGTTGGCATAAATGGTGCACAATGATGTTTGTTGCAATGTACTAATGAAATCATAATCAGTCAGTCAGGGGATCCCCTGTGAGGATTGTTAACACTTGAAACTCATCCAGTACACATGGTAGGCTAATCAGCTACCTTGTGTGGCCCATTCCCCAGCATGCAGTGTGTTACATGCCGGCCAGGTCTCTGCTCCAGCTGTGGGGGGGGGGAACGGAAGAAAAACAACTCATATTTTTGTGATTGCGACGCTGTCTTGGCTCTGTGTTGAAACAACGTGAATGGGAGAGAGATGGTGCAGGTGTTGTCTGGACAGGAAGAGCGCTGCCGGATTAGGAATCAAAAAGGAAACGTGTGAACAAAGATGGTTGGTGTGTGTGTGTCGGTGACTCATTCAGATGAATGTGTGTTGGAATGTGTGATGGCGATGGGATAGCCCATAATTGCACAAGGCAATCCCCCCTTACACATAGAACGTTATGTGAGTAACGGCTATGTTTTAGTATCTTGTTCTGGTGCTTTTAACCTTCATTTTATTGTACTTTTACTCACGAAACCACATATAACAGTCCTTCTTCCATACATATTTCAGTGAGTGCTGGGTCTGTTGTTTTTCTGAACTTATCAGTGATTTCCTCCGTATTAAACTCAGCATCAAAAGCTCAACTGAATCCGTAGCCTCGGGGCTGGCTTTCTCTGATGCTAAAACTACGCCGTGAATACAAAAACTGTTAGTACCTGAGCTGAAGAAGAAAGCATCTGTGGTGCGCTGCTATACATAGGTAACTGAAGATAACCTGTTATACGCTTTTTAAATAATCGTCTCCTCACTATGCAAATTCTCCCAGGAAAGCCTGATACACCGTGCACTAGGAGGGGATTTTTATACCGTTTCAGAAGCTTGTTTATAAAATGCTCTCTCCTGAATTTATCGTTCAATCTGCCTTTGGCCTTGTTGCTAGAAGATAAGGTGTAAGAGGAACCATATTTTGAGGATCGGGACAATGTAACTGAGGAATTGGGGGTGGATGAGATTACTGTTATTGCCATAAACAAGGAGAAACTCTATCTCTTACCGTCGGATTGCATGTGTTATCTCCACTGCACCTACTGTATGTGGGTGTGTACGCAGTCGGATATCCTGCTTGGTGTAAGTTATACAGGTGCCCTGGGCTCTCCACTCATATCACTATCTAGTCCATGAAGCTGCTTTCGGATGCAAACCTTCAGGAAAATCAGCTTTTATAGAGTTAAGGAAAAACAGGTAGATTTCCAGAGAGGTGGCCATGTGTTTTTAAAGATTAGTCTGTTTTTATGAGTGGAATTATGTCCATTTCAGTCCTGAAAATGCTCTAAAGAAAACCATCAGTGTTGCATGCTTTTTCTGCAACTTCAATGATTTTGCATGACTCCACAAATCCATGTTTCAAGTTCACCAAAGGGGACAGAAGAAAGAAAATGGGTCAGTTCTTCCTGCATTTGTCTCCCTTTCTCGCTTTTCCTTGGATTGTGTTTTTTCCCCCTCTGCTTACTTGGCCTTCTGAGTGAAGCTTGAGTCCTTTCAAGGAAGTGGACCAGAGAGATTTAACCTGCCAGCATCCCCGTGAGGATATTATCGGCTTATCTCACACGCTTCTTACTTCAGCTCTCACTATTTCCTGTAAGATATTTAGTTGATTTTGGTAGGATTGGTCACAGTAACTCCAGATACATGAGTTTAGGAATAGCTCCTCGCAGCATATTTATTAGGGCTGGGACGAAACACCTAACTCCTGATTCAATACTATCGCGATACTTGCCGATTTGATATGTATTGCGATTCTACAAGTACTGTGATACGATGTTATGATTTATTGTGATTTTTGTTAACTGTTAACAGTAGACCATGGGAAAAAGTTGAATCATGCACTTCTAGGGACTTTTACTTTGGAAAATATCTAAATTAATACAGTAAGAATGTTTGATTTTCAGTATGTATGTAGTCTCTTTCTACATCCATGGTCAGCTCTATCGGGGCCGTTTGAATGCATTTAGCATAAATGTCAGTATATGGATGCTCTACAGTTGTAGCGCCGGCCGATTTGAACACGAAGATGAGAGTGACGGCTGGCTTGACTGCACATTACAGTTACTTTACTGTATGTGTAGTGTTTACCACTTTGGATTTAACATGTAAGGGTGCAGGTCGTATCCATGCAGACCCTCCACCATTTTCTGCTTTGTCATTTCGGCTCGCTGGGGCCGGCTACTGTTTGTTTTGGTTGACGGATATGGAACGGATATGACGCCACGTTACTCAGACTACAACAATTAAAACAGTAACTTCCTTATACCTCCGCATAGACTCAAATGAAGCAAATATATCGATTCTGGCATTTAAAAAATCGCGATACATAGGTGAATCGATTTTTTTCACACCCGTACTCAGTAGCATAGTTGTAATTCCATTTGTAAGTCTTGTTTGGGTTTTGGCGTAGGGTGAACACTCATGCCAAATTATGGACTTATATTATCTTTACTTTGTCTTTGCATTGAGGTCATCTTTAGGCTGTCGGCTAAAGGAAATGCTTTCCATATCATGAAATGCAGCAGTTAACTTTCTGAAACGTTTTACCTGAAAGGAAAAGACATACCACGTTTCAGTCTTGTGACTCTCCTCAGGTGTGACAGTGTAAACGATAGTGGACAATCCTGTTACTAAAGCCCCACACAGGAAACACATCAGATCACCTGCAACAGTCCTTTTCATTCTGTCAAAACGGAAGAAACAAAACAACAGGGTTTGGTTGGGGTTTGCTATAATTGCAGCTCATTGTTTCACCCTCTCCTTTAAGGCCGCCCGCTCTATTTCCAGCATACGTAATGGTCGGGTTGACGTCTCCGCGGTGCGTTGCACTGCGATTGCTAGTTGTGTGGAGTTACTCATGCTCGGTCCAAGCCTGAATGCTGGGCGGGGAGGGAAGGGAGCGACTGCTGACTCTGTTCTAACATGTCTGGCAGTGCCGGCGGTTTGAGATGTGTGTGTGCATGTGTGCTCACACCACATGGACGCCAGATGTTATGAATGTTGAAATCATTTTTCCATAGGTAACCGAGCTTAAGTTGTTCTTCACTGAGTTCATCGAGTTTTGCTACTTGAGCTCTCGGTTACATATTTGTGTCATATTTCACCGGATTGTTCCATACATATTAAAGGAGGTGATTATTTAAAAAAGGGTTAGAGGAAAAAGTTGATTCACATAAAAATCAGGATTCTCATCTTATGCAATTCTTTATTGATTCAAAAATTGTTGACAGATTGAAAGAAAAGCAGAGCTGTGCACACACAAGAGTCATTTAGTGGTTTTGTCTTCAAACAAGCCAAGTGTTTGGGAACAATTCGGATGAATAACTGAATCATTTTGTGAAGTATTTCATAAATACTTTGTATGACATCATTCATTGAGTGCTGAACTCGTCACCACTTTACAAAACATCCAGCCAACTGTGATCAGACATAGAAAATAACTCGATCCAAACTGTTTCATATCAGAAGACTTATAACTGTAGAGCATCATGGATAACATTTAGCCAACGGTGATCAGTATTGCCATATAGGGCTGGTCAATATGACACTATATATCTCCAAAACGATATAAAAATGTCTATTGTATGTATTTTTCTATATCGTTTTAATCGAGATATAGGCTAGGTCTATATTTATTTATTTGTTCTCTATAAATTCAATTAAAACTGTTATGTTCATTTTGCACTCAAGTTCTTAAAATGAGAAAATACTCAGTACTTTTCATTTGTCAAGTATTTAATTCACACAGGAGTATACAAAAACATGCTTTATGTATTCATGTATTTATTTATTGAATTACTAGAAAGCATGCTATAAAAACATGCTAAATTGTGATATGTATCGTTAGTGAGATATGAAATTAGCTATATCAAGATAGAAGATTTTGATCATATCACCCAACCCTATCGCCATACAGACTGGAGACTGTAACTTACTTCTAAATAACTTTTTGTAGTAAGAAAAAACTGCGTACTCCAACTATTCTCAGATTTTTTTTCGGTTTGCAGGAAGGTATCTCATCAAAACCAGTTAGCTTAACTGCTTGTTATGTTTCATATTGCAATTCATCAGACTAAAGACAGGAGTGAATGGTTTCACACTGGAGTAAGAGCCTGAAAATAGTGCCCTCTTTTCTACTTATTGGGCCGAGAATTCTGAATTGGATTGTGCCACCAAGTATCTAAATCCAATCATGAGATTCCCAAAGATTCCCAACCCTAATTTTAACTTTTATCCGTCCATAAAGCCTTTGCCAAGAATGAGCAGTGATATGTCTCCACATCACATCTCTTTGCACTGATAGCTGGTGCCACAAGTCTTAAACAAACAGCTCAACTAGGACAGTTGAGAAGCTGGTGTGTTGGCATTTCGATTGTTATCATTACTGAAGGCAGCCATTGTGTAAGACTTTCACTGTCGCTTTCAGAATAATTTCTCCATCAGGAAGGAGAATGATTCATCAAGCAGCAAGGCGCTCCAGTTTCTTAATCCCGAGTAATTCCTGGACAAAGGATGTTTGAAAGTCAAAAGCTAGATGATGTGAGATAGACTCTCCAGTGAATTCAGATAATGTATGGTAAATATTGCAGCCACATTTACTGTGTGAGTTGTGGTTCAGCCTGAGGCCACCCACCATCCAATTCCTCGACTTTTCTTTGTGAATTATGTAACAGCGGCATTACAGTGGCGTACTGTGTACAGGCCTGACCTTCAGAGGTTAATGAGCGTGACATTTGATGAAGGGCGACATGCAGGCGTTTAATTCCTCAGATGTTGGATTTGTATGAGCAAACATATAGATTGCAATCAGCGTGAAAGAATATTATACTTGCAGGGTCTGAGTTGTGTATAATTACCATAATTCAGCTTGTAATAAGTCGTTAAAATCTGGTTAAGTTCTCAGAGTATTAGTTTGAATCTGAGCCAGACACAGATTGTTTATCCTCCCTGTTAGACATATATCTGTTAGATGATCTTATGGGCAAGGGATCATGGGAATCAAGGTCATAAATAGTGCAGTGTGTTTTCCCTCTGCCTCTCAGATTAGGCTTAAAGGCTAAAAACACACACACACACACCCACAGCATCCAGGTATTTATGGGGGAGCAGCTAAACATGCCTCCAGGCTCTATTAATATCAGCAAGTCACAGTCTGTTTACACCGTCTGTCGGCAGCAGAGAAAGTCAAATGTAAGACAACATTATCAGAGTCAGAACAGTTTTATTTGCCAAGTATAATACACATGAGCATGTTTCCGGTACATAATGTCGGCCACTTCCCGACATGACAAGCCAGCCAGAATCCAAAATAGATGTTTAGTTGTTTGGTTTGGGTGGTCAAGCATGTCGCCCGACTAGCGTGCTTTTTCCTGTTTATTTTGTAACACTCAGCTCCTCCTTTTAGTGTACCAGTAGGTTAAACCGAGAAGAGGAGGGAAGTCTTGCTGTGAAGGCTAATGCCATCTTGTGACCAGTGTGATTTAGAGCCACTCGTCAGCTCAGCAACATTTCTCATCAGCTGAATAAACAGATCTCTTGGCAGCGAACTGACGGGGGAAAAAAAAAATCCCATTCAGTTCCAGTCGTTGGCACTATTTATAAAAGTCGTACCCTCTGAAAGGCAGTCCTTTTAAATATTTCAACAGGGCAGTTTGTGTCAGCATCTGCAGCTCATGAAACCGGCTTCCTCCCGTGTGATTGGTTGCATAAAATTAGGATTTGCTTTGTCTTTTTGCTGCATACACCCAGCCCATCGTAAAGTCTTTTATTAGATCCTACATGAGTATTCATTCTGTGAGTAGAGTACCATAACTTTGTTTTGTTTTGTGGTATTCTTTATTTCTGTCAGATGGAAGTTTTACATGCTTTTAGCTGTTGTTTAGAAGTCTGGGGGATATTTTAGTTGCCGTTGGCTGGCATTAGGTTTCCCTACTGAACCAAACGGTTGCAGTAACCTATTTGTAGTGTTCTTTAAAAGATCCAAATATAAGTATTGTTTGGTTTGTTTTTAGTAAGGTCTATTTCAACGATTATTTTCAATATCACTTAATCTGTTGGTTATTTTCTTGATTAATCAATTCATCGATTTCTCTGAAAATTGCAAAATGTCTATTTTTGTCCGACCAACAACCCAAAGATATTCAGTTTACTCTCATATGACAACAAAAAGCACTTTGAGAAGCTGGACTCAGCTTGATTAACAGATTAAATGCAGATTAATTTTTCTGTTGATCAACTAATCGGTTCAGCTTTAAACACAACACAACAGGTGAACCAAAGTGCTATATAGTGCACAGAGAAATAGAACAAAAGAAAGGAGACAAATAAATATGAAAATGATTATTGTATTTAGACTTTGCAGCTATTATTTTCTTTCTGCTGAATATTTTCAGTCTATAAAATGTGACAATGAAAAGTAGCTGCAACTGGCAATTATTTTCATGATCAATTAATCTGTCAATTATTTTCTTAATTAATCGATTAGTTGTTTGGTTTATAAAATTGCCAAGATGACGTCCTCAAGTGTCTTGTTTTGTCCACAACTTAAGGATATTCAGTTTACTGTCATAGAGGAGTAAAGAAACCAGAAAATGTTCACATTTAAGAAGCTGGAATCAGAGAATTTTCAATGTTTCTTCTTAAGAAATGACTCAAACCGATTAATAGATTATTGAAATAGTTGGCGATTGATTTAATAGTTGACAATTAATCAATTGATTGTTGCAGCTCTAATGAAAAGTGCCCATCACAATTTCTTTAAGGTCCAAGGTGCCAGATGTCTTGTTTTATCTGACTAACAGTCCAAAACCGTAAGATATTTGGTTTACTGTCACATAAGATGAAGATTTGCAATAGAGAAGCTTGAATTAAGTAATGTTTGGCATTTTTGCTTGAAAAATGGCATAAACAACTTATCGATTATCAAAATAGTTGCAGATTATTCTTCTGTTAATCGACTAATCGACTTTATCTGAATGGTCCGTGTAGTTGTCAAAGCAGGTGAAGCCAAACAACAACAGTTTGTGAAAGTGTCCAGCTCCAGATGAGGGATTACAGCGCACGTGTGCTGCTCCAGGTTTTAGGATGCTGTCAGAGGATGCCGTTTGTGGGCACATGGAGACGGTGGCGGTGCGGCTCGTTGTGTGCATCAGGAATCAAAGGCCGCCATTGTTGGAATGAGAAGCAGATGTTAGTGAGGAATTCTCCTGACTGCAGCAGTTTTTCCTTTTTTCATGCCTAAGCTTTGAGCGCTGCCTCTCTCCATCTCTCTCCCTCCTGCTTTCTCTCTCTCTCTCTCTATCTGCTGTATATATCTAACTCTTCTTTTCCTCTCTTAGCTTTGACATATGCTACACCTGAAGCTATTCTTAAACCAGCGAGGTGACAGCCTCCTTCAGTTCCTTCGGCTCCAAGCAGAGGAAGTTTTTCTTTTGACTCCACCGTCCAACAGTTGGACATGGAGACTCTCCACCCCCTCTGATGTCAGTGGAGGAGGGAAAGAATGAGGTGTAGTTGTGACAGAGGCCCTTTCTCTGTATCCCAATGTGGGATTTGGTGACTCTGAGGTTTGCCACGTTGACAAAATCACTGTTTGAAAGAGCAGGAGGAAGCTCCGTTGGCTGCTCATTGTGTGTGTGTGGCTTTAGCTGGACTTTAGTGTTGCATCACGCTTAGCGCGGCAGCAAAAGGGGGGATGGAAAGCAGCAGTAATTTCATTATCCAGCACTCTCTTCCCCTCAGTGTGTAAGACAATCCACCCTTTAATTTCACAGTGGACATACCCTCTGTGGTGATGTCTCATGTTTAGACCAGACATGACACAATAGGCTTTTAAACCCATCAATAATGACTATACTCCGTTATGTCTGAGTTACCCCCGTCTCCACAAGAGACCAACATAAGCATCCGCTTTCACCGTTAGCATTCAACAATGTAATAAACGAGTCGTAAGTGGGATGTGTCTGTGGAAGTCAGGACTCATATTTCTGGCTGAAAATGCAATATGAGATGACTTCAACTGAGCCCACTTCAAGGGCCATTAACTTTTCTACGGGGAGATTAAACTGAATGTGTGAATGTTTCCTTCCTTGTACACAGATTTACAAACGCTGGCAAAAACAACACCCAGAACAAATTGTTCTCAAAATGCACATTAACAGCTTCAGGCAATTTCTGAAAATGCCGGAACTATAAGAAAAATGACTTTTATTATCTTCTTTCTTTCTACAGTCCTCTTTTTAAACAACAGAACTTTGTTGCACAGCCATCGTTTGATAAGAAGTGTGACAGACACAGTTTTATTAGTTTGCTTCGTTCCTCCTGCTCTCCATTATCACTTATCTAGTGTTTATATATAGCCAATATAGAAGACAACATTGAGCAAGTTTAAAGGAATTGTTTAAAGGAAATACACCTTTTGATTTTCATGTCAAAAGTTAGATGAGAAGATTTATACTAGCCTCTAGGCTTGGGCGGTATCTGTTTTGTCATACCTTCCTGACATATATTGTATACCCTATACCAGGGTATACGATATATGACTGTATATGACGGCCCACCTTAAGAGCCTGAGCTGAAGTTGTGGCTAATTTCGGGGCTAACCCCTTTCACTTTAATCAGCAGCAGGTGGCAAGCAAGCCACAACTGTACACAAACTGCACTGCTACGTTCACAGCCATAATGTTACTGATAACGTCATACTCACTCGCTCCCTCTCTCTCTCTGTGTCTCAACCGCACACTCACTTGTGTTGCGCTGTAAACAGCGGGTACCAACGTTACCAACACATCAGTGGGCTGAACGGAGATGATATGTGGGGTGGTGGTGGTGGCAGACTGGTAGTTGAATTAAATGATGTGGCCATAAACTGTAGTTTGAAAAAAACTAAACCCAAACACTCAGTCGTCATCTTTCTGAGCTCAGCTGCCTGTTATGCCATAGAGACTGACCTCTGATGAGTCATACTGCGCACTAAAATACAGCCTCGCAGAAAGAGAAACGTCTGCATTTATGACGGTATTAAAAATCATACCGATGGGTTTTCTAAATACCCTGGTATTCTGTAATACTGCCCAAGCCTAAAACAAATAGTCTTGCTATGTCCAAAGGTAACGCTTGTTTAATTTGTAAAAAAAACAGTTGCAGTTTTATGAGGCGTTGGGGAATGTGCTGGACAGTTTCTTAGTAGATAAAGTCAACTATTTCCAGACTGGTGCCGTAGTCAGTAGGCAGTAGTCCCCCACTCGAATGTAAGAATGTAAACACTATGGAAGTATGACTAAAGCATGATACGGCCTGATCACATATAATACAGACGTCTAGTGTTGCAGTGGTGCTATCATCAGCAGGTGAAATCCAACGCTAAACTATGCTGTAAATAAAAAATCAGGTCTAAACCAGCTTTATTTGGGACATGGTCTAATTTTCCCGATATTCTTTATTGTTTTACTGTGTCACCATCAAAAACTAGGTATTTTCTGCCAATATTATATCTGTCGTAGCTTACTGGCATCACTCTCGATCTCTGGAGGGGAAGCGAGTGATGGAGGGAAGTAATCCAATTAGATGGATCTCCCTTCTAATTAACCCCGCTGCCGTCACACAGCTGTTCTGTAGTAGCACCTGACATATGGTCGTGGCAAGAGAGCAGGAACACACCCGTGTGTGTGTGTGTGTGTGTGTGTGTGTATATTTGTGCATCTGATGTATTTTTGTCTACATTATGAGTTTGTATGTGTGTGTGTGTGCAGTGATGTGTTTAGTCAAGGTCAGCAGCAGCGCGGGGAGCCGTCCCAGTCATGGCTCATCAGCAGACTTTGCTGAGTAGCTGGTTGGCCGCCACACTGCACATCCAATGACCAGCGTTAATGAGAACTGATGCTGTATGTCAACAGTATGTGTATTTATGGCCGCGCTGCCCTCAATGCTCCCTGTCTCTGCTGCAACAAAGCAGTGTTATATGTCGACAGCGGGCCTTATTGAATGGGTACTTGGTCCGAAAAGCACTTTCTGACTTTGCAGCAGGGACCCAAGCCCACAATTAAAGCTGCTGTTTATTGGTATCAGTAATTCTGGTGTTGTTTCACTGCTGCTTGCTTTGTTAAAGTAACAATTTAGTGGTTTGAAGGCAGGTTTTTCACTTTTATATTTATTATCCTAGCTTGTAAAGGAAGAACAAACAGTGTGTGACTTAAATCCAAACTTTGAGTAGCTTGAGGAGACTGTGTATTGGCAAGAATCTGGCGATGCGATACAGGGGTAACGATGCAATATATTGCGATACTGTAAGCAAGGTGATATAATGTGATTTTAAAAAAAATCTAATTTAAGTAAAACTGTCATAGTATAAAGAACACACCAGAAATACACCCGTTTAGAATAGGCAAAAATAACCTATTTTTATTGCATGCAAAAAACTGCATGGTTTTTGCCCAAAACTACATGGAATTATCATAAAGTGGACATGTCTGTAAAGGGGAGACTCGTGGGTACCCATAGAAACCATTTTCATTCACATATCTTGAGGTAAGAGGTCAAGGGACCCCTTTGAAGAAACATTTTTCCTCGCCAAAATTTAGCGCAATTTTGGAGCGTTATTTAGCCTCCTTCGCAACAAGTTAGTATGACATGGTTGGTACCAATGGATTCCTTAGGTTTTGTAGTTTCATATGACTCCGCAGTGAAACCTGAATTTTAGTAATTGGATGTTGCTATGGTGCTTTGCAAAAACTGACTTGAACTCTTCAACTGTTCTGTGTTGTGAATAATCCTTTAATTATCTGATTGCATCTTTTCAAATGCTAATTGTTTTTCACTCCGTAATGTGGTCCGTCCTATCTAGTTTAAATGACAACATGGCTTCAAGGTGAGTGACTGTCAACAGGAAGAAGTGATAATCTAGACTGATTGTTCCTTTACATTCTTTTGTCTGGTCCGAGACTTTTCACACCCTCTGAAGGGATCACACGTCCTCAGGCTCATTTCTTGCTGTGAGCCCACAGGACAACTGTTAATGTCGGAGGTGTGTGAGAGAGAGAGAGAAAGTTGTATAGTTGGTAGAGAACATGGAAACACATTACTGTCATAAAATAAAAGCAGAAGTGTGAATATTTAACCTGACTTGGTCTCAGGTGCAGGATAAAGTCAAAATGCAAACACAAAAATTCAGTGTGCAGATATTCTTTCACATCCTGTAACACTTTGCTGTTGCCCTTGTATAATAAAAGTTCCTATTTTTAGTGAAAAAGTAAGCATTTCTTTCAAAACAATACCAACCCAAAAGAGAGAATACAGTTGGTAAAGGGAAATTTTAAATACTTGCATTTCCCAAACACAAAGCTACAGTCTGACTCTTGCCAGCAGACGGTGAAAAATTCAAATCAAACAGCCAAAAGCGTGTCAACAGAACTGAATGAGTTGACAAAAGCAATGCCAGGAGGAAAATGTGGAGCTGTTTGGTTTACAGAGCCAACAAAGTCACACCCAGTCGACATCTAAACCCCTGTGCGTTTTTTTAATAGCTCAAGTCAAGCATGGTAATACATCGCTTTTTGCTGCAGTGTTGTCTTTCTGGTTTGTTAAAGTCACCTAAAGTTAAGATTTTTTTGAGTCCATTTTGGAGTATGAATCACTCAGTCTGTGTGTTTTCTTCATGCCATCGTTACATTTCATCAGTTCCTCTCCAGACAGATGTTCACATGTTCCTCGGAAGTCACTGACATTCCCCTGAAATGATGTCACATATTCATGGACACAAACGGGAATGCTGTCCTTTTTTCTCTGCCTGTCTTTTATTTCTGACTCTCTTAATGGGAACCTGCTCATCTGCAAATTTGCTATTTAATATGCTAATTCAGATCTTCAAACAAACTCACACTCAAACATCTACATATCCTTTATGTTGTCTGATGTGTCTCCACAGTGGCTGACTGCAGCTCGGGTCCCCATGCTCTGCCCCGTGAGTTCTGCTTGGCCTGCTGAGCCCATAGGTGCTGCTGGTGTGTCTTTACTGGGCTGCAGCTGAAGCAGGGATACAGTGACTGGTGGTGTCGGTGCCTGCGGTGGTGGAGGCGGGTCGTCAGCGGGCCTAGAGCCCCGGTAGCAGGCGGAGGTGCCTGTCCTGTCCGGGCCACACGAAGATGAACAAACTGCACTTCCACAACAACAAAGCCATGCAGGACCGCCGCTGTGTCTGTGTCTTTTTGCCCAATGATGACACGCTCAATGTCATAGTCAATGTGAGTAAACAATATTTTTTCATCTATAGCAATGCCGCTCTCAGTTTATAAAAGAATACTTACTGTTGACTACAATGTTGATAAGAGTATTAAATACTTGACAAATCTCCCTTTAAGGAACATTTTGAACAGATAATTCATTTTTTATTGAATTAAATATGTATATATATTAAATATTTTAATCGATTGACAACCCTAGAAAGTAGGAGATTTTATTTTCTAGTTGAATCTTACGTCAAGATATTAAAAAAGAAACACTTTCCCATGTTTTCTCAGAATGAACAGTTAAAGGGATAGTTCACCATTTTAGGAATTTCTTTTTTTGCTGAGAGTTAGATGAGTAGATCGATACCACTCTCATATCTGTCGGTTAAATATGAAGCTTAGCTTAGCATAAAGACTGGAAATGAGAGAACACCTCATCTGGATCTGTCTGAAGACAGCAGCACATAACCCCCTTGAAACCACAACAAGATATAACATGTTAATTAGTGAGCTTTGGAGTTGTTGATAGGTGGATTTTTACCTTTGAATAGAGCCAGGCTAGCAGTTTCCCCCTGTTTCCAGTCTTTATGCTAAACTAATCTAACTGGCTGCTAGCTTCATATTTATCAAACAGATATGGTATCGATCATCTAACTCTGTGCAAGAAAGTGAAAAAGCTTGTCAAACTATTTCTTTAAGAGCATACACTGAGAGGGTTTTAATTTCATAACACATTGTGGTTAATATTTCTTGGCAGCTGTCAGCTGCTACTTACGAAACACAGTTTTTTTGTGGTGCAGAAGCCTCAGGAATTTATTTAATCTCCGTACATTAACAGCTGTTTTATTTATTTTCATTCTATAACAACTGCTCAATATTTGATTTTTCATCGATGGCCAAAAACAAGGTTCGAAGACAGGTTTGAACATGAGATACATACCAGACATTAGTGGTGGGGTAGCTTACTGTATGTGTGAGTGTTTATGTTTGTGTTGTTAATGTAATGGCTAACAGATGATGTTACAAAGCTAAAAACAAACCTCCTCTTTTCTCCTCCTCAGGTGAAGACCTTGTGCCAGGAACTGTTGGTCCAGGTGTGTGACCTCCTGAGGCTGAAGGACTGTCACCTGTTT
Organism: Sebastes umbrosus; assembly: GCF_015220745.1. Taxonomy (NCBI): domain Eukaryota; kingdom Metazoa; phylum Chordata; class Actinopteri; order Perciformes; family Sebastidae; genus Sebastes; species Sebastes umbrosus. The sequence continues at coordinate 25,384,858 of NC_051284.1, read as the reverse complement.
GGACTCAGCGTTATTCAGAGTAAGACTTCTCATTTCAGGGAATCATTTGAGGGAAACAAACAACTGCTTCCTACCTCTGTACGTGCAGTTCCATATGTTGTTTTGTGGTATGCTGTACACAGTTTATCTATTTTTTAACTTGTTTACCCGTCAACTGAACAGACCAGCCTTTGTTTTCTGCCACTTCACATCTCCATTTATAAACTAGTGGAGACTGATGATTCAGTTCTGTGGACAAAGCCTCATTTTTATTTTAAAGTATTTAAATTACATGGTTACATCATGCACATTGTGAAGTGAATGCAATCACAAAGAGTCAGAGAGCCTCATAAAAACAGTAACTAGGCGGTTGCTCTCTTCAGACCCATAACTTGGCAGAGTAACAGGAATCTACCCTAAACGTAGCATCTCTCACCTACATGTCATGGCGGTCTCCCAGGAACCAGGGCCTCCTCGCCCTGACTGGCTCCCATTGTGCAGCGAGACTAAAGTTGTTTTTATGGTGACGGCACGGTGAGGGTCGTACGTACGGAATGAGTCACTGCGTCTGCACTGTGGCGAGGCAGACAGCGGGTGACAGTTGTAGGCGGCTGCAAAGGGAGAGTAAATTGCAAAGGCAGTGTTTTCAGACAGCTGGCCTCAAGATGAGCCAATGACGGCCCAGCGGGTCAGTTGAGCAGGAGCCAATGGGTCTGATTGTGGGACATTCCTGAAGTGCTTGTCTGAACAGCGTGAAATCCCCAAGGCAAACAGAGGCCACCCACTCCCTGTGTGTCACCCACTGTCCCCCCTACCAGAGCGTCCACAGCCGGGCTGTCACACATGACACGGGTTCAAACACAGCTTTGTTTGGAGGATTTACCTCACATGAAAAAACAATATATCCGACATTGATGAGTGCAAGAAAGAATAGTTAAAGTGTTCTTTTCTGTGACAGTTTAGCTGAGACAGTCTGAATATAGTGAGCCTGCTGAGAGCTGCTAATGCCCTACGTAGTTTAAATGGCTAGTGGAAGCAGCGTGGAGCTGAAAAGATTCGTCGGTTAGTCGGACAACAGAAAATGAATGCAGCTATTTTTAAAACCAACTAATCGTTTAAGTTTCAAGCCTCTCAAATATTAATATTTGCATTATTTTACCCCCAAAATAAGCAAGTTGAAGATGTCATATTAGACTTTGGGAAGTTGTGTTATATTGTTTTTTTTGGTATCTGTAGACTAGGGTTTGGCAATATGTTAACATTTTCCAACCGGTCAGCGTCAGCCCTGATATATTCGTGCAGATGTGCGTGTGTGTGAAGTGGCACGACATGCAACCGAGACTCCTCGCCGCTGCTGTAGTTTCAGCTGGGAGATCAGCTGTTCCAGCAGTAGATCATCATAAAACATACTCCATTCAAACTTGGCAGAAACAAATGTTCAGTTCCCTTAAATCTTAAAAAGCATATACTGTATCACCACTGACCCCTGGTCTACTTACATTACTGGAGATGTACAACCACAAATAGTTCTCAATGAAAACCTTTCATATTGAGGTTTGTAAATAAACATGAGTCGGTTGAGTTTTCAAATGTCACATTTGGATTCTTTAAGCAGCACAAACAAAATATCATTGACCTCAATTGTATCACGATGGCGACAGAAGTCTGCAGTGGAGATCTGTAACTGTTCCCAAATAAAACCAAAACTATCTTCATGGGAAGATATCACTCAATTTAAATTTTTTTTTTAAATGAACATGTCGAAAACAAGGCGTGGATCAGAATATTCAGGACATCATACTCAGAATTTAAGCTTGAGTCATAATTCTCGTCGTCTAGACTTCATTATTGTTTACAAATGTGATGAAGTAGAAATATGTGTTGATATTCTGCCAGAGAGGCTCTGCTCCTTTCAACAAGTTTTCATTGTATAGAAACTCAGAGTTGTCACATCAGCAAGCCCGCAGCTCATGAAAGGCGTCACTTCAGGAGCAGATTAATGCCTGACAGTGAGGTGAAGAAATGAGAAGGAACACCAGAGGCTCTGAGTACAAAGGGAAGTGCAGAGGCTGTCTGATGTGACGGCTCTGAGGCTTGAGTCTTTGAACAGGGCGCATTCAGGGGGGATTTCTCCGTGCCTACACACACATGAAGGCACCTATCCATCCACATGTACACACACACACACACACAGATATGACACGTAGTATGAATGCTAAACCTGTGTCTCTCCTCCTCCGGCAGATAATGAACACATCTATATGGAACTGGATCAGAAGTTATCCAAATACTGTCCCAAAGAATGGAAGAGAGAAGCCAGCAAGGTGAGAGATGATGTGCTGGGACTTTAAGTCGAAAGTTTAACAGTGAGCAGAGGACGTTAAGTCTCTAGTTTAAAGCTGCACTAGGCAAGATTGAGTTTGTAAAAGTACCAGCCTAAGTCACTAAACAGGATTTAATAGATCCTCTACCTGGGAGTCACAGGATTTATTCAAATAAACTTCAGCGTCAGGTGGATGTGCTTTTCTGCTCACTGGAAGTGGAAATATAAACTCTCTATTATAGATAGCCGGTGTATTTACATATGTGACTGCATTACGTCACCTGGAAACCTCACTGTAAGGACATGACTCCAGGAAGTCACTGCAACCGGCTGTTGTTCACCAGGAAATCGTTACATTCTCCCTAAAACCACACATTTTTGTTTGTTTATGCTTTAGGCAAATACTAACTAGTCGGCTTTAGAGGTGTTGGAAGGCATATTTCTGAATTCGACCTATTTTTTGAACTAGCCAGGCTAACTGTTTCCAGCTACTTCCAGTCTTTATGCTAAGCTAGGCTAATTGCCTCAGGGCTCCAGCTCTATACTTAACGCATAGACATCAGAGTTGTATTAATCTCCTCATCCAATTTAAGCATAAAATGTTTTATCATTACATTAATGTCCCATAATGAAATTATTGGCCTGTTTTACTGTTTTCTATAAACATAACTGATGTAAACTAACGTTGAACAGAATCAGAAAGCACAATTAACTTAAAATTAACTATATTTGTTATTGATAAACCTGTTATCTTAACTTGTAGAGCAGTCATTTGTATTTATGTTTATCTTTTACAAGCAGAAGAAAATCAAAGAGACTGATATTTACACTCCTTTTAACTTTGGTATTCTTGGATATAAACTGATGCCAGATCAGCCTCGCTGGTAAACACTAGTGTCCAGCTTGAGACACAGTCATGCAGAGTTTCCTAGCTGCTGATATAAATATGTTAAATTCTTCCTGTTTTAGAAAATAAACAAAGATTTCCACTTCTTTCTTCTCCAGGGCATCGACCAGTTTGGGCCTCCGATGATCATTCACTTCAGAGCTCAGTATTACGTTGAGAACGGGAGATTGATCAGGCAAGTAAAGCCCCTCAACTGACACAATTAAACAGCTGTACAACCTGCTCTAACATCACTCAGTTTAACACCAGTTAACCTATAATCCGGTTAATTTATCTGCCCCGCAGTGACCGAGCAGCCAGGTACTACTACTACTGGCACTTGAGGAAACAGGTGCTGCTCTCACAGTGTATCCAACGGGAGGAGGCCTACTTCCTCCTGGCAGCCTTCGCCCTGCAGGCTGACCTTGGCAACTTCAAACGTAACAAGCACTTTGGGAAGTACTTTGAACCTGAAGCCTACTTCCCCCCATGGGTGAGTATGTCCAACAAGTACCGTATGTGGGCTCAGCCCTCGCACGTAGAACTTATCTGAGTAGAAGAGATGATTTATGATGACTGACCACGTTCCTGTACCTTCCTCCTCACACCAAACCACATCCGTCTCTTCCCTGTCCTTCTGCACCAGATCACATCTTGTAGTAATATCACAAACAAAACTGGACATATTTTCTCTTTATATATAGCTAATAGCTAGCACATGAATATCTAGGCCTTTTAGGGCTGCAACTAACAATTATTTTTCGATTAATCTGACATTTCTTTCACAATTAATCAATTACGTGTTCTGTCTATAAAATGTCAGCTCATTAGGAAAATGCCCATCACAATTCCCCAGAGTTTTTAAATGTCTTGCTCTTCTTACCAACAGTCCAAAACAAAAGATATTCTATTTATAATGATATTAAACGGAGAAATGCAGCCAATCCTCACTCTGGAGAAGCTGGAACAAGCTAACTTTGGGAATTCTTTGGCAGGAAACGTGGGGCTAGAGAGAGGGGTCTGATATGCAACAGAGGTCCCCAGTTATGTGGCTGTCGTATGACATTTTAATTGCTTTCTGGTGCAAGGCTGCGGCATACACAAGAAGCTTAAAAGTAGTGTTAAGTGTGAGGTTAATAAAGTAAACACATTGCCGTATTAGACGGGTAAATCCATCTGTGGAAAGTCTGTCTGGTACTCCAGTGAGTCACAGTGAATGTCCTTCTGACATCAGTGACTTAAATAGGTCTCAGCTGAAAAAGGCCAAAAATAAACTGCTGTATCACTGACTGAGAGGCTGAAATGTACAGTAACGGTGTGTTTCAGGCTGTGTGTGTGTGTGTTTGGTGTCCTGGTCTGCAGTGTTTACAGTGTGTGTGTCTGTAGACACCTTCCATTAATCACGCTGACCAAACACTTTAGCGACAGCATATGGGATAATGGGAACTGGGACACAAAGTTTATTTTTGTCCCTGGAAGTGGCACACGCTTTTGTTGTTTTTTAATCTTGAGAAATGCTGGCTGACATGGCTATTCCCTCCCCCCCACCGCCACCACCACAATCATCCACCTCTCTGGCTGCTACTGCCACGCCCGTCTGATTGCCCTTCACTTCCTGTAATTAGCCTCCTGCCTCCTTATCGCCACTTGAAACCAGCGGCGACAGGAAATTGTTTGATGATGAGCGCTACCCTACAGTAAATCTCCCACAGATTTAGGTGCTTAGAAAGCTTTCTTACAAAATCTTCAAAAGCCACATGCAAAGCTTAGCGAGCGGGTTTCCGGTCGGTGCCTCTGGCTCTCGTCGAGTCTCTCCAGGTTGACATCTGTTTGCCCCGCGGCAGGAAGCTTCATTACCCTCACTGGCAACCTGCGCTGCCAATCTGCTGTAATGTGTCTGCACAACTTCAGGGCAGCCAAGCCTGACACTTCCCCTCTTCCTCTTCCTCTCCCCGCTCAGGTGATAGCCAAGCGCGGCCGCGAGTACATCCTGAGGCATATCCCCAACATGCACAAAGACCAGTTTGCTCTCACAGCTTCGGAGGCGCACCTCAAGTACATTAAGGAGTGCGCCCAGCTTGATGACGTCACTGTCCACTACTACAGACTCTACAAGGTGAGAGATGGAGGATCAGATGTGCAGCAGCTACAGTCTCTTGTACTGTCTTTTCCAACACAGATGACATTATTGTTTCTGTCCAAGACGATTATTCTCTAAATGCAGATATCAACGCTGCAGTACAAATTCTGTTGCTTTGCTTGTTTTGTATTTCACTAAAGGAGCATTTGATGCATTGACAGCTCATTAGATCTCAGGTTATTCTACAATATCAGATTTGACTCAGTCTTTGCCTGATGCATATTTGATCTCTTTCAACAGGACAAGAAGGAAGTAGAGGCTTCTCTTACTTTGGGACTGACTTTACGTGGCATCCAAATATTTCAGGTAAAGCAGGTTTCTTTTCTTTTTTTTTTGAGACACTGATTCCTGATTAGACTTTACTGTTTTGCTGTTTGTTTCCTGCTTCATGTATTCCCAATTTGAAAATAAGAGCACTGCAAACGTCTTATATCTCATCAAGTGATTTTTGTCCGTTGTATTGAGTCCTAGAAGGTTTATTTTTCGTAAAATGTGACAAAGAATTGGTCCGATTATTTCAAGATTCTTTATTGTCACGACCATAGCACACACTCAACATATATGGAAGCGACAAATCATTCTCCCCAACAACGTATACAACAGACGAGACACACCATTAAAAGAAGTCACTAAAGAAATAGCTAAAAGAGAGAAGAGTAATCACAGATAATAGAAATACAATAAATATATATTTTTTTATTTTGTATATTTTTTTATTTAAACTACTTTTAAGAATTTTCTAGAAGTAAGTCTCTGTTTTTGTCTGTTTTATATTGTAAACATTGTTATTAAACAAAATATAGTAAATTGAATATCATCATATATTTAAAAAATCGCTCTGGGCTGTTTTGCACTATTTTCTAACATGTTATAGCTATAAATAAACAAGTATAAAGAAAATCTTACTGCACTGACACATTTCTTACTTGTTTTAAACAACAAATCAAGACTTTCAGAGCTGAATAACGGACAAAAGTTACTTCTAAATAGGGTGGTTTTTCACAGTGTGGTGCAGCACGCTCTGTTGAATTTTTAATCAGCTGAAACGTACCACCTGTAATGATTGACTTGATGTGTCTGTGCTTCTGTGTTGAAGAATGTCGGCTCTGTGAGGCAGCTGTTGTACGACTTCCCCTGGACCAACGTGGGAAAACTGGTGTTTGTGGTGAGTCATTCAACGTTTTTCACCACATTTTTCTCAGGTACAGTTTGTTTGTTTTATTCACTCCAGCGATGACGACACCCAAGCATCTTACGGCAATGTTTTTGAAAGCCTAGCTCTTGCTCAGGGTCGTGGAAATTTTTACGCAAGGCTTCTTTTCTCCACACTGCTGTTTTATCTTAGCCCTGCAAGTCCTCTGGAACTAATCAGGGATTTAGGATGACTTTCCTTGCATCTGCACACACACACACACACACACACACACACACACACACACAGGCAGACACTGTATACATATTTTCATGTAATCAGCAGCAGTATTTTCTCTCATATGATATACATTTTTATCAATGATCACTGGTGTCCCTGTGCCCTTTAATGGAAATCTTGTTAAATCTCCTCATCTGTGCTCTGAGTCAGCCTGTCGTTAAGCTGAGCGCAGCAGTCGGTTAATTTGCTTCCATAGGGTTTCTGTTATCGCAGGAGGGCAGAGAAGCTTACTATATATCTGTTTCACTCTGACGGCTTCACGTTTACTGCCAGGCAGCTATTAATCACAATCCAGAGGGGTCATTATTGCTTAGTTATCACTGCTGTTGCACCAAAAACAGCCCTTGCAACTCTAATTTTGGCTACTTCTTTTATTTTTATACAATTGAAGGGACTTTACAAGCAGGTTTCATGACTGTAAGGCCCCTGAGAGACATTTTTTGTCGTCCCAGAGGGTTTTGTGGCGAGCGTCAGCCTAATTTTGGTGCAAACAACCGTCGCATCTGCCACACAGTTCACGGTAAAGACATCCTGTTTTCCTCATTCTTGTTTTTTCGGTGGTTTCCTCGCGTCTGCCGTCTGCAGCGTCGTGAGAGTGAACCGCAGTGGTTTCACTGTGGACGTGAAGGGCCTCTCGTGGGCCCGTCCCACCCTTCTCCTGAATAACAGGCTTTCTCCTCCACCCCACCCACGAGTCACGTCATCCAACACCGCTGCCACCACGGCTGCAGCTACGGGCCGAGCGAGCCAGAGCGCGGAGCAGGGCGGAGGGACGAGCGGGTCAATAAACACCAGATGTTGCGATGGTTTCGGGGGGATTTTGTATTCAGGATATTTGGCCGGGATGACTTTAGCTCGTCTTTGTGTCAAGGTTTACAAGAAGGATGGGGCACATTTTCTGTTCGGTGTGTTTCTGATGCAATAAGAGAAAACAAAGTTGCATGTATGCTCCTCTTGAGCCCGTGAGAGTTTCATTTACTCCCCCTGGAAATGAAGTAATCACCCTCGTGTCCCGTGATGTTTGATCTGGGCCTCTGCCTCGACCTCGCCAGTGGCCTCTCTGGTCACTGGTCTTTTTGATGGATTGTTGGATAAAAACGGCCCTGTGGGTGATGCGGGGAGTGTTCGATGTGTGTGGCCTGTTAGGGAGGGCTCGCTGGAAGGGGGGAAAAGTTGTCCAGCTGTCCTGAGCGGAGTTTAGATGGACTGACCATGTGTACTGCATGAAACAAGAAACTTTTCTAAGTGGCGTCCGAACACCTTTTAATAACCATCTGCCACTTGACACCAGTCTGCTGCTGAGTGGATTTGGTCTAGAATAGAGTTACCACCAGCAGGGAAGCCGTTAAATCAACATGTTTGGATTTTAAATGATCTTTAACTATTTTAACCAGAAGAGCCTGATAAATGCAGTTTGTTTATGACTTGCGTACGTCTATGCAAGACTGTTGTATGACTGGAGAATTAGTTGTGTGAGGATTACATATACTCTGCTTTGATAATACAGCTCTATTTCAATAACGTTTGGGTTTAATTTCTAGGGCTCCTCCCTCTTAGTCGACGAGTCGACTAATCATAGTCGTTTTTGTCTGAGTCGACTAATATTTCTTTAGATGACTAGTCATTTTTTATGCATTTTTATGCTGAATGACTTATTTCTAAGAAACTTAAAGTGGTACTTTTGTGTGATTCTTTGTGGAGAAACTCAGTTTTACAGATCTGTCGATTAAATTAACTAATCAATTAGTCAACAAAATGAGTGTTAAGTCAACTAAGTATTTCTTTGGTCGAGGACAGCTCTATTAAGTTCCTTCAATGATGGAATTTGGCTGATATGAGGCGTCCATGTTTGGTTGGTTATCATATTGTTTGATAAACTATAACAGAGCTTTTCAATAACTATGACTTGGATGTTTAGATTTACAAGGCAGATAATTACAGTAATTGCGATTTGAGATGAACGCAGCAGAAAGCGACAGTTAACTGACTCCCTCAAATCATGATCCATAAAAATATTCTCTTTCTTAATTTTGCACTCAATAAAACATATTTTGATGGTACTGAGGCTCATCAACATCATTTTTATACACCTGGAACACTGACATTCTCCTCTATCCTTTATATATACATGTTTTTATGTCTAAAACAGGCAAAATAATTTAAAAAATGCCTAAAACCTACATAGAAATGTCCTCAAACATGCAAAGTACCACTCGCAGGGCTGATAATGCCGCTGGACTCCTGCACATGTAGGCAGTAGCAGCATTATAACATGCAGAATGTATCTGCACAACAGCTGGTAGCATAGACATCAAGGTCAGCTACGCCTGTAATTTGTTATCCATGTTGAATTAATCACTGGTAGTCGCACGGTAGTCGCATGGTAATAACGGCAGATGTTTGTTTTTTTTCTGGAAAAGTGTCACGTGATAGGGGCGTGAGGAATCAGGGAAAGACACGTTGTGACTGATAAGACCCAATCAAGAAGCAAACGTGGGTTTCTGCGCCATCGTTTCTGCCCGTAAGGACTAAAATGCAACCCCGGAGTTTTCAAACTAAAACGGCGTCAGCAGCATTTTCAAACGTCTCCGTTTTAGGGGCACAAAAACGCTGGAGTAGTGTGGACGCTAAGTGTAAGTGTAGCAAAAGTTATCCACATAAAAACGTATTAGTGTGGATGTGGCCAAAGACAAATTCTCAAGTTCATTTTCCCACCCAGAGTTTTCCTGCTGGTCCAGGGATTTGAGCAGGAAATCTTTCAACCTCAAGGATACCTCTGCCCAGAGAAAATGATCTTTTATAGGGAAATCACTGTCAATGAGCAAATGTCAGTTGGTTTTTATGAACTCATTTCCCGATAGTACAAAGCCGAATACCCATGTGCTTCCCTACCTATGCACAGGCTTTAAACGTACTTGGATGAAGCTGGTTTCTTTGAAAGCGTCTGGTTAACTAAAAGGAAAGCTCAGTCTTGTGGTCAGAAATATGCAGCTCTTTGCATTTTCCAGGGCTTTAAACCCACCCGTCGCCTTTGAAAGTCCAAACCCTAGCAGAAATGTTTATAGGTCTGTATTGAAAACAACCCCGCTGACACTAAAGACAGCTGTTGTTGGGTCCGGCCTTTGCCAGAAAGCGCGGGAGAAAGCACAAAACCACCATTTTAGTTTTTCCGTCCATTCCGCCAACATGTCCTCTCCCTGGAAAATCCTCAAAAATGCTCAGTTTCAGAGTCTGTAGGAAGAAATGAGGAGCAGATACATGGACTGATTGTTGCATTGTGTTTGGCTGCAGAATAGTTTTCATGAACAGACCTCGGCCCTCCTCCGAGGTTTGCCTTCTGGCCTTTCTAGCACTCAATCATCATTTAAAATCCACATTCCTTTTTCTTAATCTTATATTATTAACTGCTATAAATCACAGTGTCCTATAATCAATGTTTTTCTCCTCTCACTTTCTCAGGGGAAGAAGTTTGAAATCCTTCCTGACGGTCTGCCGTCGGCCCGTAAACTCATGTACTACACAGGTTGTCCGTTACGCTCTCGTCACCTCCTGCAGCTGCTCAGCAACAGCCACCGGCTCTACATGAACCTGCAGCCTGTTCTCAAACAAGTCCGCCGGCTGGAGGAAAACGAAGGTATTTTCCAGCAAGTTCATATCGGGCTTTCATTTCATATCCTTGTGTGTCAAAACATAATAACATAAACGTTGTAAACCTCAAGATTTTGGTTTAATACTACATCAAAAACTCCTTGAGCAGCTACTTTGTCAGAAAAACCACAGAGGAGGGACCAGTAACCCTCTGTGAAATGTCAAATTGTCATTTTTGCACTTTTGTACTGATTGAACAAAAGAGACATAATGTGATAATAAGTAATAATGAGTTTTGGAGATGCTGTTAAGCATATTTTGTCACCTTTGGACAGAGCCAGGCTAGCTGTTTCCACCTGTTTCCAGTCTTTATGCTAGTAGTATCCTCTCATCTAAAGATCCGCCAGAAAAACAAATAATTTCCCAAAATGTTTAACTTTAGCTTTAGGGGGTTTCAAGTTTTTGCACATGGAAGTAACATTTTGAACTATTTCCAATCTGTTATAAATACTAAAACGTGTCTTTAATCGTGGGATTCTCAGAGAAGAAGCAGTACAGGGAGTCGTACATCAGCGACGCTCTCGAACTGGACATGGACCACCTGGACAAACGTTCCCGGGCCAGCGGCAGCAGCGCAGGGAGCATGTCTCATCACAAACGCCTGTCCCGCCACTCCACGACCAGCCACGGCAGCTCACACACCTCCGGCATCGAGACGGACAGCTTCAGGGCCCCGGGTCAGGCCCCGCACAGGCCCCTACGGACCTGCAGCTCGTCCACAACCAGCCACGGGAGCTCGCACACCTCCGGCATCGAGAGCAGCGGCAAGGAGCGCATACTAGATGATGACGGTGAGAGTGGGGAGTTGATGTTGAGTTGATCAGCAATGATACACAATGAGGAAAAAAATAGAATAAGAACTTTACAACACGAGTTGTAACAATTGAGACAACATTTGTTCCTTCAGAGATCGAGATGCTCGTGGACGACCCCAAAGACTACGAGGAGCTTCATGAGATGGCTCTGGACCAGGAGCTGTGTATCCACATCACTGAGGACATGTTGACCATGTCGCCCGATCAGACAAACGGATACTCAGGTACAGGTGCTGTCTCACTGTCTTTACTCCTCTACTTTTACCTCTTTACACTTTAGACTTTGAGTTAAGACTCCCCCAGGGTGAACTGTAATGTATGCAGAAGGTAAATAGTGATTTATTCTTAGTTTTCGAGGGAAGCTGTTGTTTCATTCTGTTGTTTCTTTCTGTAGCTAAATGTTGTCATCTGTTCTCCACAGGACTGATAGTCAAAGACGTCAGCTCCTCCACTTCCAGCTCCTCTGAGACCGTCGTCAAGATGAGAGGACAGAGCATCGAGTCTCTACCACAGGTAATACACATTTCATTCATGGGATTTACAGTAACGTGCACTTTTATTAGCACAATACACAACACATGGCAACATCCAAAGACACCCAGTAATGCTTGGAGAAATGCATTTAAGGAAAATCCACCCTGAAGTGAATTAACTGTGGGAAAACAATGTTATTTTGGATCCTATTTTGCCATTTGGTCTCAGTTTATTTTTCTTATTTATTGTAACGATCCATCGATCTGGATCGATACATAGTTTCAATGATCATCAATGCAGAGTGAAAACATCGATACATATCATCATCTTTAAGATACGCCTTTATTTTGAAATTCTTAACTGATAAAAAATAAAAAACATTTACACTTAAACATGAGATTATGTTTTTTATTCTTTTTATTAAAACGAATGTTTTTCATTTAAATGTCTGAAAGAGCCCAGTTATAAAATTGTCAAATCATAATTTAGTTGCTTTGAGTTGATATAAATGTAACTGTGTTAAATATACATGACTATGATATCGTCTCCTATCGATCGCAGGCCTCTGAATTGAATTGAATCAAATCAAAAACGTATTGTGACAGACTTTTGATATCAGCAAATACCGTATTGATATAATATCTTATCGTGATGAAAGTTGTGATTTACACCCCTACGAGTAACAAGTGGGATGGTCCGCCTTGTTTCATGACTGAAAAGAAGACTATTAGTTCTACATTGTAGTAGTCACAACATGTTGTTACATTTTCAAGGAGGCACACGTCAGCTACATGACTTAACTACACTGTAACACCTTAATGCAGAACTATAAATCAAGCTTAAAGCAGAAGGTATAATAGAGGAGGGAAAGTTAATAACAGTATGATTACAAAGTGAAGAGTTTTAATGTTTTTGATGGCTGACTTTTCCTTTAACTCTGTAGCCTGCAGCTTTTTTCATTATATCTGATTTGTTGTTTTCCACCCGCAGACGTCAGCGTGCAGGAAGCCTCAGTCCTCCACCGACCGACACAGCCAGTCTCTGGACGACGTCCGGCTCTACCAGAAGGACTGCCTGCAGTGGGCGGAGCTCTGCCAGGACACCGCTCACAGCTACACGTTCGGCTGCGCCCAGGAGCTGAGCGACGGCGACGGCGGCAGCGGCGGCTATCAAGGCCTCGCCGATCAGCGCGCCGGCATGCTCGGCGAGCAGCACCCGTTTCCCATCAAGAGAACCAACAAGTACTTCTCCCTGGATCTGACCAGCGACGAGGTCCCCGAGTTCGTGGTGTGACAGAGGCGGAAACGAGTTGACCTTTTTGCTCCAACGTGGAGATGTTTCAGCCCTCAGGGAACGAGACGAGAGAGGCGGTTTCTAGGATGAGTACAACGAGTCGGCTGTCCCTTCACTTATCAGACGATTAACACAAAATAAACACGGAGGCTAAAAAGGGAACTTAAAGAACGGACACCGGGTTCAAGAGAAACCTGCATCTTTAAAACGTAACCTGAGCTGCTCCCCTGTGTGAAAGGAAACAAAAGGGATCGTGTCATCTTCTTTTAAATAACATTTTTATTCAAATGTGTCTCCTCCAAACTGGTTTCAAGAACCACACGTTGTGTTTGCCTGCTTCCTAAACTCATAAACAGTGTGTGTGTGTGTATGTGTGTGTGTGTGTGTGTGTGTGTGCGTGTCGGCTTACAGCAGACAGACTCATGCACAGACATGAACAGCATATCAAAGATTTTTCTCTGGAGGAAACAAAGGACAAAATCACTCTGAGCTACGAACCAAAGACAAGAAATGGAAATAAAGTTTTTCTCAGTGTGCAGCCATGATAAAAACACGGTGGGAGGGATGATGAACCCATAATCCTTTGAGAGGACGCTTGGTTTCTTCTTCTACGCCACTTCATTTGACCTCAACAGGAAGTGCAGTGTGCCAACTCCCCCCCCCCTCTCAGACTGGACTCGTGTGAACACACACCCGATGTGCCTTCATCACACTATGCAGGTGTCAAACCATCGCCTTGACAATCACACGCCCTCACCTTACTCATTTTTAAAGACCCAAGCCATCAGAATTCAAAGCTCAAGCTTCAGCATCTTAAATGTTAAAAAAAAGACACAAACTGTTTCATGTCCTGTGAACTCTGACTGAGTTTCCCGGGAGGAATGAGGTCGAGTAAGTTCCTACAAGTCCTGACTTGCGTCGAGTTTGCCGCCACAAAAGCTTCCCTGTAATCTAGACTCAAAATGGAGCCGGGTTGGCCTTCGGCCAAAACAAACCGTACATTTTGATGCAAACATGTACGTCTTCCTTTCTGCTTAGTTGTCTCCTTTTTCATTTCATCATTTTTAAACTGGAATTTGTTACATTTTTTTTATTTTTCATCCTCTCGTTTTGCCTGAAATCTCTTTACATGTTGTATTTTTGTATGAATTGTCCAGACTTGTGTATGTTGAACAGTTAATCTGCGTGCGGTTTATAATGTCAGTCAGTATTACAAGCAAATGTATGTGACAGTATTAAGAGCAGGTGATGTTCGTGGAGCTGAACAAGAAAGACTGGTTCAATCCGTTTTAATCTCACAGTAAGATTCAAGAGAACTGAAGCCGGTTGTAGCTGACGGGATCTGTTATTTCAGGACAGGAAGTTGTTGCAGGTTAAAACCAACAACAAGGTGTTTCTACTCATAAATCATGCAGCTCAAATCAAAGTGTCACAGTTACAGCTTTGGCGGATTTAAATCAATAATATCATGTTTGTTTTTTAAAGATACAACCATAACATTTTTAGCTTCTCTGTGGTGAAAACACTACTCTTCTACTCTTGTTTGAATTAGGAGCACCATAAAGCTGCCTTCACATGATAAGAAATTGGCTGTTCACTCACCACGAGATCGGGCGCAGAGCCTTGCAGAGGCTATATGTCACCAAAAAGAGCGCAAGGAACGCCATTCACTGTTTCTAGGCAACAACAACAGTTGCAGCTGTTCTCATTGGTTGCGGTTTTTAAAGGTCAGCATCAACCATGTTCAAAGTTGAAATAATTTAAACATTGAGCGCAGCAAATTCTAGCGGTGCGCCGCGCCAAGGGTCTCCCCATAGGAAAACAATGGCACAGCCAGCACAGAGCGATTTTACTGCTGATCATGTGAAAGCAGCTTAAACTTTATCATGACCACAAAAAATGAACTAGTTTTACAACTTTCCAAGAGGTTAAAATGATTTTTTAAGTCACTGGTTCCCAACCTGGGGTTCCGACCCCCATAAGTGGTTGCCAAAACTTTCCGGGGGGTGGTGGGCCTTCGTGATTTTAAGGGGTGTAAGACAACTTTTATATATTCCATTCATTTCTGTGAAGAAAACTAAATGAAATTGTTATTTTAAAAGTTTGGATTATTATTTAAGATGTAAACAGGTGAAGAACTGAACACAAGTTATATCCACAGAGCCTTCCCTCTCTGCTTAACAGCCTCGTCCTGAATTAGAAATGTACGCAGTTAAAACAACCAAAGACCTAATAGAGGAGAAAAACACTGAATTTGTCAAAAAATAAGCCTATTAAGTGTGTATGATTATTAAAAATAAAAAAAAACATAATACAGACAGAATTGTATTAATAGATCCTTAAAAATTCATATATGATGCAATATTCACAGGAAATAATCTGCTCAAAATTCATCCAAATGGTTCGTTTTACACAAACTTCAGGCAGTTACTGCGTTCACTATTTGGGTTAATCGTACAGTTTATCAGTTGTTCTGTACTGTTATTGTAATGCATTGAATATAATATGAAATATCCATGAAATATGTCACTTAGTCGGGGGTCGTCAGTTTACTCAATGAGAGAAAAGGGCTCCTTTAAGGAAAAAGGTTGGGAACCAATGCTTTAAGTTATTGAGAAACACTAATTGAAAAAGACTGGATTCTGCTGATGTGTGATATTAAAGGAATAGTTCATCATTTTGGGAAATACATGTATTACTCCTTCTAGCCGAGAGTTAGACGAGAAGCTCGATACCACTCTCATAAACATGAAGCTACAGCCAGAAGACGATTATCTTAGATTATCTTAGCTTGGCATAAAGACTGTAAACAGGGAGAAACACCCAGCCCGGCTTTAGCTGAAGGTAACAAAATCCACCTAATTACCACCTGATAGCTTTGGTTTTTGTACGGATCAAACATAGATATAATGTGTTAATTAGTGAGCTTTAGAGGTGCTGGTAGGAGGATTTTGTTACCTTTGGACCGAGCCAGGCTAGCTGTTTCCCCCTGTTTCCAGTCTTTATGCTAAGCTAAGCTAACGGACTGCCGGTGGTAGTTTCATATTTACAGGTATCAATCTTCTCATCTAACTCTTTGCAAGAAAATGTAAAATTTTTCCTTTAAATGTCTAGTGTTCACTGTGTTACATGTCTTCTGCAGACGGGACGCTATGATTTTAATATTTAAATGTTTTATTTGTTTGGCTGACGTCTTGAGCTGAGCCGAGGCTCACAGAGTTGTTTTACAAGAAGTCTGTCAAACAATGACGTGTTTAAACATACAGTCAAACTCGTGGCTAAGCCGAGCTGTAGGATGTGAAACTCCTACAAGACTTATTTTAGATCACTGTTGTTATTTTCATCCCAGTTCAGCTTTAATTAACCCCGTGTGTATTCAAACCCACAGTTCTCACAAACTGGCAATACGGCATCTGAACAACGTTTTAAAAAAACACATTTACATAACAAATACACTAATTTGATAATGCTATGTAATTAAAAACAACTTCTATATTTCTTACAGTTTTTTTTTTCTTTCACTGTTTTAAACTTATAATTATTTCTACTCATTAATGGAAAATGTCTAAAGTCATATTTTGATGGACAATGATGTTTCTTATATTAAAACAGTATGTGTTAAGGTACATAGCCATACAGTCATAACCCATGTCCTTAAAGTCTTCATAATGTGTTCTAACTCCCTTTTTTCTGACTTCAATATATGGTCATACTTACACTGAGTAAGAGTCTGTATGTCTGTGTCCATAATCCTTTCTGTGAAAGGATCTCCCTTCAGGAAAAAATGTTTTTTTTTTGTCACCCTGTAGTTAAAAAAAGAGATTTGTTATTATGAAGTCTGGTCCGTGCCTTCTTGGTACTAATGCCCTCAATATCCAATAAAAAGGTACATTTATTTGCCAAAGTTCTGCTGTTCTGTGTTGATTTCTAAGTTGTGCTAAGTTGCAGTTTATTTGCTTTTTGTTATTATAACAATATAATATATAAATACAAAAGGACATTGATTTTCCATTCTGTTTATTTGTGGCCTTTAATGTACTCAGGAAAGTTTTCTCTCCAATAACAAATATAAAATCTGAATCAGAAACACTTTATTGATTCCCAGGGGGACAGTTTACAATTACTCTTATATAAACATAAAAAAATGTAAGAAAATAAAAATAAAGGAGTAAGTAACATTTAAATGATGTATATAATGCTACAATATTGCACTTAATGCTACAGTATAAACACAATATATGTTAAGAAATATAAGTAATACAATAAAAAAATAAGAAATGAGAATATAGTAAACATGAAATATGTACAGGTATTTGCATTAAGACATACAATGTAGAACATACAACCACAGTGCAAATAAGTAAATACAAAATGCTTATAAGTAAATACAAAATGCTGAGAAGTTGGTTCTATTAGGTGTGTTAAATATAAATGCAAGAATGGTATAAATTGAATATATATAAATGTACAGTATAAATACAGCATTATTGACAGAGTATTGCACCGTTAAAAAACATATTCTGTATTTTGCACACAAAATATTTACTAAAACTACTCTTAGAATATAATAGATGTGGTTATTAGATACGAATATTTCTATGTTGGTCCTTGTTGGAGGTACTGTATCACATCCCCAAAATGTTTCATTAGTGTGTGCTGCCCTCTGGTGTTCACACATGTGAGCATCAGTTTGGCCTGAAGGGGGCGGTATTGTTTCACACATGAGACACCAGCAGGGCTCTTCTTGTCCTGTTGTCCTTTTGACTCTGTACCACCTGTAGACTTTAGATTTGATGCATCAGCTCAAACAGACAATTGTATTATGTCGTCAACAACAACAACAACAAAAAAACAGAAAATGAGTCAGATAAATAGACTTTTTTTTTTTCTGTAATAAATTAATGGGAATAACATCAGGTGTACAGAATAAAAAATAAAAATATATTTTTGAAAAATAAATACAAAGAAAAGAAAAGAAATAATTAAATTAGATTAAATTAATTTAAATTAAATTAAATTAAATTAAATTGAATTAAATTAAAATCAAATTAAAATAAATTATAATAAATAAAGTCCACATTGACAGTAATGATAATTATTGGATAAATCCCAAACTACAGATAAAATAGATTAACTTTACCATGTACGAATAGACAATTTAATTGTTAGTGCTGTTAACATAAATCAAACTTTATGATGTCATACAATTTAGCTGATCGAGAGAAATACATTTCATATGCCATAAATCCATTAGTCTGCCAAAATACACTACATCCAAATGAAATGAAAACATATACTACAAAAAATATAAAATACAGCACAGTCGGTCGGTCAAAATAAGATAAGAGGGGCTGCCAGGTATAGTAAATTATATACATAATATACATGTTTTTAACTTATATCCTGAGTGAATGTGGTATTTGGACAATAAAGTACACATTTCAACTGTGGGAGCTTTTATTTAAGCATGGATTAACTGCATTTATATTAATTATAACAGCATAATATTGGATGGCTACAACAGCTTAATGCTGATGAAACATAAGTGATCTGTTTTCCTAGCTGGTCTTGTTGTCCCTCAGGTGAAGTAAAGTTCATCCGTTAAATTTACCTCATAAATCTAGGTGACACTATTGACCTAGCATTGACTCGTGAACAGCATGTGTTGTATTTGTTCCTGTTTCCTCCTCTAGCAGAGTGACGGTAACATCAGGCCCATTGTGCCTCTCAAACTGAGATAAGGATTATTAATTTTGCTTTTATTTCATCCAGGGTTTTTTTTACCTGCTACCAGGGGGCTGTTAGGCAAAAAAAAAAAAACATCTGTCTGGAGCCACAAAACATTTGTGTATTGTGATGAAGGTAACACAGTTTATAGTCTAAGTATATAGAATATAAGTCTAATGCAGTGAGGGCTAAAGTGCAAATGTACTACAGAGTATTAGGGCCACATTGAGGGGAAAAAATCAGAGATTACCAGAATGAAGTCAGAATATTTCGAGAAAAAAGTAATAACTTTACGAGAATAAAGTCATAACTTTACGAGACAAAAAGTTGTAATATTACGAGAATAAAGTCATAATTTTAGAGAAAAAACACGTAAAATTACTACTTTATAATATTATGACTTTATTCCCATAATAATACAACTTTTTTACTTGTTAACCTATGTCTATATTCTCGTAATATTATGTCTTTATTCTCGAATAATGTGGCCCTAATACTCCGTAGTACCGTCGTACCATAGACCTACAACAATGATAAATAAAAATGAAAAAAAAAAACAGTAAGACCCACTGTACCTATCTTTTGCTTTTCTTTTAGAGTTTTGTGAATATATATTTAAAGTAAAAAATATTAAAATAAATTTATGTTTAGTTTTATGTGTTTTCTGTCACGTATTTGCCTCATTTATTAGGTACAGGTAAAGTGTGGTCGCATTAAATGATGATCTCATGGGTTGGTGGCTCTCTGTGGTCACAGATTTCTGTGGTAACAAGCTATCTTTTGCTTTTCTTTTAGAGTTTTGTGAATATATATTTAAAGTAAAAAATATTAAAATACTTTTTTGTTTAGTTTTATTTGTTTTCTGTCATGTATTTGCCTCATTTATTAGGTACAGGTAAAGTGGAGTCACATTTTCTGTGATGGTGACGTCATGTGTTGCTGGCTCTCTGCGTCACAGGTTTCTATGGTAACAGATTTCAATCTAGCACCGGTCTCCATTAGAAGTACACCAGCTTGTAATCAATTAACATCTCTTGAGTTTTAGACACCTTTGGCCATTTATGTTGGGAAGAAAACAGGTAAGCAAACTTTGTGTTAATATTGACTTTTTCCTGTCTGTTTACCAAAACAAAAAGTATGAACATAGAAGTATAATTATGAGTGGAAAATGAGAAATAACTACAAGACAACGGCGATAAACAAACAAACGGCTGTAACTGCAATTAACTACTTAGAAAGTTAAGAAGTTATACTTTAGTTTTACACCATTAAATTAACTGAAAACATTACACGATAATTTATATTAACCTATTAGCTAGTTAGTAGTTTAATAGAAAGTTAGTGTCCGAAACAGGAAACAGTTTTGGCTTAAATTTAGCTGGTAACATAGCAACGGCTAACCGTAGCTAAAGCTAACTGGCTTAACAGTAACAGAATAGAACCAACTGACATCTCAGCTTCTGACTCAAGTGGAATTAATATGATTTGCGGTAAAGATATCTTTAAATAGAATTAATAATAAACTCATCTGCAATTTAATATTGTATTATAGTATTGTTTATTTATGTTATTGATTTCAATAGAAATAGTAATGCAGTAGGAGACTGACATAGTCACAGCTGTGTATAAACTGTATATTGTGGAAGAGGTAACGTTACTCAGAACCTTTACTTAAGTAGAAGTAGTAATAACACAGTGTAACAAGTAAAGTCCTGCATTCAAAATCTTACTTAAAGGGACTGTTTGTAGCTTCTTACACATATAAATCACCCGGGTCGGTGTCCCATGTACGCTCGCATGTGACTACGCTGTTCAGACTCAGACTCCAACACAAACTACACGGAAGCACCAAAACCTCAAACTTATATCTAGTGAAGCCCGTCTTGCAAAACAGTGTTGGACGCGGTCGGAGGACGCGGGGGAGACCGTAGCTTTGGTCTACAGGGCCGGAGTCTCTGCGGTACTCTGCTCCTCTGCCTGCTTGCCTTCACTCAGCTCGCTCCACCTCACGTTCATGCGCGCACACTACACACTGCCGAAGAGTTAGTTTAGCTCTGAGAATATCTAGTGAATGTACAGTGGAAGTTTGTGCAGAAATAACTGCTGCAGCTCCTCAAGACCAACAGAGGTTTTCCGTGTCTTATGAAGCTACGGGGCTCCGCAGCCAGAAACGTTATCGTCTCTGACCGGGTGCAGATGTCTCCCTCCGGCCGCGGTCGCGAGGCTGAAGCAGGAAAAGCCAACACTAGGATCAACATTGATTCATGGAGAGACCTCCGTCTGGTCAGCTAACATTACTGCCAGGCAGGTGAAATATAGAGTGATATTGTGGTTTTAGCTGACGTGTGTCGCCTCACTGTTTTGAGCGATGCTCGTTTTTTATGTAGAGCGAGCACAAGCGCGAGCCCGACGCTGACTTTCGTTGACTTAACGGCCACAGGTGTCGCTGTTAACAAGCATTTCTGATTCTTACAAACAGTCCCTTTTAAGGTACATTTTGAACAGATAAAAAATGTGTGATTAATTTGCGATTAATCATGACTAACTATGGACAGTCATGCGATTAATCGCGATTCAGTATTTTAATCGATTGACAGCCCTAATATAATATATTATATTTTATACTAAATCATATAAACAAAGAGACAAAAAACACATGTCCAGGCAGAAAACAGGAATCACTAGAGAGAGAGTGATGATGTACAGTTTAAGAGAAAACATGGATGCTTTCCTCAGCGAGCTCCACCTCCTTCCTCCGACACAGATAACGTGTCTCCCTCTCTCTCTCCCTCCTCCGAGCTCCACAGCTGTACAGGAAATCAGTCATCCACCATCCACTGCTGTCGCCATGGCAACACAGAGGGGGGAAATCCATTCTCTTTCTCCGTCACCTCCCCCTTTTCTCCCCTCTCCTCTCCTTTCTTTTGTCTTGTTGAATAAGGTGTGCAGACCGTGTTCATGCATTGTTTTTAAATATAAAACAAGTGTGCCGTCCTTAATGAGGATTTGTTCCATCAGCACCTATTTTTATTTTTACCCTCCTCATCTTATATTCTTCTTTCTAGAGGTTTCCTTCCATGCATCTTATCTCCTCATCTATGAGCGTGTGTGTGTGTGTGTGTGTGTGTGTGTGTATGGGCGATCATTTGAGCTGATTGTTTGAGAGTATTAGGTGACAGTGTGTCTCCAGCAGCAGTGGTGACCTCTCCGTAAATCCCATGGGGCATTGGAGCGGCTCTGCTTGGCTCGGGCCAGCAGCTGCCTGGAGGAGCCAGATGGTCGCAAATCAGAAATGAAATCCAGACCCCCCCCCCTCCCGCCAGTCGTGATAACCCCACCCCTCGTGCACACAAACACAAACACATACACACTCGTATAAACACTGCTCTTACAGGATCATTCGAGCATCCTTCATCCTCCTCTTCCTCACCCAAAATCACGATTGATATGTGATAACCTTGTTAAATATGGTCATATTTTAATTTAAAATTAAGGATTACATTCTCTTTTAGGTTAAGAAAAACACATTGTCAGTTTCTCCTACTTCCTGAAAAGCTGACATGTATTTCAGCTCCACCCTTTTACTATTTATCGCACTAGAAAAGGCAATTTTAGTGATATCAAGTCTGCAAGTCATCACATCTGCCTGTGTCCTCTTAGAGGTGGATTAACAGCACTTAATAAACTAGCCTATTAACCAAAACAGCTGCACTGACACCACAAGGTTCAGAGATGATCCCAGAGCCGATAATAAAACAGTAATCAGATTACAAATAAACAAATCTCTGGATTTATCTCTTCTCCAGTGATGGAGGGAGGGAGGGGTCTCACTGTTACTGTCTCTGCTGATGCTCAACGAGCCCATAACATACTGTAGCTCCCAACCATGGGTACTTGTACCTCAAGGGGTATTTCTGCAGCTGGCAGGAAGTACATGAAAAGTTGCATGCATGAAAACATGTTGGCAAGTGAGCAGGGAAGTTGAAATAGCTAAAAGTAATGGATAAACAGTTTAGTTAGCTTAAAGGTTTTCTATATGATATCCAGAACATTAATATAGCAGCAAAGAACTATTTGCTATGTAAAGACATAGAGGAGTAATGTCTACCTCAGCAGCGAATTAAGTCGCTCTCTGGCTAACTGGCTAGCTCACGGCCGTCGCTCTGCACTGCAC
Source organism: Sebastes umbrosus (assembly GCF_015220745.1). Classification (NCBI taxonomy): domain Eukaryota; kingdom Metazoa; phylum Chordata; class Actinopteri; order Perciformes; family Sebastidae; genus Sebastes; species Sebastes umbrosus. The sequence goes on along the minus strand of NC_051284.1, from coordinate 25,361,967 downwards.
TCATACGGCGGTTACAGCTGATAACGCCGCCCCAATCGACGGCGCTGTCGAGGAAGCGTAGCACCCACCCTCTGGTTCCCCCCCAGGTTAAAGGCCCAGACTCACCACCCCGACATCAAAGAACTAGCGGTGATGAAGCCCACCAGTTGCGTCACGCCGCCTTTGTCATGGCCAAAAAGCTGCACTCAAACACAGCGCAAAGACTACAGCCGACGGCCAACCATCTCGTACGTTCTGCACCTGTGTGACATGAAATAACTCTCCACACCAGCAGGCGCCGGTAGTCTGTATTCGTCATCCAAAAAGGGAAACGGGAAGACCGAGGATGGCGGATATACAAGCCGTTGTTATGATACGTACATGAAACAAAGCTGACCATTTTCACACCACTCTCCCTCACCACTTAGCTTCATTCCAGATGGCCATGTCGTTGTGAAAATATCGGTGTGTTGGAATGATCAGATGATATGAAGATGAAAAATGAGAAGAGCCTTCTGTGTTTTTCCTCTTGACTTTACTCGTTGGCTTGCTTTCCTCACGTTCGTTTCTCTTCTCTTGCACTCATTCGTTTAAGCTGAACAGTCAATCAGTGTGGATTTCTGTCACAGACGGCCGTCGATTCAACATGCTGAATCGGCCAAAAAACTCCAACACGGGCAGACTAGAGCCGACGGACGCTCACCGACGGCCCCAAACTGTCCAACGGTTTGGTGTGTCAGGGCCTTAACACTGTTAATACTGTTAGCAGTGTTGCCATTGTTTTCACTGTTAGCGATGTTAGCACCGTTAACTGCGAGCCGCCGGCTCAACCGTCGCCATGTTGAGAACCGGGGTGGCAATAGAAATGCTCCCAATATCTCATTTAGCACCTTTAAAGTCATAACAAATAGATGAAATATTAAAAGTGATGGATAAATGGTTGAAACGTCCAGCTTCTCCAAGTAGTATGAATGCAAACTTGACCAAGCAACCTAAACATTGATGATTAAATTGTATTTAAAGAAGTATATATACAAAATATCCCCTTCTATATAATTACTAGTGTTAAATAACATCCAGTTCATAATCCATTCATAAGAACACATTTGGAACATGACAGACGGTGGTGAACTTGAGCTCATCTCAAAGCCCTGTTGGGGGATGTCAGGCTCTAAATGTTGGAAACCACTGGCTTAGGGGACCCAGGAAGGGCTATCACGGATCACTGTGGTATCCTGGTGACAGAGGCTTCCTGTGTTCGCCTCCACAGGAACCATGACTCACTTATTCTCCATCTTCCTCCTCCTCCTCCTCCTCCTTTCTCCGTCTCTCCTTGGATGTGTACTGTTACTGTAAGTTTCACGGAGAATAACATCTGCCTGAATGAAGCTGAGGAAAATGTGATTCATAGAAAACGTGACGTTCAGTTCAGACAGTAGGGCGAAGATGAGTAACAGTAGCTGAGTTTACCTTCAGGCAAAGCACGCACATGCATGGAAGCAGATGTACAGTGTGCTCTTACAAACACAAATATGTGCAAACATGCATGCAGTTAGAAATATACAAACTAGGAAGCTTTTAAATATTTTATAGTCCTCTTAATTTTTATAAGATGTAAAAACAATACACAGTGACATACAATCATGCTGATGGCTGACATCTTTTGGAGAATTTCCAAATCCTGTCGAGGGTGCTAGGGTTCTGTAAAAGGTTGAAATCTTCAAAATTTGTAAGTGTGCAAGACTTAAAACCTCTCAGTGATGGGCTTTTAAATTTAACATGTTCCTGTAGCACCACTTATCAGCGAATTTTGCAGGAATTCTTAGTGTAGATGTGTGAATTTGGTTGCAATGTTCAAGAGTTACATCAGTTTATGACAAAAACTGTATGGCATATTACAATATTGAAACTTTTTTCAGGCTTATAGAAGTATTTTATATACAAATTTTGGTGAAGATTGGAAGAAATTTGGAGGATTATTAAAAGTCTACAGCTATACTAGGGACTCTGTGAACCTGTACTTAAGCTAGGCATACACTGTACGATTTTAGCTCGTGTCTGGCCTGAATTTTGAGCCACACGACTCATTTTAGATTTGCACCGAATTTCAGCTCCGCCGATGTCATTTGTCGTGCAATGCACAGGGCGGACCGAGGACTGATTAACTCCTCCCGATCAGCCATCGGACAGTCGGATGAATTTCTGACATGTCAGAAATTTTGGTCGGCAGGCTCTCTCACAGTTGAAGCAGAGCCACGGGCCGATTCCATTTGCCTTTTTTCCATGTACGCCGGCGCCTCATTTTTGTTATCATTGTGACCCGTGCAGACCTCTGCTAGCAAACAAACTTGACCTGCCTCGGAGCTTACAAACAACTCTTTATTGACAACTGTCAACAGCCAAAACGGCCCTCAGGGGTTGACGGGACCGTACAATATGAGCACTGAGGTCGTAGCAGACGATAGGACCGTACAGTGTGAGCACATAAATCGTGAGCTTTTTCTTTAAATTGCAAACTCGTACAGTAGGAGTAGGAATTACACAACAACATTTCTAAAACCGTACAGTGTATGCCCAGCTTCAGGCATAGCAGTCGTTTGAGCCAATGCTAACTTTAGTATGCGAATATAGTCATGATAAAAATCTTAACATGCTGATGTTTAGCAGGTATAATGTTAACCATGTTCACCATTTTAATTTATTATCATGCTACCAATTGCTAATTAGAACGAAACACTACAGCTGAGGATGACGGTACAAGTATCTTGTCATAAACAAAACTATTGGACAAATTAAAATTTTGACCTGATGTTGGCGCAGGATGAAAAGTCAGAGTATAACCAAGGTTTTTCAGTTCATCCTGAGGGGAACATGAATGTCTGTACCAAAATTCCAGGCAATCTATTGAGTAGTTTTTGGGATATTTCACAAAAAACAAGACACGTAAACATTCACACAAACATATGGAACAAAGATCTTGTTGATCTCACCTTAATTTAGAGTATCCAGAAGATCCAGTATGTAAATTTTCCAACGTGAAAGAGCAACGCTGTTTGTTTATGCGTGTTGGTGCACAGTGGCAGGGACAGTCTTTCTTTTTTTGTTTTAATCTTTGATGGTTTCACTGTAATAAACAAGTGGTTTAAAGATTAAAAGCATCAACTCTGGCAGCGTACATGTCGTGTGTGGATGTTGTTGTTGTTGTTGTTGAGGGTTGACTCAGGTTTTATTTACATGCAATGCCTGGAAACAAACACAATAGCCAAAAAACTTAAATGTGAGTTAAGAGGAGGGAAAACAAGTAGCTGAAATGTATGCAGGGACCAGTGTGGATATTCTTCAACACGGAAATCCAGCTAGTCCAGCCTGTCAGCTGTCCTGGTATGCATTTGTTTACTGTAGGTGTTTAGAGAGACAGTCAATGCTTTTCCTGTGGACCTTTGGGAGACAGAGGGAGTTGGTCCTGATAGCAGAAAAGAGAAGCAGGGAGGAGGAGGAGGGTAGTTTCTTGCAGCCTGAGCATTTGGCTGAAGGGTGGAGACTCAGAGCAGCAGTGAGGAGGGAGGCAGGGAGGATCTCAGCTGGAGCAGAGAGAGAGAGAGAGAGGGAGAGAGAGGCATACAGAGAGAGGAGTGTGTGTGGATGTACTCGCCTGCCTCGCTGACTGACTTGACTGTGTGTGTGTTTGACAGAAAGAGGGGAGGACGCGTGGATACTACTCCACAGGACTGGATGTGTTTGGCGTCACGGAACGAGACCACACATACAACAAAAAAAGGTAGGATTTTTTTACATTTTTTGTGGGGTGGGGACTATTTATTTTCTCTGTTTTGATGGCATCTGGGTTACTCGCATCCAAAACAGGGTGTGTTCCAGAGGAGGAGGGGGGTTTTTCATATCCACGCTGTCGTTTTGTCAGCGCTCAAGGGGCGAGATTGATGCTGCTGGCTGGCTTTACATCATGGAATCCCCTCCTCCCTCTAATATCTCTAAAAACCTCCTTGCTGTCAGGTGAGCTGCTGCTTTTATATCCCCCCATCTTGCACCTCCGTTCATACATGTGTGAGGGGAATAAGAGAATGGACTCCCTTCTCTTCTTCCTCCCTCCTTCTTCTCCCCTCAGGATTGGGCAGATCTTATAATTTGGAGCCAGAGGAATTAAGGGCATCTGTTTCAGGGGCATATTTGCACAAGAAGAGGGGATGAAAAAGAGAGCTGTGCAAAAGGGGATGCGAATGACAGAGGTGGCAGAAAACCAGAGAGGAATCCCACAAGCCTCCTGTGTGGTTTTCCGTCCATTCTCAACTCGCTCGCCCTCCATACCGTGAGGAGAAAGCAGTCGACCACACACAAGCTCCATGTAGCGGTTGTATCAGGCAGATGGCCGGGAGAGGAGGAGGTGGATGAGGATGAGGAGAAGGGGGGGTTTGGTGTTTTTATGTTGCTCACAGACAGATACAGTCGCTGACAGCGGCATGCATTCACAGGAAAACCAAGAAAACGAACACAGACGTACTGTTTTTTCCCACTCTTAGCTTCGTCACACGATGGCATCGTCATGTACTACTCCCATCCAATCATGTGTGTTGCGTATCCAGGCCTGTTACAAACGCACACAGCGAGTCAGAATTACGCAAGAGCTCAACGTCCGGGCGTCTCGTACTGTATCTCGAGGGCAAGCAGCTCCAAGGCCACAGATTGTTTCACACACATCGATGTTGAGGCTAGAAGAGCAGCTTACAAAGTATCCAACAATAAACAAGAAACATCAAAAACCTTGAGAGTTGACGGAGCACAATGGATAGTGTTACAGCTAGAAAGCAGAGAGGGAGTAAGGGAGGAACGAATGAGCCATCCACGCCTTATTGACCAATTTGACCTCTCCTTTCCCATCACTGCCTTCTCCCTGAAACATCCTTCCAACCCCAGGCTGAGCTTCCTAAAAGCATCATTCTTGCTAAAGTCATCTCTATATGAACCTGCCTTTTCATACTTTAAAACTACTTGTTTCTCAGAGATGTACGAGGTTTCAGAGGGAAGGTAACATGCGGTAGGAAGGATATTGTCACACTGAAGGCTTCGACCTTTGTCCTCGCTGCACTTGTTTACTTCTCACAGTGTTGATTTTGGGTTTTAAGCGTATTCAGCCGTGCTGTGGTCTGTCTGGATAGAAGCATCCAGAGCTGTTTTTAGGGGAAAGCCCAAGTCAAGTCTCAAATATTGTCTAACCAAGCCCCAAATCCTTGAAAGAAAGTCCAAGTCAAGTCTCAAGTTTCCAGTCAAGTCTCTATTTCTGTGACTTAGGTTGGACTAAGTCTGACTGAGCCGTTTTCAAGTCTTTTGGGGAAAGTACAAGTCCTCAAGTCCTTGTCCAACCAAGTCCCAAGTAAAGTTTCTAGTCCTTGAAGTCTTTAGGGAGTCAAGTCTCACAGCTGTCATGTCCAAGTGAAGTTCAGAGTCGTAATTTTTGTGGGATTTAAGTCTGACTCAAGTCCAAGTCTCCTGAACTGTTTTTAATTATTTTGAGGCAGGTCCTAGTCGAGTCTCAAGTCTTGTCCAGCCAAGTCTAAAGTCAGGTTTCAAGTCCCTGATGGCAAAACACGAGACTTGAATAGTAATAGTTTTGCTTTCAAGTCAAGTCTTTAGGGAATCAAGACTGAAGCAATTTAAATATTACAGCAGTCAAGTCAAGTCTTGAGACCAAATCTTTTGTTAGGTTGGACTCAAGTCTCAAGCCTGCCAGAGCAGTTTTTAAGTCTTTTGGGTCAAGTACAAGGCAACCTTCAAGTCTTGTCCAACCAAGTGTCAACTAAAGTTTCTAGTCCTTGAAGGCAACACATTCAAGTCTCACAGCTGTCATTCCCAAGTGAAGCTCCAAGTCCTCATTTTTTGTGTGACGTAATTATTTTGAGGCAGTGGCGTGTCCAGCCAAGTCTAAAGTCAGGTTTCAAGTCCCCAATGGCAAAACTGGGGATTTGAATGTTTTTGCTTTCAAGTCAAGTTAAGTCTTTTGTGAGTCAAGTCTTATAATATTCTGCCAAGTCCTCATTTTTGTTACTTAAGTCTGACTTGACTCAATATCTCAAGTCTACCAGAGCTGTATTTTAAGCCTCTTGCCATGAGTCTTGTTCAAACAAGTCTCAAGTCCTTGGGGGAAAAGCACAAGACTTTGTTGTTGTTTTTGTGTTTAAGGCTCAAGTTAAGTCAAGCCTTTAGGGAGTCTTGTCTCAAGAAAGACAAGTCTCACAGCAGTCAAGTCCAAGTGAAGTTTCAAGTCCTCATTTCTTTGTTACTTAAGTTTGAGTCAAGTCCCAAATCTTGTCCAACCAAGTCTTAAGTCAAGCCGCAGGTTCCTGACGTCAAAACATGACATTTTAATGTTTTTGCTTTCAAGTTCCAAGTCGTCTTTAGGAGTCAAGTATCACAACTGTACAAGTCCAAGTCAAGTTCCAAGTGCTCATATTTAAGACTTGAGTCTGACTCAATTCCAAGTCTCAAGACTACCAGTGCTGCTTTTATGTTTTTTTGCAAGAAGTTCAAATCTCAGGGCCTTGAGGGCAAAACACGAGACTTGAATGTTTTTGCTTTCAAGTCTGCAGTTCTCACAGCACTCAAGTCCAAGTCCTCTTTTTTGACGTCCTCTTTGACTCTGACATCTTTAGGGAGTCAAGTCTTCCAGCAGTCAAGTCTCAAGTCAGCATTTTTGTGACATATGTCTGACTCAAGTCCAACTCTCAAGTCTTCAGCTTTGGAAGCATCAGCTACAAATGGACGTTTCTGACAGCTTGGATGAAATCCCTTTCATGAACAAACCTACAGTTGTGGAAACGGTCGGAGCAGCACACTCAAACTCTCAGCAGAATCTAAACAGGCCCGGATGTTTGTAATATTGTTAACAGCCCAGGAGTCTGGCCGTGTTATTCTTGGCACGCTGATTGATTCCAGAGGAAAAGTATGTTTATGCCTCCTCACTCAAGGCAAATGCAAAAATCCTGCTGATACCTTACAGTATAAGCACAGAGAAAAGAGCTTTAATGCACACAACACTTGGTAAAACCATACTTTTGTGAAAAACAGGGCAGCATGTTAACCTTTTAAATCTGGCGGCCACTTCCAAATATGATTTCCAGAGTGGAAAAAGAAGCTCCACATTTCCTGCCAAAGTGTCCAGGGGAATTTAAAACAGACCTCTCACTCACAGCCAAAATTTCACCAGCATTATTTGGCAGGTGACTGGTGCTAATTTTCCACCCTGGTCACACAAAAATGTGGATTGTTTTGTATGCTTCTAAAGTATGTAGCTGTTCCTGTGACAGCAGTGTCAGGCATTGTTTCTACCCCACTAACCACACTGCTGTTACATAACACGCATATCAAAGGTTTTAAATGCGAGTCTTTAAACATTTGAGGAAAAGAAAACCACTTGGTCACTGCTTTAATCTAACAAAGGAGAAACATGCCGGGCCTTGATCGTTTGATTTAATAAACATAATAGACCACATTTGTGCTCCCTGGAGCAATAAGCCGCCTCCCTGCTGCCTCCTTGACTCCCAGGGGATGCATCATTTCCTGGGCCACTGCCTTCACCCCTCCCCCCTTCTGGGACCTAGATTAACCCTCAACACACACACATACAGTATATATATACACACACACCACCATATCTAAGATGGCAGGATGGGCAGGGCATGCTGGGGGTGGCACAGATGTCCGGACTAATCGAATATTCACGGGTGGTGGTGGTCTGACCGAGAGGCGGCGGCACGAGGAGGGAGAGGGGAAGAGAGTTAGGGTTAGTGTACGATTTAATAGAGACTAATACATAGAGAATTAAACGTTTCGTGTCAAGAACATATGAATGTGATGTGTCATGGTCCTACACAACTATTATATGTCATATTTAGAAAGATGCTGGGTAATTCTCAAGAGAGATTTTTGTATTTGTGTTTTTTTCTTTCCTCTTCTCACTGGTTTGAAGTGGACGGGCTCTGTTGGAAAAACCAGCCTGATTTGGCTGAATCGTCATTCCATTTCACCTCATTCATTCAGCCTGACATCCTGTTCATGTTAGCCCATTCCTCCCCGTTGGGAGACGAGGTTATTTTGGTTTGTTTTGTCGTGACCAGTCAGTAGCGAGTGACAAATCTGTCTCACTGATGTCATTTTCAGTCGACACAGAAGCTGTAGCTTTAGCTGTTGATAGAAGTGACAAAGAACATACCGTATGTTAATAAGAAGCTAAAGACAATTGGTCATTCCATTGCAACATCAGCGCCCAGCAGCAAAGCTACACTTCCGCCATTTTGGACTGAAAGCAACTACAAGACGCCAGTAAAACGTCTGCCAACAAAGTGCTGTACAAAAGTAAAACAATTTTTTTTTTTTATTCTGTTATCATTTAATGTCTACCGAAATGGCCTATGTTGAATAAAAATATTTTAAATATGCATACTATTATAACTATTTACTTATTTATTGGCATTTTCAGTGCAAAATGGCGGCAGTGCTACCGCAGCGTCATCTAGCGGCTGTTGTCAAAAAAAGTTTTGTCTCTTTGCTTCTAAACTCTTTGGGAAAAAACTGATGTCACGTATTTTTCATGCACCTGTGTAAGTTTTCAGAATCTGATGACAGAAAACCATCCGTTTATAACTAAAGATGTTTTTTTTTTCTAATTTAAACTTTAATTCTTGCACATATGCATATGTTGAACAATATGCAATATTATGGAGAAATATTTTGAGAATTGAAATGAGCTTTAAAGTGTCCAATAACTATAATAATGGCATACAGTATACTGTACATAGGGTTAGCATTTTTAAAAAATCATGAATGAAACAAAACCACAAGCCTCCTTCCCACACACAGTATTGATCCAAACCACTGAGGTGCTGTTATAGTAAAAAAAACATAACTCTCAAGGTATTCAATGCATCATAATTAGATTAACATGCTGTAAATACTAAATGTAAGGCGATGATAAGATTTTCCTCTGCTGCATGTACGCACTACAATACGTTAAGTTTATTCCAGGGACAAGTTGCCAAGAGATTTATCTAAAGAAGAAATACAAATTGTTATAGTAGCAATTAAGTTTGATGCAAACAAAATATAAAAAATACAGTTAATTGTGGACAGACTTCAAAAACAGGACTCAACAACAACAACAACAACAACAACAAAATTACTTTAAAAGACATAGATGCAGATCTAAAAATCATTTAAAAAAATAAGAAGATGATGAAGAAACTATGGAGGACTGAACCTGCTAAAATAAAAAAATAAATGAATAAATAAATGACTCGATAAATAATAAATATGATGATTCATTTATTTTTGTATTTATTTTGTATTTATTTTTTAAATGTATTTACTTATCAATTTATGTCACATTTTATTAATTGATTAATGGCTACATTTATTTTCAATATTTTTGCTCCCTTTAATGACACATTTATTAATTTATTTTTGATTTTGGCAGGTTTCGTCCCCCACAGAAATATCTACTTCTTCTGTTACTATCATACTATTACTATTATTTCTATATTACTATTAGTATTAATAATACAGCATAAAACAAAGTCAGTGTTACACAGATATCAGCTCTAGCAGTAGTTGTCATAGAAGTAGCGTTATTGTTTTAAATACAGTACAATACAGTACTATTCTGGGACTGTTCAGTTCGATATTAATGGCTGTTAGAGGCTGTTGTGATGTGAGCCTGGAGGTCAGCTGCAGGTCTCTAACAGAAATAGTGAGGGAGAAGGACGCTCAGCTGTCACAGGAGGACGTCATCTCCCCAGACAATCATTGGTTGTCAGCTCTGCTCTCTGTGTCCCGTCTCTTTATCTTTGTGTACAGAGGGAGGGGTGTCCTTTCTCCTATTCAAGGGCAGGGATCCGTGCTATATTACATCTAATAGTCAATATCCATCTTGACTGTGTTCATTAATAACTCCGGAGGTCAGTTTTATGTTACTCCTCCTTTGCTGCGGTCGCTGTAAAAGCCACTCTGGAAGAAGATATTACCGTCACATCTCGGCCTCTTTTGTCTTCCTGATAAACTTTATTCCTATTTATTTATACTCATTCTGTGAAACCTCTCCCATCAATTCATGACTCTGTTTGTTTAGCTGAATGTGCCCTTCACTGCGTCCTGTTTCACGGTGACATCGCAGCCTGTACCTCATTGTCCTATGACACACTGAGGATGGTACAGTCACTCAGTCACACTGTGATGACTGAACTTTCTGCATGTGAGTACTTTTGCATGCTAATGCACCACTGCGTTCTTGTCTTTTTAAGAAATAATTATTATCATTTGTATTTTTGTTTTTTAAATCTGCAGTTGTGTTTTATTTTTGTAGTAAAACACACAAAAAGGAAATGACTCAGTCAGCACAGAACTGTATTGTGTCGGATTTTACAGTTACAAAATTGGAGTCAGGAGTTTTTTTTTGTGTGATAAACAAAGTAGCATCCCAGTTTTTCCTTAAGCATGACATAAGCATCAGCCTTATTTAAAGGTACAGTGTGTAGGATTTGGCGGCATCTAGTGGTGTGGTTGCAGATCGTGCCCAACTGAGTACACCTCCGCTCACTCCTCTCTTTCCAAGACTGCGGTAACGTAAGCGGCCGAGTGCAAAACCGTGGTAACGCCGTTCACCTCGCTCAGAGGCCATCCTTACCATAATAACACTACTTTAGTAGCAATGGAAGTCAGACAGCAGCTGGCGGTACCACGGTTTTGCCAAAGAGTATAGAAGCAAAGAGACGAAACTCTGGTATTTTTTTGCCACTGCCGCCATCTTGGACTGAAAATGCTTACTATATTAAAAATATTTTTATCGTTCAACACAGGCCATTTCAACAGAATATGACAATAGAATAGAAATAATCTTGTTTTAAACTTGTACGGCAGTTTTTAAGCGGACGTTTTACTGCCGTACGGCCGACGCTTTCAATCCAAAACAGCGGAAGTGTAGCTTTGCTGCTGCAATGGAAGAAACAATTGACTTTCAATATACGTTCTTTGGATTTTTCACTCAGTGACTCACGTTATCGCAGTTTCACAAGTGTGTCGGAGAACTACGGTGGCCATCAGGTAACATAAAAACATTAAAGGCTCTCTCTAGAGCCAGTGTTTGGTTTGTCCGTTCTGGGCTACTGTAGAAACATGGCGGACTATGTGAAGAGGACCCGCTCCCTATGTAGATATGAAGGGCTCATTCTAAGCTAACGAAAACACAACGATTCTTAGTTTCAGGTGATTATACACTAATGAAAATACAGTTATGAATATTATATTCCATTGCTGCTAATAGACCCTCGAAATGTTACACACTGTTCCTTTAAAGGGTCATTTCACCCAAATAACAAGAAAACATCTTTGCACTTTATTAGAAGATTTTTGAGCGGTACTTTGCCACCGTTGTCATTGAAAACTTGACATGCATAGCAACAGTAACTGTGGGGGGGCGGGGTTTGTCGGCCCTCAAAACTTAGCCTGCGTTATCTCTGAGCAGGGGTCCCATCCTGCCTCCTCGCGTCCCTGCAGACCCTCGCAGGTTAATCACTGGCTCTCCAGGGTCCAGATGGCTGAGCTAGGGACAGATTTTTAATTACCACGCTCTGATTTCACACCCTGGGCATGACAGAGGACAGAACACTCCCTGCCTGGCCGCCTTAATTTACCTCTTTGGATGGTGTAAAAAAAAAATATGACGATAAGGTGTGCGCTGCAGAAAGAGAAAGAGGGAGAAAGGGGGGCAGGAGAACTGAACTGAGAGTCAGCGTGTGTGGGAGTGCGTGAGAGATCATCACTCTCGACAGGCCAGGAATTATATTTTCCTCACCAGGATGTTTCCTGCGGCGCTTAATCACCCTTTATGTCAGCGACACCCGGAGTCGCGCATCAGCTATAATCACATCTGTGGAGGGCCTCGTCACGAACATAGACCCCCCGAAAACCCGGAGGAAGGGGTTCAAAACAGCGCCAAATGGCAGGGGAAGGATGGCGGAGGGGGTCAGATTGATCCAGTGGCGTTAGCAGCAGGACGGAGCGTGTAGGGGGTGTTTCAGCTCCATCATTGAACACCTGTCTGCCACAGAGGGAGGGATGGGAAGCAGAAGGCTAGAACACAGGAGAGAAATGGATCACCAGCTGGTCCCATGATGCACCTTTTCTGTCTTTTTCCCCCTACTGTGCAGTTCAGTTCAAGATGCTTTACTGGCATAAAAGTAGAGAACAATACTGCCAAAGCATTAAGATAAGTTGTATCATGAATATGATGACATAAACAGTTCACAGGGAAATCAAATTCAGCAACGTTTTTTAAGAACAGTCGGCTCTCTTGCCCTTTTTGCAGCGTACAGTAAACTGATCTAAGAGTGAAGAGAAAAACAAAAAGTAGACAGTGAAAGATGTTAAAGTGCAGTCAGGACTTTGAATTTGATATAACACTTTGACACTTTGCTGCTGCCTCAGTACACAACTTTTCAAATATCACAGTACTTTGTTTTAAAGCTCCATCTTCTTGGATCAACTGCAATAATCAAAAATATACATCATAATGTCCTTAACCTACAAATACAACCCGGTCTCACTCCCACCTCGCCAAATAATACCGCCGATTGGAATAATCAGATGAGATGAAGATGAAAAATAAGAAGTTTTTTCTCTTGACTTTACTCGTTGGCTTGCTTTCCTCACGTCAGTTTCTCTTCTCGTGCACTGATTCGTTTAAGCTGAACCGCAAATCAGAGTGATTTCTCTCACCAACGAGCTCCGCCGCCGATTGCCAAAAAAACTCTGACACGGGTAGACTAGAGCCGACGGTGCGGGACACACTGCAAAAACTAGGCCGACGGATGCTAACAGACAGCCCCAAACTAGTTTCAAGATTGTATTAATAGATTTGTATATTGTATAGAAATGATTAAAACCAGTGGGTGCCTGGAACGGTAGACAAAATACACCCACGTTTGTAAAACACAGCAGCATGGCTTGCAAAATTGTTAGCTTTAATGTAAAGTGATTTATAGTAAATAGCTGAAACATACAAAAACACTGGTATGGTTCTTTTAACTGCAGCACACAAACTGTGGAAACACAACCACTCCAATATTATAAAGCCTTTAAACTTTACTTTCCTAACCAGCAGCACACAAACAGCAGATGATTGTATACTTTTCCTGGGAAATTCCCAAGATGTAAATGTGACTCTGATGAGTGATGAGCAGGATGCTCTGAGCAAATAACCTTTCATCACACAGTCACAAGTTACGGCTCATGTGACTCTGAAAGGTAAATGTCAACAATGGCGATTAGTTGTTTAAACTGTGTTTTGCATATAAGACTCCTGAAACGCCTGCAGCACCTTTCTGGTTAAACTTCACGCAGTCACGCAAAATGTGAGCAGATGCTTTAATTTTTTTTCCATTTGGCTCATGAAACATTATATACTGCGTACTGACAACATGATTGATGAAGGAAATCTTCTCATGTTAGTTTCTCTGGCAAAAGTCAACTTTTTCAGCCCAAGACCGAACGCAGGGTATGAAGCCTCAATATGATTATAGCACTGACCGTTGTGTGCCCTAAGCATCATTTATTTAAAAACTGTCAGGTACCAAATGCTGCAACAAACATCTGGTCTAATATACTTATTTTTTTTATCAGATAGTTCCTGATTTAAATCAAACTTTTGCCAATAATAAACTATTTAGGCATGCAACGTTCTTGCATGGTTGTTTGTTTTTTAGACAACATTTGAGAACTTTGGCATCTTTTGTAAAATTTAAAAACATGTAGAAAAGAACGTTGCTTTTGTCTTGTGAAGCAGCCCAGCAGATAGTTAAAGAATCTCTGTGCTGATAAAAGTGATTATACAGCTTGCATAGCACAGAGTAGCAGCGTAGATTAATGGCTCCAGTGAATCAGGAGAGGTGACAGTACAGTACAGTAAGATCTCCTGCTCTTCTTTGGCTTGTTTTTTAAACTCTAAGCAGTTTCGACGTTGCTAAAATACTCTGGCTCAGGGGTTTCGGCTGCTGTTGGCGAGGTTTTTGTTAATGGATGCCTTACTGTAATGTTGCGTTCCGCCGTGATTTACGACGGGTGGAATTCCCTTCCCTCTGCAGATCTGCTCAAGCACTGTAATTGGCCCATTTATCAGAAGCAGCAGAAAACTGAGCTGCAGAGTCACAGATGCATTAAGAGTGGATCTGTTGGACCAAACAGGGGCAGATAGTGAGGAAGAGGAGGAGAGGTGGATGGGTCAGCACCAACAGAAACTAAAGGTTAAATAAAATAATTTGACATTTTGGGAAATACACTCATTTGCTTGAGAGTCAGATGAGAAGATCGACCTCACTCCAATGTTTGAGAGTGGTATCGATCTTCTCATCTAACTCAAGAAAATGAATTAAGGTGCGAAAGTCAAACTATTCCTTTAAAAGCAGAACTGAGGAAGATAAGGCCTTTTTTCGTTCTAATCATAACCATCAATAACTGATCTTAAAGTCACTATTCCTGACGCTGGTGGACTGATTTTATTAACATCAGACGGAGGTAGGCTCAATGATGTTTCACTCTCATCTCCTTGTGTAGTTTGTTGTGGTGTTTCTCCTCAGTAGAGTTTGTAAGAGCGAGCTGTGACATTCTGACACACAGCGATCAGAGGACACAAGACTCGGCGTAATTTATCAGGAATGCAGGGTCGGAAATGTGCAGTACTCCTTCAGCCTCTGATACTCATTCTTCTCTTCAACCTCTCTTTATCTCTTCTTTTTTTTTGTCTATTTGCAGAGAGTTGGGCGGACGCAAAGTGCTGACTGAAGTGCAGGCAGACACCAGGGCAGAGTGCGGAGGAGTAAGCAGACAAGGTAAGTCAAGACAAGCAAGAGGAGGAGGCATTGTAGGCGATGTTCACAGCAGCCAGTTTCATAATATTACAGCATGAGTACTGCTTTCTACAACGTTGTGGACAGCCTGAGTCCATCTGAATGTATTATTTATCAGTGCCTGTCGGGATGTCACTGTTATCAGCATGTGAACACCATGTGCAACATCTCAGGATGGTATTTTAGGCAGCTGACCGATAGGAAGGAAGGAAGGAAGCACAAGAGGGTTCATGATATACAAATGAGCCGAGTAGAAGCAAGTGGACTTATATCATAAAACAGAACACACTAAAAAAAACAAGATAGAAACAATCTTCTCTCTTTATTGTTCATTAAACCCTGTCAGTTTAAGGCAGCAGCTGTTCCTCTGGGAGTCGACACATGCATGGCCATCCTCCACATGCCACCGTCTCCTCACCCCTCCCTCTCAAGATATGAAAATGTCAGGGTGGCATTTTCGCTCGCTCCACTGACAATAAGCAGGAAAATGACTTTGTAGACACAGCGACAGCTCTGCTAAATAGTTTATGACGTCTTTTATGTTCAGCTTTTTTTAAACAGCCAAGTCAAAATACAAGTGAACCTAAACACAAAATGAATGTAGGTGTTATTCAGATGCAACACATTTCTTAAAATCATTTTCAACATTATACCTGCTAAATAAATTGCATTTCACCAAAAGTGTTTTATGTGCCCAAGTACTGGGCCAACTCAACACAATCAAAATTGGGCGTTTCTTTCCTTTGTCCTCCAGCCCCTCAATTTGCTTTTATGGTATTTATTTAGAACATCATCTCAAACTAGGCTTTTGTGTCACAGTGTCTGATTATTTTCTGTAAAGAACAGAGCCCTACTTTTATCTTAGACATCCCAGAAAGCTTAAAGAGTGACATCTCTCCCTATCAATAGTCTGGCGATATACGCTGGCCTGTTTTGACGTCTCCCCCGAGTGTTGAAACAATATTATGGCCTCGATACGAAAGACACCAAAGACTAATTTCTACTTGTCAATCACACCTCTGTAGTAAGTCTCTGACCTATTTTTATTTTGGTGATGGACAAAAGTTGTGTGCAAGAGTCCCCAGATATTTGTACATAATACTGACTTAATTTCTCTTAAAAATACATAATTCTTTATTAACCTGACATTTAATACGAAATATACTGGACAACTCTGTCTGTGGTTGCAGGAAAGTTGACACGTGGCTTCCACAGAGAGACACCAGATTTTAGACCCAGGAGTCCATTGATGTAAAGGTCCAGACTCCCACAGGACTGGAACAGATTATTTAATACTTCTTTCTATGCCCCAAATGTCTTCAAATTTTAATAAAATGACCAAATAATATTAGTAAAATGAACAAAAATATTATTAAATTGTCTGAAAACATTTTGAAAAATATTAGTAAAATGTCCAAAAATGTTCCAAAAAGTATTAGTAAAATGTCCACAAAACGTTCCAAAAAATATTAGTAAAATGTCAGAAAAATATTAGTAAAATGTCCAAAAACATTCCAAAAAATATTAGTAAAATGTCAGAAAAATATTAGTAAAATGTCCAAAAATGTTCCAAAAAGTTTCAGTAAAATGTCAGAAAGATATTAGTAAAATGTCCAAAAATGTTCCAACAAATATTATTAAAATGTCAGAAAAATATTAGTGAAATGTCCAAAAAAGTTCCAAAAAATATTGGTAAAATGTCAGAAAAATATTAGTAAAATGTCTGGAAACATTTTGAAAATATTAGTATTATTAGTAAAATGTCCACCAAAAAAACCCCATATATGTATATATATATTCTATGTAATGTTTGGGCTTGCCACTTACTTTTCTAGTCAAACTACATTAACCGTTTTCCTTCAGTTACTGACACCAATAACAATGTAATATGTTTTTTTTTGGACTCCCATCAGAGTTTAAATTAAAACACTACGACCTTAAAAGGGGAAGCAGTTCTCAGAGTGAGAACATCCAGGATCCGTCAGCTGCAGCGACTATAAAACATAATGTTTACGTTCCACTGTTAATACTGTGCAGACGACTGCAGGTTGTGCTCATAAATCCTCTTCAGATTGTCGTTGGGTCGAGACTTTCCAGCCCGGTTCGTAGGAAATGTCTCAGTCCTGAAAACGTGTGAATTAAGTAAATACTGTAGATTTTCACTCAAACTTGTATTTTAAAACTATTTCCAGTGACTCTTAAACTGACAAGGAATAATATACAAGTCTATTAACTTTCAAACACTCCACATCTATATTCCCTTCTTATTATATTCCCTTGGATGAAAACTCTTACTGTTACGCTCTGCTGCTTTATCAACAGTCCTGAAACGTTTAGTTTATTAATTAATTAGTTGATTGACAGAAAAAAAATTAACAGCTATTTTGATGATTGTTCTTTAAGAGTATATTATATTATATACTTAAATAACCTAATCATTGCACTAAGTTAGCAAACGAAATACAGTTTAGCATCTAACTAGGTAGTGCAAACAGTGACAAATAATGTGGAGATCTCACCTCCAGCTCTGAGAGCAAGAGATCTTGCCACTTTTATATAATTTTCTGATATTTTATAGAGTACAAAATCAAAATATGAATCACATTTAATTAACTGTAGTATGTATCAAGCTGCTATTCTGGTAGGTTGCATCACTGCATCTGGAAAGTAAAGATACTAAATAAAACAGAAGGGGGAAAAGACGATCAAAAACCAGATATATTATCACATTAAGTCCGATTACAGGCACTCCAGCAAGCAGTCAAACACTAATAAATCTAATTATCATGTGAAACAACTGTAACCGGTGACCCTGCGCTGGTTTTTTATTGATGATCAGGTCAGCGGGGTTCAGGTCGGTGTGACAACAGCAGTTCATCGTTCCTGATGAGCAAGTGTGCCATCGTGGACCATCAATATTCATGCTGAGCTCCAGCACCTCGCTGAGATCAGTCTTGACCCCACACTGAGTCATACCACAGTGCATACAGACGGAGGACGGAGGGGGAGATTGATCACACACCAAGGAGGACGCTGTTTTAGAGCGCCCACAGCTTGATCCATTTAATCAAAGAGGTTATAAAAGACACAGGAGCATCTTAGGACACTGTGTACCGATACCGACAGGTGACAAACTAAAGGAAACACCTGAATACATCGGTAAAGAGGTGCAGACCGGTCACGAGGAACTACTAAACAGTTTGATGAGGAGGAAGACGATTATTAACAACAAGTATTAGCATCAAAATATACTTAAACTATCAAAAGTGCTAATTTCAAAATGATACCTATATGGTATATTATATTATTGAATTATGATTATTGATGCATTAATATGTACATCACTTTAATGTTGCAGCTGGTAAAGCTACTTTATATACTGGGTAGGGTAGTTTAAGTAGTAGTGCATGAGGAGGTGTCCATAATCAGGAATTAATGGACAACGTGGCGGCCAGAACTGTCTGACGCGCACTCCATTAACGCAAGTCCATTAATTCCTGATTATGGACACCTCGAAGGGCATTATCCTGTTTATACCATGGTCCCTTGCCAAAGAAAAAAAAGAATTAAGACCATTAATTAGGGCTGTCAAAGTTAACGCAATAATAACGTGTTAATGCCACAAATTTCTTAAACACATCAATGCAACTTGCAATTTTTAGGTTTTAGTGGGCTCAGTTTTAAAGCCAGAGTGAAAATACTTTCATATGAAACTAGAAAACCTAAGGAATTTAAACCATGTCATACTAGCTTGTCGGGAAGGAGGCTAAATAACGTGCAAAGTTACGCAAAATTTTGGCGAGGAAAAACTGTCATGGCCATTTTCAAAGGTGGTCCCTTGACCTCTGACCTCAAGATATGTGAATGAAAATGGGTTCTATGGGTACCCACGAGTCTCCCCTTTACAGACATGCCCACTTTATGATAATCACATGCAGTTTGGGGCAAGTCATAGTCAAGTCAGCACACTGACACACTGATTACCCACCCCATTTACCCACTACCATGTTGATAACAATATTAAATACTTGACAAATCTCCCTTTAAGGTAAATTTTGACAGATACAAAATTTGATTAATTTGCAATTAACTATGGACAATCATGCAATTAATCGCGATTAAATATTTTAATCAATTGACAGCCCCATCATTACATAAGATATTAAAAACAAATGAGAGGCCAAGAGTTGAATAGCGAATGGGATGTGAGATGATCACTTCTGTGATAGAAAGTATCAGTAAGTTCAGAGGGGCAGATTAATTTACTTCTTGCTTCAGCTGGTGTGTTACAGTCGCCACCCTGTGGTGTTCAGAGGACGAGGCACTGAAGGACTAACATGACACTCAGTCTTGCAAATGAAATATTCAGATTTTCTTGTAGCCATTAATATAGAACGGTGAATAAAAAAAGATATATTTAGTCTATATTAAGCTGGTGGCGGGCCAAAAAAAGAATATTAATAATAATAATTTTTTAGTTAATTATATTTTGTATTAATTATCTAAATCTGCAATGTAGGTAAAGTTTTAAAAGCAACATAGTGAAGTGAAAAGTTCAATATTTCCCTCTGAAATGCAGTAGAGGTATAAAGTAGCAAAAAATAGAAATACTCAAGTAAAGTACAAGTACCATAAAATTGTACTTAAGTACCGTGTTTGAGTAAATATACTTACTTTCCACCACAATAAAACAGTCTGTTTTACAATAACAGAAATGCAAGTAAAGCGTTGCTGACGCTTTGTAATATCTGCTGCCTGCGAGGTGACCTGTCTCACCTCGGATTCAATTTATCGATGTATTGTCCTTCCCATGATGCAGCGGGAGGACGCTGTGTCCCCGTGTGACACGCTGACTAAGAAGTGTTGAAAAGTTTGAGTCAGCTTTAAGAAAACCACCGTTACCAGTACAAACATCTGAAACCAGTAATGTTAGTTATCTGTTTATCTATTTTAAATAATGGTGCTGGACAAAGACTCTCGTCCCAACATCCCCTCCTCCTCCTCACTGTCATGGGCTGCCTAGCAACTGACACCATAAATAATATGCCTGTGTCTGTGATATGTGTGTGTGTGTGTGTGTGATATGTGTGTGTGTGTGTGTGTGTGTGTGATAATCAACGGGTTATCTGTAACTAGCCCTCCTCTTAGCATGTCTGCTATGTTATAGTGCCGGTCTTCCTCGGTGGCACACTGTGGCTGAACTGAACTACGATGTTCACGATGTTTGAATCTCTTTCTCTTCTTCGCAGGCAGAGCACACGAGACCTGACTGACTGCGCCCATGGCGAGCAATAACACGGCCAGCATCGCACAAGCCAGGAAGCTGGTGGAGCAGCTGAAGATGGAGGCCAACATCGACAGGATAAAGGTGAGCAGACGCGTAAGTTTAGTTTAGCTTAGTTTAGTGTGCAGATTGGAAACGTTGAGTGAGAGAGCGAGAGAGAGAGAGAGACGGGTTCTCCAGGTTTCCTCCCAGAGTGACAGACAGGTAGGCGACCTGTCATGGGTGTATCCCGCCTACAGATAATGAATGGTTGTCTGCCCTGTGATATACAGGTTGACTTGTCATGGGTGTACCCCGCCTACAGATAATGAATGGACTTGGTTCAATATCCTGACAGGTGTATGGGCATTCAGAAGGACATATCAGGACATTAAGAAGATAATCTGAGGGTTTCTGGACAATATTTGTCATTGTTTTGTCCTGTCAAATGATTTCCAATAATAAATATATACATACATTTGCATAAAGCAGCCTATTTGCCCACTCCCATGTTGATAAGAATATTAAAATACTTGACAAATCTCCCTTTAAGGTACATTTCCAACAGATAAAAAATGTGCGATTCATTTGCGATTAATCACGATTAAATATTTTTAATCGACTGACAGTGCAAAAGCGAATATTTCCCAAAATGTCTAACCACTTCTTTAACTTCATCTTTGTATACTGACATGTTGTGTCTGTTTAATTCCAGGTGTCAAAAGCAGCGGCAGACTTGATGTCCTACTGCGAAGCCCACGCCAAAGAGGACCCGCTGTTATCGCCGGTGCCAGCGTCAGAGAACCCGTTCAGGGAGAAGAAGTTCTTCTGCGCCATCCTGTAAACTCGGCACGGCCCTTCAGCTGTCTGCTCAGTGTGGGACTTTGAACGTGAACGTTCAGAATACGTAGAAATCTTCTAGTAGGAGGGCACGGCGATTATTGCCCCCCCTTCCCCTTGTTCTCGAACGGCACCTTAAAGAGTGCGAAAATTAAAACCCACAGAGTTTACATGTAACTATTAAAGGGGTTGTGATTGTGATTTTTTGAGGCGTGTTGCAGCATGTTGAAGGGGTCTGTGCTTTTAGATGACACAAAAAGGATGATGATGATGAGTGTGATGATAACCCAGAGACGTGACGGACAACCTACCAAGTCTTCAGGTTGTAATGTGTACAAAACAAAAAAAAATAGATAAAATGAGAATAAAAATATTTTGTGGTTCTTTTTGGGACTTCCAAATGTTCTGTTAAATGGTTAGTGGGTGGGTCGAGTGACGTAGGATCGCAGACTAAAATACGTCTACCGCTAGACGCCACCTGATTATTGGAATGTTTTTTAAGTTGTTTATGTTTACCTATCACCTAGATATCTTTCTATAACTGTACGTGAAACAGCTCTGTTTTTTGTTTTTACACCAACAGGTTAGTGAAAGCTTTTTTAATGGGATGTTTGAAACATTCGACTCTGTGATCCTGTCTGAAAATCAAGTCTCTGTGTATCGACATCTATCTGGCAAATGTGATGCTCCTTCAGATACAAAACCCTCTTTCTACTGTTTGTATAAAATGACTAGCAAGTAAACTGTGCTGTGCTGTGAGTTCTGGATGTTTGTGTTTGTATCATTAACTATTATTGCATGAAATGGACAAACGGTCTTCTCTATTTCCTTTCATGTGGAGATTGTATGAAACAGGGGCGGCCTCCATCTGGAAGTGCCAAAACATATTAAAAACAAGAATGATTCAATACGGACTCAACAAGGACATCTCTCACATATAAATCATACTGGTGACAAGTTTAAGTATTGCATTGCAAGCTGAAAAATAACATCGAGATACTAATTTAAACTGCAGAAGGCATCTTGGACTGATTTGGTGAAGATTGGTTTCGATATTTCAAATATTTATATGCAAACTAAAAAACGATTTAACCTCTAAAATGTTTTTATGGTTGCAACCTTACCACAAATGGAAGTATAACCAAAGAGTATAGAAGCAAAGAGGCCAAACTCTGGTGCTAGATGGCTCTGCACTAGCGCTGCCACTGCAGCAGTGCTACTGCCAGCCATGCAGCCATTGGATGAAAAGTTACCCTGCATGTTTAAGTGGGCTTGTCATATAGATTGTAGCTGAAATGGGAGGAGTATTGTCTGTCATCACTATGGTTTTCTTCCTGACTGATCCCCCAGTTAGACAGGTTATGCAATCGCTGGTCCTGTCTTATCTTGACAATTTTTCAGTAGTTTGTTCAAGTGCGACTGAAAGGGATAAAGCTGTACATCTAGCTCTTCACTGTTCATCCAGGGTGAGTGTCCAGGGCATGGATGATGTTCTCTCTTGGCTACAAGTTGAGGATAGTATAAGTATAATCTCCTTGTCTTTTTTGTAACATTTGGACTCTGACCAGACCTAAAAGCCTTTACAAGAAAAGGTGTGTTTTTAGATTTGTTTAGTTTTGAATCAAACTTTTACTACGGCATTTGCTCAGTGTTGTGGTAAGGACTCAGAAGTGTGGGACAGCCACATTTAGATGAAAAAAAATTATATAAATTATTTTTTAAAATTCTAATATGGTGTAAAGTAATATGTTTATGAAACAATTCTATTTGAAATAATATATAAATATAATTAAATCACATTAGTTTGTAATTCTGTAATTATTTTTAATTTCAAGGTTGGTAATAATGTATATATTCATCAAGCATTGCACTGCAAATTTTAACATAAATCCAAAAATGTCATTGCTGGGACCCCTAATATGTTTGTGTTGCATTTTTATGTGTGGACCTCAGGAAGAATAATTATTACCCCGGTAGCAGCAACTTTGGGGATCCAAAAGTGACAAATAAATAAAATTTAAAAAAACGCCATAAACAACAAGAAAAAAAGTTCTGTCAGAAGGGGGATTCGAACCCCCGCCTCCAGGGGAGACTGCGACCTGAACGCAGCGCCTTAGACCGCTCGGCCATCCTGACATGCATAATATTGTGCTCGCGGACCTACTTATAACAGTCATTGCAGATATTTATAACGTCATTGTTATTGAAATAGTTGATATAATTAGCTTACAACAGCCTTAGATAATTAGACAAGGAATGCACGTATTTCGCTTTTTTTTTTTTATTGAAATTTGTGAAGTTTAAAAAAGATTGAAATACCTGACGAGTGCTGTTAAAATGAATAAAATGAGATATTCAACGTGTTAATGTAATGTAATGTAATGTTATGTAAAGTTCCCACGTGGCTCAATGTGAACTTTAAGTCGAGCAGAAGTTGCAGATTTCCATCGATGAGAATCGACTAGTTGGAGATGAGATTGGTGCATGGCAAAGAAATTAGTTCGTTAACATTAGCTAGCTTTTCAGAACTGATTAGTAACGACAGCTGGTCTCCACTCCTGGTGAAAGATTAGCTAAAGATTAACTGACCAGCGGAAGTGTATCTCTGGAAGGACGTGGATTGGAACTTGTTACGGTCACGTGTACTAGTGATGGGAATTCCGTCTCTTTTTAGTGAGTCAGATCATTTGGCTCAGCTCACCAAGAAGAGCCGGTTCTTTCGGCTCCCAAACGGCTCTTCATTTTACCACTTCTGCCTTTTTATAATTCAGCCAAATTTAGCCTTGGCTGTTTTGACCTATGATTAGTATGTGTTCACATATATCAATTAAATTATTCAATATAATTATACTAAACCTTATAATTTACATCATAATTTTACATGCTGCTTCGTTTCCGACTGTCACTCATCTTGTCTGCTATTAGCTCACCACACTCCTCTCTCTCTTTCTCTCCTCCTATCCCTCCTGACCATTAGTGCACCGCGCACACCCGCCCCTCCCTGCTTGATGGTATGATCCTTGTCTGTCATCACCTGATTGGTTGAGCGAACGTCATTAACACAACATTCAGTCAAAGTCATGGAACGTGTCCACAGGCTCCGTGCTTTCCACGCTCCCCATTCATTGTTTTTGTAAGCAGCCGCGCAATGCATTCTGGTAGCGTGGCGTCGCGATTCGAGAAACGGAGCGTCACGACGCCCGCTCCTCATTTGCATAAAGTTGAGGGCTCGTCTACTTTATGCAAATCAGGGGCGTCCGACGCGACTCGCCGCCTCTCAAAACTCCAGAGAATCTTTTAAAATAAACGTTGTTGATCCAAAATAAAGACAGATTCAACAACTGCATGGCTTATTTCTCGCCTCAAATGTTTTCAGAAACACATTTCAGCGACTATTTTCGTGAAATAAGAGAAGAAAGTTTCCAAACGAGCCTCCATACTGTTTCTGGTTTGAAAGCTGGGAGCAGCAGCCAACGGCGGGAAAGCGTTGGTCCAATCAGGTGGGGAGAGCCTGTGTCTAGTGACAGCCCATCAAGCGTCCAATGTTTGAAAGCGACACATCCCCTCGCGATACAAAACGCCCCTGTGGACACGTACCATCAGTCACAGTCAGTGCATGGAGTGCCCGTGGTGCGGAGAAGATCGTCCTGTCATTCTACCTTGAATTAATTAAAGAAAAAAAGAAAAAAAAACAAAAACGTCTCTCGGAGGGCAGCCGGCTCTTATCGTTCACTTAAAAGAGCCGGCTCAAAGAATCGACTCGTTCGCGACCTACACATCACTATATAGGGTAGCATCGTCATAACGGTTAGTGTGCATTAGAGTAGCATCGGCTTGGCAGGTAGCGGGACGTCCTGTCCTCTCAACGGGGAACTGTGAGTCATTTTGCGGTTTAGTTTGCAGGAACAACGGGGGCATTAATGTGGCTGTGTTCAGTAGTAGACGGGCAGTCAGTTATAAGACAGCAGCTAACGGTAGGATCGCTGCTATATTCATAAACACGCTGCTATATTCATATACACGCTGCTATATTCATAAACACGCTGCTATATTCATAAACACGCTGCTATATTAATAAACACGCTGCTATATTAATAAACACGCTGCTATATTAATAAACACGCTGCTATATTAATAAACACGCTGCTATATTCATAAACACGCTGCTAGAGCTACAGAATCACAGCAAACAACATCTCATTACATAGACAATCAAATACAGAAGATACACTTTGTTATCCTTTTAGAAAACATTAAACTTCAATATCAATCAAATCACAAATCCTCTAGAATTCATAATAATAATAATAATACATTTATTTATATAGCACTTCTCAAAACAGATGTTACAAAGTGCTTCACAAGACAATAAAAGCAGATAAATAAAGTAAAAGATATGGTAGCTGCTAAAACAGAACAGAACATGTCAATAATAATAGAAATGTTAAAATGGTAGGACAAGTTGATAAAACAAATATACAGTATATATACATAAATGTGTATAAATGTACACATAAGATAAGATAAGATATACTTTTATTGTCCCCGTGGGGAAATTTGTCCTGGACTCCATCCACCTGCAGTTACAGACACTAAACTAAAACAGCATCAACAACAATGTGTTCATCACTTTTATATTGCTACTGGTAAAGGTGGAGCTCATTTTAATGACTTTATATACTGTTGAATTTATAATAATACATCATCATTTATTAGTCATTATATTTTGGGTTAATAACTAAAGATATTAAATAAATATAATGCAATAAAAAGTACAGTATTTCCCTCTGAGGTGTAGTGGAGTGGAAAATAGAAATACTCAGGTAAGGTACAATTGCATAAATATTGTACTTTAAGTACAGTACTTGAGTAAATGCACTTAATTACTTTCTACCACTGGATTTTCCCTTATTCATGCAAATAAATTGGAATTCTTAATAATCATAAATCCTTTTCTGAATGACCTTAAATTATATATTTATTCACCCTGTGCTTTTAATTTAATTACAAGAAAATAGTGTATTAAAATATATTTCTCATTCTCTGCCAGGGGGGGGATTTCTACTCTACACCCAGGTTTACATTTTATTTCTTACACCATCACACACACAATATTCAATTCTGGTTCCTGAAATGTGTTGACAATATTTAAAAAAATAAATATATTTATAAATCTTATATAAAATGGACCAAATCACAAAACAGTAATCAAGCTGTGCCTGTGACAGAACATGTCTAATGACATCTGATGGCATACTTTTCAAACTCTCCTTATCGCTGACACACTCCCTCTTTGCTCACAGTGTTATCAGTTTGTTTAGACTATAATTCAAGGTTTTACCCAGCAGTTTTGTCTCTTGTAGGCTAATTGTTCAATAGGTATTGTTCAGCTGAATAGACCTGAGTGTGTACTGTTGACTGTCATGTTGTTACTGTTGTATGTATTATTGTCTGACGTGTACTGCGCTGTGGAGAGGAATTTCCCCTTATAGACAATAAAGTCTAAAGTCTATATTTTACTCCTTATTTAGGATGTTATTCAGCTCTCCTGTTGATGCATATATCAGTTAGTTAGCAAGTCAGTTGGTGTAAATTTGACAGCTTCTGTTAGTTAGTCTCTAAGTTTCTTGATACATTAGCTGACGTTAAACTACATGCTCTTGTCTTAGTCTTCTAATCTTTCTGTAAATCTAGGTGGAGTCTGATGCGGCCTGCAGAGTGTATTTTGACATCAGGCCTGTGTCTTATTATGTTGAAATATGTATTGTTATTATTGTCAATCCCCTGGTCCTCTGGTCTAGCCAGTGTGCTAGACAAATAGCTTTTGTATTTAATGTTTACTTTCTGCACTTTCTCACGGTCTCTTAAAATAAATCTGCCAATTTACCTTGTAATGTTAATTTTGTCTTTTTATAGTTTATATTTTTACTTCTTATTTTAGTTTATATACATCTTATTATGTACTCTATTTATCTGTACTTATTCAGTCATTTTACTGCACAAAAAAAACTAATTTTCCCAGCTGTATTAACTTTATGGTGCTTAGAAATACCCTGAACGTTTTTTTTTCTACTGCAGTGGCAACTGAAAATCAGTAGCTGTGTAAAGTGATGAGAGAGAAAGAGGCAACAGTATGCACAAAACATTTGTCTATCAATTCTATGTAAGGGATAATGTACACGACCTGGATCGTTCTGAAGGGGTTTATTTCACAACAGTCACCCGCTAGCTGTGCATTATCCTGCTCATTACACGGCTACTTACTGAAGAAATCAATAATTTACTCAAAAATGGCCCTCCAGAGTCCAACATCAGAACTGCGCCCATAGCAACGGTCTGTTATACATAGCAACGGTCTGTTACACATAGCAACGGTCTGTTATACATAGCAACGGTCTGTTATACATAGCAACGGTCTGCAATAAAGAAATAACAGACCGTAAAACGCTGTGATTGACCAATCAGAATCGAGTATTCAACAAAGACCTTTAATGCGTTCACAAATTGCGTCCTCCGACCGCGGCCAACACTGTTTAACAGACGGGCTTCACTAGATATAACTTTGCGGTTTTGGTGCTTCTGTGTAGTTTGTGTTGGAGTCTGAGTCTGAACAGCGTAGCCACGCGCGAGCGCGCATGGGACACCGACCCAGATTCATTTTATACGTGTAAGAAGTTACAAACAGTGTAAAGGTACAGTGTGTAGGATATGTCAGCATCTAGTGGTGAGGTTGCAGATTGCGTCTATATCTACATAGGAAGCGGGTGCTCTTCAGAGTCATGTTACACCGCCATGTTTCTACAGTGGCACACACACACTCTACACCAGGGGTGCCCGATACGTCGATCGCGATCTACCGGTCGATTGCAAAGGTAGTGTGGGTAGATCGCATGGCATTAAAAAAAAAAAAAAAAAAAAATTTCATCGTCAGCCAACAAATTGCAACACTGTTTCACCTGAACTCATCTGGAGTGGAGGATGAGATTTTGACACTACAAGCTGACATTCAGCTTCAGTCCAGGGCTCATGGACAGTTCTGGAACTTACTCACAGAGGAAAAGTACCTCAACATGAGGAAATGTGCTACCTCCTTGACTGCATTATTCGGCTCCACTTATTTATGCGAGTCAGCCTTTTCCCACATGAAGATTATTAAGTCCAAATACCGTTCCACCTTGACTGATGATCATTTGGAAGTGTGCTTGAGGCTGGCTATCAGCAGCTACTGTCCGGACTATGCATCCCTGGCTGATTCCATTCAGTGCAAGTCATCAGAGTAAGGTAATGACAAAAAATGTACAGAGTTATATTGTACAATATGGGTTCATGCAGTTATGCAAGGTACACCAACATATATTGTACATATAAAGAATACTCAATATATTTATAAATAAATATATGTTTTGCATTTTTATAGTAGGTAGATCATTTTGACTTGGTCATTTTATAAGTAGCTCGCATGCTGAAAAAGTGTGTGCACCCCTGCTCTACACACTCTGGCTCTAGAGAGGGCCATTCAAGTTTTCTCGTAGCTCCCCAACACGCCTGGCACACAGGAGAAGCTTCAGTTGGTTGCAATCTCCTCACCTCACCGCTAGATAGCGCCAGATCCTACACACTGGACCTTTTAAAACACATTTTCATCAGGGATCTGTCACGTGTTCAGAGTATCAAGTAACATTGTCTTTCTTTCCTTCCTCCTCTCAGTTTGACCAGCATGGCCTCTGCTCCTCCACACAATTTCTCCTGGGTGGATCCAGATAAACTGGCGGGACTGGCGCTGCCCAGGATGGCATCTGAATACCAGTACCTGCTGGACAACGGGATCAAACACCTGGTTTGCCTGTGTGAGAGAAAACCGCCGTACTATGACTCGTGCCCTGAGTTACAGCTGCACCACATCAAGATAGTGGACTTCACTCCTCCTTCACCCAGTCAGATTGACAGATTCCTCTCTATCGTGGAAGAGGCCAACTCCAAGGGGGAGGTAAGATCTCAGTCACATACTTGATAGATTTGCCTGATGTATGGTTATGGTTATAAAGGATTCTCCAGGGTTGAGTCTAGTGTTGCAGACTCACAAGACACAAGCACTGAAAGCTAAAACGTTTGGCATCAGGTTGACGTGACTTTGACAAAACTCCTGGAACAGTGGAAAGGAAAAACTGTCTTCCACAACCTTGCTGCTCCTCCGAAGTGCATGAATCAAAAAGCATTGGATTACATACTATACATTCATTTTTTAAATCCTCTGCACTGATGTTTGTACTAAAGCTTCATCTGTTGTTTGGAGTGATCTGATTTTCTTCTTCCAGCAGTCAGACAGAGTTATTTTATCAATTAAATGATTCATTATTTGTTCTATAAAATGTCAGAAAATATTGAAAAATACTAGATGATGCCTTCAAATTGCTTGCTCTCTCTGATAAAAAGTCTAAAACACAATCATTTTCAGTTTCACATCACATGAGACGAAGAAACATTTTGTTTTGCAAGTAGAGCTTGTAAATTCCTGTCTGATAGCAGCATCTAATGCGGGATGGGTGTGCTGTGTTACGAAGGATTGAGCTAAATACACATTGCATTGTTCCCCTTCAGGGTGTGGGAGTTCACTGCATGCACGGTCACGGGAGAACAGGGACCATGCTGGCCTGCTACCTGGTGAAGACGAGGAGGATATCGGGGATCGACGCCATCAAGGAGATCCGCGACCTGCGACGAGGCTCCATCGAAACTCAGGAACAAGAGAAAGCTGTGGTTCAGTTCTATCAGCGCACAAAGTAGCTTTCACAGCAGGAATAAAGGAACTGTTCCGCTTCTGTTAGGAAGCCGAAGCAGCAGTGGGTTTTTGTTTACAGTTAATAAGCATAAAATAAGTGTTAGAAGTGCCTCAATTATATTGTTAAATGAACGCTTTATTATCTGTGAATAGGAAGATACAAGAATTAATGTTTATACAGGTGATAAATCAAAAAACTGAACCACAGTATGTCCCTGGGACACTAAGACAAACATCTCTACAGTAAATAATATATTTAAAACCTCACACTGTCTTTTTACATGGTGCTGTATACTGTCATTTTGCTTAGCACACGATTACTTTCGTTTCTACAGACACGCTCCTCCTCTGAGGTTTCTGTCAACAAGGCTTTAACCGTCATTTATGCACTGGACGCCAGAGAAAAGAGACGCTGACGCTCCTTGAACGTGAGCTTCTCAGGAGCTGACGCCCTTCTGATTTTCTCTTCCTGGTTTCTGTGAAGAAAAAATTATATTAGCAGGAATACTTGAATTCTATTGATCGCTTATGAAGACACAAATAGTAGCCTGTGCTGTTTTGAAATATATTTCAAACACTTTTTTTGGAAGAATTAAACTCTTATAATACCTCACTGTTTTTTTTAAAAATAGACTAAATTAAGAGGCTTGTTGTGATAGTACACAACTGTGCACAGACATTTCTGTTATTAAACCTATATGAGTAGTAATGCTGCATAAATAGAATATCAATGTTTTACAGCCAAAAAGCTCAAACTCACTCTTTTGATGCCATGTTGTTCAAGTCTTGACTCCATCCAGTCGCTCTTTGATCTGCCAAAAACACGGAAATTTTGCACTGTACATAAAATATCTGACCAACTCTTATGAATAAATGAAGCTATTACTATTACCTGTCTTTGCCTTTGTCTCTGCCTGCTTTTCCAACTCTTTCAGTTCAGTGTTGACGTTCCCAGAGGAGCTCCTCTTGTTCTAAAGATGAGGACAAAATAAATAATTAAACAGGTTATTGTGGCTTTTTAAATATCAGCTATTATTATTATTATTATTCAAATGTATCTATAGTGAACACAGAAGTATTTCTTCTTTGATAAAAGTTATTAAGACTACAATTTTAACATTTTATATTTCTCTCTTAATTTCAGGCAGATAAACACTGATCTTATAAAGTCGGTGTCAAGCTTCACCTGTGTTCTTTCCTCCAGCTGCTGTATCGTCACCATCATGTCCAAATCTTCCTCATCATCCTCCTCTTCATCCTCTCCTCTCTGCTGAATCTCGTGCAGCCTCTTCTGAAACTGCCACTCCAGGCTGATCCGTCGCAGCCGGTCGTTCTCCTCCGCCGTGCGCCTCGCTTTGCCCTGGAGCTCCTGCACCTCCTGCTGCAGGAGCTCCACCGCACGGAGCCTCTGCTGCTCCTCCAGCTTCTCCTGGGCCTCCCTCCTCCACGGGTCACACCGCTCCTGAGGGTCTGTCGGCTTTGTGGGACTCTGCTTCTGCTGAGTGGGAGGCTCTTGGAAGGAGACGTGTTTTGTTGGAGTGATGCTCACTTGGGGTTTTGCAGCTTGATCCCTGCGTGTGGTGGAGAGGTGAAGTGAGGGGTGAAGTGAGGGGTGAAGTGAGGGGTGAAGTGAGAGGTGAAGTGAGGGGTGAAGTGAGGGGTGAAGTGAGGGGTGAAGTGAGGGGTGAAGTGAGGGCTGAGGTAGCTTCTTGGTGGCAGTAATGGGACATGCATAAATATGATCAGCTCTGTTTTTATGTCCATTCACTTTAAGGGTTTGGCTCATCCTCACTGCCAGCAGAGATGAGCTCTGGAAGGTGGAGAGTGGAGGGTTTGTGTTCACTGCTCTGGTTACAGGGATGTCGATGCGTATCGGCTGGTTGGAAGGCGTCGGTGTTGGATGTTGTGAGAAAGGAGTTCTCCAGACACCGGCGCCGCTTGTACGGCTGCCCTGCTGTTGTTTTGTAGGAGAACAATGATCTGAGAGGAGGATGTCATGAGTAGAAACACTCGAGCGAATTGGGAAGGATGAATAGTGGCTCATGGTTTGCTTGGCACGCTGCTCCTTCTGCTCCCACAAGTTCTGCCTTTTGTCCAGCAGGAGGCCTCCACCGTCCACACACAGGTTCTCCTGAGACAGAGCCTGGCGCTAGAAAGATAAATATAGAGATTTTTGTACCATTTACCTTCTTGTATTTATTATTTTATGAGCAATCAATGGTGGAAGAATCTATTAATTCAGTAAAAATAACAGTACAACAATGAAAAAGTACTTACAAGTAAAAGTCCTGCATTTAAAATCTTACCGAAGTAAAAGTACACAGTTTTACCAGCAAAGTACTACAGTTAGATAGTTTAATCCAGTGGTTCCCAACATGGGGGTCAGGCTCCTCCAAAAGGTCACAAGATAAATCTGAGGGGTCATCAGATGATTAATGGGACAGGAACGAAGTATTCATATTTTGGATTTTTTTCTGATCTTTGCTTTTTTTTTAAATAAATAAAAATAAAATAAATCTGGATTATTTTGGTTTGTTCAAAATTGGATGATTTGAACAGTTTTTGTAATAAAACCATCTGAAATGTTTGGATAGAATTGCTAGTAGGGAAGAAGGGTCAACCTTTTGTAAGGGGTCACAAGCCAAAGATGTTGGGAAGCACTGTATTAATCTTTAACAATGTATTTAATGATTTTATGTTTTTTATGTGAATTCTTCATCTGAAATTTAACTATATCTCTCAGATAAACGTATTGGAGTAAATAGTAAAATATTTCCCTCAGACATGTAGTGAAGTTGAAGTATAAAGTAGCATCAAATGAGAATATGACAGTAAAGTACATATATACCTCTAAAAAGTACACCGCTTGAGTAAATGTTCTTAGTTACTTTCCACCAATATGTCGTCTTTTCCTTGGCTTAGTAAATAGTAAATAATATAATATGGTACCAGAGGGACATTAAGACTTACCATGAAGGTCCTCTTACTGGAGTTGTGTCCATCTAAAGGCCTCACAGACACTTTGAATGTCTGCTGTGGTCGACTGCGTTCAGATGCGTTCTTGTCCTGGGATTTAGGGGTCGGAAGTGTCAAGTATTCCCTGTGAAATGTCTGAAAACAGACATACAAAAAGGTCATTTTGTGACACAAATTGAGTTAAAAACAATACATTCTTGTTTGGGTATTTAGCTAACACTAGTATAGTGACTGAATGTTTTATAAATGGAATTAAATGGAGACTCACATCAGCACAGAGGTTGACGCTGGAGACAGCAGCTATGTTGTTCCCTCTCACGACCGGGTCTACAGGTTCATCTCCATCCTCGGGGGAGAAATCTGCTGAAATAAGGAGAATATAAATACACTGGAGTTGTACTTATGACTCACCCTCAAGCATTGGACATATTTAAGGTATTTACTGTACGAGTGCAGCAGTGATTAAAACACAAGTGCACCCACAGGTCATGTTGGGGTTGGAGCGAAAGAGTTGTCTGTTTCTCTGCATCATCTGCTCTTTAGTCCTTCTGCTGCCTCCGTGGAGCTGCTCTGAGGGACCAGGATCCACAACGCTGTACAGCATGAGCGCTTTACCGTTGGGCTTATCGCCTGGTGAAGCAAGAAAAGGTCTAAATTAAGTCATGAAGAGCAGAAAGTAAAAAAAAAAACAATAGTTTTTATTGTGTATTTATTTACCTGTAGTCCTTTCTGGGGTCGGTTCACTCAGCAGAGCCCCCAGGCCGTGGTAGCTCGCTCCAAACTTTGCAACCTGTAAGGTCACAACGGGGCCGGTTTGCATCATAATAGCTGCTGCCCTAAATCAATAGAAGAATATTATAGTATATTTCAGACTGTGTAGCCCTTCATACTTTTTATTACAATATCTGGGACTTGATCAGAGAATAAAATAAGAACTCTTTCATGTTGAATGAGTTTTTAAAGTCAAGACTACGCTGCTGTCACCTGTTTTGAATTTGAAATCTGTTCCATGGGGAAAAATACTTCATATTGGTTCAGTATGTGCATATCTAGATAATATTGTCCCACCAAACACATGGTTAAATATGTCATTACTTTTATTTCATGACATTTTCTGGAACAAAAACGAATAAAAGGAAAAAGTCTACTACATGCATGCTAGCTGCTCTGTGAGGGTGAATTTAGGCACACTTATTATTATTTTTTTTAATTTTCTATAGATATCACGATAATATAGTTATCTGTTTGATTAGCATTATTTATTTATTTTTTACATTTTTCTGTAGATATCGCAATAATATTGTTTTCCGTCTGAAAGCATTATTTATTTATTTATTTAAAATTTTCTATAGATATGATAAAATTGGTTAATGAATGTGTGTGCAAAATCTTATGGTAATCCATCTAATAGTTGTTGAGATATTTCAGTCTAAACCAAAGTGGTGGAATGATTGACCAACAGACAGATGATGCCATTCCTAGAGTCACGCTGCTCACGTGTTTAAACACATAAACTTTTACTAGCCAGTTGTATAACAGGCCGTTATGTAGCTACCTTTCCTGGCTGAGGCCGACCAGACTTTGACCGTCTACACTCAGCAGCTGATCCCCAGCTGTCAACCTGCCATTCTGCACAAAGTAGAGATTTTATGCATTATTTCAATCTTTCCTTGAAAAATCACATTATTCTGCACATCTCAAGTGAAGTTGAATAATAAAAGCGTTGGATCTCACCATTTCAGCCGGTCCTCCCTTGACAATAGATTTGATATAAATCCCAAGGTTTCCTCGCCCTGCTCCCTGTGGCAAAACAAGAGAGAGGACACTCATGAGATGAGACTTGTGCTGTCTAAGTTAACGTGATAATAACGCATTAACGCAAATATGTTTTAACGCCATTCATTTCTTTAAGGCATTAACACAATCTGTCTTTCGGAAGTTGTGTTGGACTCAAAAGATGCTGGCATCATATAAACTAGAAACTAGAAAACCTAAAGAATCCATTGGTACCTACTGTGTCATACTAGCTTGGATGCTAAATAACGCTCCAAACTTGCGCTAGATTTTGACAAGGAAAAACATGGTAATTTTTAAAGGGGTCCCTTGACCTCTGACCTCAAGATATGTGAATGAAAATGGGTTCTATGGGTACCCACAAGTCTACCCTTTACATGCAGTTTGGGACAAGTCATAGTCAAGTCAGCACACTGACATACTGACAGCTGTTGAGTTTGCCATGTTATGATTTGAGCATATTTTTTATGCTAAACGCAGTACCTGTGAGGGTTTCTGGACAATATTTGTTATTGTTTTGTGTTGTTAATTGATTTCCAATAATAAATATATACATACATTTGCATAAAGCAGCATATTTGTCCACCCCCATGTTGATAAGAATATTAGATACTTGACAAATCTCCCTTTAAGGTACATTTTGAACAGATAAAAAATGTGCAATTAATTTGCAATTAATCACGATTAAATATTAGCCCTAGTTGAGACATTAAGCAGATAGTTTGGGTGTTTTAATAGTTCCGATTTTTTTGGCAGAATTGTCACCTTAGCAGCCACAATGCTGACCCCCATCCCACTGTTCAGAGGTTTGTTCAGTGTGATCGTCACCATCTCTGGCTCTCTGTGTGCTTCCTATTAAAAAAAACATAAATAAATCACATGTCTGCTCCATAAATTCTTTATTCTATGTTAAAATTCAATTATATTTCAACACATCATCATGTATTTTTGCTTACCAAGTATGTGCTTTCTGCAGAGGAAGTTGGTTCACTGAAGTGCACGGTCCAGTCACCTTTAGAGTTCGGCTGGGATGTTAAAGAGCAGAGACCTGGAGGAGAAACAACCCATTGTATGTGTGTTTATCTTAGATACAAGACATCCCTTCTATTCTACAGTATTTTTCACGTTTTGCAAATATGACAGAAACACAAACCTTTCCGGCAAATTGGCTCAAAAAACTCCCTAAACCCTGGAGGGATTCCTCTCACGGTGTCACAGGAGTATCCTCCCTCCGGCAGCAGGAAGGGCAGGTGTAGGTCGAGACTCTCCTCCAGCTGGATGTCCCGTCCTTCGCTCCGAGTCAGGTTATCTGCCGAGGCCTCCGCCGCCGCCACTACAGCATCGATCAAATCCTGCAGCGAGGAGGATGACAAGTGGATCAGACAGCGGAAATATTTCAGGAAAAGGTCGTTCCTAGCGTATGGATTGGCATTTGTCATTCTGTGACAAGGCTTCAGGGAAGAGACATCCAATCTGTCTGCTGTGACCCTCAGCAAAATACTGAAGACCTTCATGCAGAGGATGCTGACCTCCCTGGAGAGGTAGAAAAGTACAACATTAAAGTAATGTTGAACTAATATTGTCCTGGTGATTGACTGAAGCAGAAGTTCCAGTAGAAACTGTTAATCGTCATTGGTGTAAAGTAAGCAAGGACTTTTACTCAAGGACTGTACAGGTACAGTTTTGAGGTACTTTTACTGTACTCGACTATTTTCACTTGATGCTACTTTATACTCCTATTTCACTACATTTCAGAGGGAAATACTGTACTTTTCATTCATGTACTTTAACTGAGTTATTAACTTTGCATATTAACATTTAACATACGAAACCTACAATCATCTTATAGAATATAATGTATTGTTATAGCCGAAACTACCCAACAGTATGTAATGTAGTTAAAAGCTCCACCAGTTAACTTTATTAAAGTCCTGTTTACATAGAAATGCATCTGCAATTATCTAATAATATAATTATAATAATAATAATGCTGCATAATGAGAACTTTGGATACTTTAAATACAATTTGTTGATCATTTACATAAGCCTACATTTAGACTTGTTATTGAGTATTTCTAAATTGTATTGACTTAAAGGTCCCATATCGTGCTCATTTCCAGGTTCATGCTTATATTCTGTGTTTCTACTAGAACATGTTTACATGCTGTAATGTTAAAAAAAAACTTTATTTTCCTCATACTGTCTGCCTGACAATGCCTGTATTTACCCTCTGTCTGAAACGCTCAGTTTTAGCGCATTTTGAATTGCGACGGAATTGAAACAGAATTGCGTTGCTAGGCAACAGCTTGGGTCCATGTGTATTTCCTGTCAGCTGATGTCATTCACATACACTGCAACCAGGAATAAACTGGGACACATTTAGAATGTTTACGTTTAAAATTGTGTCAAGGGTCTAAATATTGTATATTCGTGACATCACAAATGGGCAGAAATACTGACGGCTTGTTTCAAATGCAGAGTTTCTGAATACGGGCTGTGTGTATTTCCCTGTGCTTTCAAAGTATTTATATAGGACTTAAGCCTGCTTTATAATTTAAAAAAAAGTTTTTTAAAACATGGGACCTTTAAGAAAAAATTCTAAATACTTCCTGTCATCACTGGAAGTAGCAATTTACTTTGTTGTGGCGGTAGTAGTAGTAGTAGTAGCAAAGAATGTATTTTGCCAAGAAGTGAAAGTCAATTGTTCGTTCCATCGCACCATCAGCGCCCAGCAGCAAAGCTACACTCCCGCCATTTTGGACTGAAAGTGACTACCGGACGCCAGTGAAACATCCGCCGTACAAAGTAAAACTAAATTATTTCTATTCTGTTGTCATATTCTACCGAAATGGTCCGCGTTGAACTTGTATATTAAACTAATAATGAATAAAATATTTTAAATATATACATATAATATGAGTTTTCAGTGCAAAATGGTGGCAATGGGGGTTCATCATCTTGTTGCTTCTATACTCTTTGGTAGCAGTATAATTCCAATAGTAGCAGCAGTTACCTGTAGCAGGTGTTGTGGCAGCAGTTCTCTGGTAAAGTCAAGTTTAATAGCTTATATTAGCTATATTAATATGTTTAGGGGTTCAACTCAGCTAGTAGCTAGCAGTAGTTGTAGCAGTAATACTAGCTAACTGCAGTAATACTCGTATATGTTAGTTTATATACTGTATATTTACATAGATAATACCCCTCCCACTGCTGCTGCCAATGCTAACGGCTCTCTACTGTTTCTGTTAGCCGTTGGTTAGCTAACTATGCTAACTATGCTACAGCAACTGCTGCAGATGTTTCCTTCAGTTTGGGAGTTTCCTGTCCTGATGTTGACAACCTGTGACCGGTCGCAATACTTCAGCAAACTAAGTAAGTGTGCTGCTTGTTGCTGATATTATTTAATTAATGTGAGTTGATGTTTTAGGTATGTTCAGTTGGTGGTTTGGATAAGCTAGCTAACGCTATGAGGCTGCTAACGGTTGCTAACGGCTGCTAATGGTTACTAACGGCTGCTAACGGTTACTAACGGCTGCTAACGGTTGCTAACGGCTGCTAATGGTTACTAACGGTTGCTAACAGTTACTAACGGTTACTAACGGCTGCTAACGGCTGCTAATGGTTACTAACGGCTGCTAACAGTTACTAACGGTTACTAAGGGCTGCTAGCTAACACTCTCCCGCTCTCTTGTGGTTGATAATGTTATTTTTCTGTTGGACCTTTGCTGGCTGCTTTATGCTTTAATGCTGCTATTCACACATAGTATTTGCGTTGGAGTCAGATGTGAATCATTTTCTTGTTGTGAGTGAGCTCATTTTGTTTGGTTGCTAGGCGTATAGGGCTTAGTTTGACCATATTTTTATTTATTTATTCATTTATTTATTTATTTAATTTTTTATTTTTTTCAATCTTTTACTTACCTCCAATGTAAAGGACATGGAAATGGCTTGCTTAGATGCGGCAGTGGCTGGGACTAGACACTCCTATCATACTAGATAATAGGAGAAATAGATAGGGAAAATGCCAACTGTAGCTCTTAGGTATTTGACTTGGAATACTAATGGCATTAACGAACTGTCAAAACGTAAAAAGGTACTTAACTGCCTGAAAAATCATAAAATAGATGTAGCTCTGTTACAGGAGACCCACTTAACGGATGCTGAACATGCCAAACTGACCAGTCAATGACAGGGGCAGATCTTTTATTCATCCTTCACATCCCAATCTAGGGGGTTTGTCACTTTAATAGGTAAAAATGTCCCTTTACATGTGGTTAACGTTGAGAAAGACAAACAGGGCAGATATTTGATAATTAAAGGCATTACATTACATTACATACTTAATATTTATGGCCCAAACTATGACTGCCCACAATTCTTCCAAAGTTTGTTTTAAATAGTATGCCATGTTATATTATTATCTTTAGCATGAACTAGCCTCATGCAACTCATATAAAGTCACATAACTAACGTTAGCATCTGTTTGTCTAACAGTCGTTCATAAAGGTTTTTTAACACTGCAAAACATACCACTGTTTTGAAGTTATTACCCAGAGACTCTTCCAACTAGCTAGCTGTTAACTGCATACAAATAGTATTCATTTTTGATTGTATTTATTTGTTTAATTTAATGTTTTTTAAAGGTCCCATATTATAAAAAAGTGAGATTTTCATGTTTTTTTATGATAAAGCCGGCTTAAGTCCTATATAAATACTGTGAAAGTATTGAAACACTCAATTCACAAGGAAATACACACAGTCCGTATTCAGAAACTCTGTATTTGAAACAAGCTGTCAGGATTTCTGTCCATTTGTGATGTCACAATTATACAATATTTAGACCCGTTACACAATTTTAAATTTAAACATTCTAAATGTGTCCCAGTTTATTCCTGGTTGCAGTGTATATGTGAATGTCGTCAACTGACAGGAAGTACACATGGACCCAAGCTGTTGCCTAGCAACGCAATTATGTTGCAATTCCGTCAAAATGCGCTAAAACTGAGCGTTTCAGACAGAGGGTGAATACAGGTATATTCAGGCTGACAGTATGAGGAAAATAAAGTTTTTTTTAACATTACAGCATGTAAACATGTTCTAGTAGAAACACAAAATACAAGTATGAACCTGAAAATTAGCATAATATGGGACCTTTAACCAAGTTGCAACTGTATTTCCTAACCCTAAACAAAGATGGGAGCTGGGAATGAAATAGCTATCTCCTTGCTTGTTTTGTACCACTCAAGAGAAATACAAAATGCATTATTGTGTGTGAAAATATGAAAAGAATGAATATAGGAGTCTCTAATGTAAGTTACATGAGAGGCACAAACTGAGGCTAATTTATCATGTGCACAATGGTGCTTTTATGCTGTTTGTATTCATCATGGTGGCATGTGATGTTTGTTTGAGTATAAATGCTGTGGGCTGAATTGTGGCATATTTCCTACTAGATTGCTGCAGTTGTTTTGGATGATAAACCCGGGCTCTACTAGAGGGCAGTATTGTATGTGACTGTTGTCTTGCACACAGCCCATTCACAAAATTATTTCTTTTCATTTCTTAATTTATGTATTATTGGCAAAATGGGAAACTCAACATGGCTTTTGTCACACAGTATAGGTAGTCACACACCTCATATTCAGGAAAATATTTCACTCAAAGGCAATGGGTTTATGTGACAACTTGCTTTACTATTCTTCATATATTATTCATTATCATATTCATCATTGTTAATTATTAATATAATTAAATCTATACTGCTGAGCTCCTGTTCTGTGCCTGCTGCTACTACTTTACAAACCTTAAGCCTATATCTATTCGACCGGCTATTCCTCTGGATATTAAACAACCCTTGCAAGGATTTGTCGCAAAAAGCAGCATCATAGTTGTTGCTTCAAACAGGGAAAACATGAGAGGCATGAGAGGATTGAAAAACAGACGAAAAACTACTCACAGTAGGGATGTGAGGCTCATTGTTTGCATAGAGGTAGCCGGATAGCAACGTCTGCAGCTGCAGTGAGTTCAACTTGAAACAGGTATTCTGGATGGCCTTCACGTCTTTCATTGAATACTTGCTCATGGTCAGGAGCGTGGTTGCCTAGAAACAGCCAGGCAATGCTATTTTAACAGCTTGTAGAAATGTGTGCTCTGACATGGAAATAAAAGCTGAGATAAAAGCTGCAAAGCATAAACAAGATCAGAAATGAATGTGCATATTGGTGGTAGAAGACACCGATTCCATATTTCATTTTTCAGCTTTATTTTTCACTAATATTCATGTAGTGCAGGGAGGGACCGACCTGGATGATGTGTCCGAGGTGGCAGTCAGCAGCCAGCTCCAGGCCCTGCCTCTCCGCCCAAGCTTCGATGGCCGTGAGCCTCTGGCGGAGAGCAGCGCCCCAGTAGTGGGAGCGCAGGCCTGGAGAGTTGGCCCCTGGGCTCATCAGATGATTGAAGAGCCAGATGCTGATGAAGTGGAAGAGTTGGGAAAAGAGCTGGATGGTTAGGGCAGGGTTGACCCGGCAGCGGCGTAAAAGAGACATGGCGTTCATCAAGGTGTTCAGCACCATCTCTGCAAACAGGCAAGATAAAAGTTTATAGTAGTTGAACGGGGAGTTCTTCCAAGAGATAATTGTTACTGTGGTATTTATGAATAAACAAACATTTACCTATACCAGCTGGCAGTGCACCGTGTTGCTCAGGATCAATCAAAAAAGTTGGCAAGTGCTTCCTTAACTCATTCTGTAGACACTGTAGCAGACAACTAATAAAAAACACACATAAAAACAAAAACTATTTATTTGAACTAAAAAATATTTTCTGGTTTCTTTACTCCTCTATGACAGTAAACTGAATATCTTTGAGTTGTGGATAAAACAAGACATTTGAGATTTTATAGAACAAACAACTAAAATAAATAAATAAATATTCAACAGATTAATCAACAATGAAAATAATCGTTAGTTGCAGCCCTATATAACATACATCCGCACCAGTATTTTCTGTCTGGATGCCTTTAGCTAATAAGCTGCATATTTCTATTCATAAACACATAACAAGGATCCCATAAATATGCCTTAAACATGTTTGGCATTTCTATACTGCAAGTTCTGTTGTTTCACATCTTTTGCCAATATGCACAATACTGGGTGACGTATTTGGACGATATTTGGCAGATAATTCATTGTCTACAGACAATATTTCCAGACAAAGTAGGAAGAAAAGTGCATGTTGACATAACACAGTGTTAGAAGTTCTTGTGTATACTGTATGGTTGGAATTTGTGAGATCAGGGTCGCTATTGCAGTTGGAAAGAATCTATTTTTAAAGCAGTTTGTTTTGGTGGCTAGAGACTTGTCGTGTCTTCAACGTGAAATTTACACCAGGCAGCGGCGAAGTGTAGCTCGCCACAATAATTAGTGTTTTCTGCGGCTGGAATGCATGTTCATGTGTTTAATGTGGGAAGACATTCTTTGTAACATAGGTCAACATGTCACAGGAGTCACAGGATATGTTTACTGATTGGCTGCGGGCGCTCTCTGGCGGGAGCGGCCACCTCAGCTTTCCATAG
The DNA here is from genome assembly GCF_015220745.1 of Sebastes umbrosus. NCBI lineage: Eukaryota > Metazoa > Chordata > Actinopteri > Perciformes > Sebastidae > Sebastes > Sebastes umbrosus. The sequence goes on along the minus strand of NC_051284.1, from coordinate 25,319,860 downwards.
ACATTGCTTGGCAGCGTTCCACAGGCCGCACTTTGCCACTGCCCTGGTGTGAATTCAGCATAAGAGGGCAAAGGCTTGAATAGGTAGATAGCTGGCTAAGCAGGCTCACTTATGATTTTAGCTGCACATTTTTTGATGACATGTTTTCAATACTGTGACTCCGATTGGATTTAAATGATCTGAATCTCTGTGGTCAGGTCTTGTCGTCTGTACCTGTAAGCTTTGTGCACCAGGTGGGACAGATCCAGCTGACTTTGCTGTGTGAGCGAGCTGAGGTCCTTGTCATGCTTGAGGAAGTTCAGCAGCTCAGAGGAGTTGGCCATCCAGAAGGCGAGAGCACCGGCGATGGCCTGCTGCATCTGCAAGGCAAATATAGCAGCAGTGTCATGTAAGCTCACAGAACATCTGGCAGATGTGACTTTTAGGTGTTTTTTTTTGGCATGATGTTTGCTTATAAATTACATCTTTTATTGTGCAATTATAAGAGAAGACAGAGGTTTCTTGTACTTGCCTGGATGACCTTCCCTGTCATGGCCACCATTTTGTTTGCGATCGAAGTTACACTTTGTGTCTTCCCCGAGGGTGGAGAGCCTCGCTTGTGTTGGCGTCGCAGAGCAAAGCGTCCCACGGCATAGAGGATGTATGCGGGGGAGAGCTTGAAATGAACTGTGGAGCTGTTGGTGTAATTTATGACTGCAGATAGGAAGGCTTCCTCGGCTGAAATGTAAAAGACACCAGCAGGGGGCAGGAGGACATTATGACAAGTATTGAAATAACACGGTGGAAGAAAACCTTTCTTGTTTCATACTCACAGTTATCACAGAATTGAATTCCAATTGGTAATACATGTTGATCAGAAAAATCCAGATTTTCTGTGTGCTTTCCTCCTGCATTTTAGCAAAGAGAAATCTTTTTGTTTATATAATATAGTCCTTATTGATTGTAAGTTAAATATGCCTGAACTGAATGAATGGAAAGTACATGGTCTTATGAGACTGCACTGTCCATTTATCATTTCTATTTTTATTTTCAGATTACATACCCGGGGCAGCCTGCCTCTGTGGGTGGCTCTTTTTTGTCTCATGGTTAGACACACAAATGCTGTTGTTGTTCAGTAGCTTTTCAGTTGACCTGGATATTTGTTTAAAAGTGTGGATGTTATTCTTCTGACCGTTGGGCAGGCCTGAAGCAAGCAGTTTGGAAAATAAAAAATGTGATGGTGAACAATGAAACATTTTACCCCTTCTCATCCTCTGAAACCTTGTCAGTTGCTTTAGTTTTGTTCTTTTTCTCTTTTCTTGACAGCGTCCTTTTGAAGCTTTGGATCACGCCTCCTTTTTCCTTCTCATGACAGTTTTCCTTTATTGTTCAACACACATAAAAAAAAGAACATAGATGTGAGATTATGTGAAGAGAGAGTGAAACTGCAGACTGAATTAATGGTTTGATGGGTACCTCCAAACTCTTCTTGTCTTTCTTGAGCACAAAACGTCCTTCTCTGTTGTCTGCGTTCCAGTTTAATTGGACAACCAAAGGTCTCTCATCCAGATCCAGTTTACGTTCTTATTCAACATACAAAACACAGAAAATTGGTCAGATTGTATTCTTAAATGTCTGCAATTTGTGAAACCCAAAGTGTTTCCCTACTTTACTGTATGTGTAGTAGGGTCGGGGAAAAAAACTATGAATCATGTTTTTTTACGATTTTGAAATTGAACAAACAATATACAGTATTTTGAGTCGAATGATTACCTTTACTGGCGTGGATCTCATACAGGGAATAAGTAGTAGTCAGCATTTTCATGTCAGGCCTGAACTTCTCTGAAAGCGTTTCAACGACCTCGCGAGTTGAAGAGTTGCTGCAAACACGCAGGCACTTTGTGGCCACGTTTCCTCCGACATGATTCTCAAAGTAGAAGCGCATCACACCATGAAAGTCCAAGTTCTGCCAGAAAACCGGTTTAGTTTTTAACTGTGTCCACTGTTTTCTGTTCCTTTAATTTGAACAATTTTCTACCTTTCATAAAGTGTGGTGAAACCATATTGTTGAATAGGCTTTGAGAATGAAAAAGCCAATCTTCACTTTTTATAAAATGCTGCTCTGGGTTTAGGAATTTAAAAAGCTTTCGAGATGTCCCTGAAAAACCTTCCCAAGTGCTGTCAGACTCTAAAATGATACCAGGTAATATGAATTATAATCAGTTAAACCTTACTCCACTTGCCCTTCTTGTATTAAACCAAACAATCAACCAACCATTCATTGAGCTTTAAATCTCACCATAAAAACAGGAATGCAGTCGATACCATTCGAGAAAATCAGCGTTATGAGATTTGTAGTTGTTAGGACTTAATAAAAAGTAACATATCACAACAATATGGGCTGTAAATCAGATCAGAGTGGTTGAGAAGATGTAAATTGCACCAAACACTAACACTGATCAACACTGTTAACTATCCTATTTGTGTTCGGATTAGTAGTAGTATTTCTATTACGGTAGTTTTTCTGTTACTTCTCTCAGTTTCACAATTACAACTCCATGCTGTCCACCCTGCTGAGAGTTGATTTAGGGCTGCAGCTAACCATTATTTTTGTCATCGATTCATTATTGGCTAATCGCTGCAGCTCTAGACTTCTGTGTTTACATGTGATCGGGATGTTGCCCTGTAATTCGGGGATGTGGTGTACCCATAGACTGGAAAGAGAGGTAAAGTCCCGCCCCTTCCTGTGGACCCCATGGGACCTTATTTTGGAAATATTATGTATGTATGTCAACAGCGAGAGATACATCTTTTTTTGATCCTGTTTGAATTGCGCCATTAATCACACATGATATTTGTCAATTTAAAACATAATTCTGCAAGTCAAGAAAGTTGCAGTTTGTCGTAGGTTTGTTGTAGTATCATTTAGTTGTTTTTTTTAAACCGCTCAGTGAACTACATCTCTCGTCTCGCACAGTATACGTCACCAACACTAGCTAGCGAGCTAACTTCCCTATGTTCCACGCACAAATGAAACGTTATCTTACCTGACATGTTTTATCCAGCGACTCCTGGTCTTTATATCAGCCGGAAAGAGAAAGAACGATCAGACCCGTTGCTGGTGTGAGTACATCCCAGTACCAAACACAGAGGCAAAATAGCTTCAGAGAGAAAGACGTCACTTACGCGACTTTTAGGTGTATCGTCTTTCTAATTACGTATTTTCACAGTCTGATACTTCAACAGTTTTACGACTTTCTTGACTTGCAAAATTATGTTTTTAATTGACAAAACATCATATGTGTGATTCATGGCGCAATTCAAACGGATTCAAAGAAATATTTGTCTCTCGCCGTTGACTACCGTCCATATTTTTTCCAAAATAAGGTCCCATGGTGGTCCACCGGAAGGGGAGAGACTTTGCCTCTCTATTGGATACTCAAGGATGGACACAGTGAATGAGGATCAATTACACACCAGACAGTAAAAGATCAGTTAAAGGAATCACAAGAGACACTTCAATGCTTCAGCTGCTGTGAGCCATATATTCAAATCCACCTCTTTAGCTACATTTATATGAGCTGAAAGTATATGAATCTAATAGGTGCTTTATTGTAGATATATATAAGATATGAGATTAGTATTAGGAGTAAAAGTATAGAATCTCACAAAATGGAAATACACAAGTAGTATCCCATTACCTCAAAACTACTGCATACTAAAGTACAGTACATAAACTATAGTTAAATGTACTTGGATGGGTGTATATGTGTGTTATAAATACAACTTTACATCTAAAGGTACATCTAAAACTGTGGCATTGTGAGAATAAAAGTTAATACAACCTTAAACAGAGAGTTTAAATGGTGTACATGAACCCTGTCTGATATCTGCAGGCGACTCACCTCATCAGGTTGATTAATTTCAAACAAGTCCAGTCTGTTGTTGTTCCACTGTCTGATGGCTTTGGCTAATTTCTCTCGTTCTTCCTCCTCCGGCATTTTCCACCAATTAACCTCAAAGTTTCTGTCTGACTGGCTGCTGTCTCCAGAAAACGACAGGGAGGAATAGCCTGTGACAGAAAAGTCCTGGGTATTGTATCTATTAGGACGCCACCCCTTCTTCAGTCTATTCCCCGTTAGTTATAAACTCATTGTACTGTGCAGTGAGTTCTTAAAACCTAATTGCGTACTTCATCCCCACATCCACATCCCCTCTCCAAGCCCCCACACCCCTCTGCCCTCATTTAAGGGGTCACTGCATCTTCGTTATGTGAGGCAAACAGTTTCCTCATCATAATCCGTCCCAAATGATTCCCATCTCTATTTCCAAATTGAATCTGTCATTTTCTTTTTAATCATCTTCATATCATTTCCATGAGCAAAAAGTGCATGTTTTTCTTTCTCACGAGGGTTTACTGGTGCAACTTTTTACCTGTATTTATAACTATTATAGTGTATTTTTACCCTGCTGCAGAAGTCATCATGTGATGCTGACAATCACCATGAGAGATTTCCATCCTCCTTTTTGCAGATAATTTTACGCTTGAGGGAATCCTACTTCTCATGCATACCAGTGATTTTCAACACAATTTATGGTTACATGTCTTCCCATTCAGTCATTCATTGACTATGTATGTAGGGCAGCTTTTGTTGGCTGCTGTGAAGCTTTCTGGGTAAACCTACAATGGAACAAAAGCCTTAACAAAAACCAACCCTCAATTAGATATACAGTATATCATTTAAAAAACTGAACAATCAAGGGTATTGTTGTCTGGATGTTGGGAAATGCAGAGAAGACGCCTTTTATTGGGAGAAACGTGATAGTTTTTGCCGTGATGATCCATACGAGAAACAGGTACAATCAGCATAATTCTTTTTATTTGCATTTATTAAATAGAAAAAGTGCATAACTCTGTCAAGGTTACATAATCTTCCACATTTATAAAAGAAAAACAGTTTAGAAATTTTTATAAAAGAAACAGTTTTTTAAACAAATTTTATAACAGAATCGGAATCTGCATTAAATTGACTGATGTGGCCATGATTTCTGGAGGATGAATATACCTCTCTGGTACCACTGAGTTATATGACCATTTGAATTTAACAGGCTGCTGTAGTGCCGCCTACTATAGAGAACATCCTTCCAAAGTTTACTGGGTTGTTCCAAGTTGATATGTGCATGTCATTTAAGTTTTGGAAACAAGTGCATGGTGTGTAGTAGTAGTTGATGTCAGATAAGACTAGGGCTGTCCCGAATACCATTTTTTGGGCTTCGAACAGTGATACCCGTCTGAGAATGTGTGGAATTATTCCTTATTTCATGGGCTATTTTGGGATTTATACATAATTATTACATACAAAAATCTTCCTCAATACGTTTGGACGTCTCTGCCCCGTCTGTGACTCTCAGCCCTAAACCCATTTATTCCTACTGAAGACTTTTAAAAAATAAAGCTGGCTAAAAATGAGAAACCGCCATAACTGAATGTTTTGTACACTTTTCTCAGCTAATGATAGTGATCCTTAGGATCAGCTCAGGACATCTCTACTTGTTAGTAGGATCGGTACATTGTTGGTTTTAATCTTTTCATGGGATTTGTTGATTTATTAGAAAATATGTAGAAAATAATGCTACTAATAATAATAACGGTCCAGATGGTCTTCAAGGCTTCAATCATAAAATAAAGCCCTCTGCTTCCTTTGACTTGTCTTTCCCCCTGTCAGAAAACACAAATACAGAAAACACATTAAATTAAAGCATGAACCTGTCTAATGCACCTGCCTAATTGTAAATCTAGATTTACAAGCAGATTCACAGATTGTCACCTATTCTTGTACCTTTCCTGCCATCTTACCCGCTCTAGACACCTTCTTCCTTCTTCCTTTATAGATGTTTTACAAACAAAATCTTAAAGGTTTAAAAAATAATTTTGTAATCTCTAACAAATATATATTGTAGTATATCAAATGTTATAATGTGTGCAACAATACACTGGTAACAAATACTTTACTAATGTAATCATAATGCAATTTGTATCATCTCTTATCAGCTATGATACCATATATAGTTTATAAACCAATATATCTAATACTGTAATTTTAATTATTTACCTTCCCAGATTCTCCACATCCTCGATGGTCTCTGGCAGGGCGACTCCGCTCATCTCAGGCAACCTCGTCACCAATATGCTGTACAGCACCGACATCACACCTGGAACAAACGTAAGTCACTTTTTACTATGAGACGGAAAAAGATATCTTAAATTACTAAGTTTGAATTTCCCTATGTATCGTAGGTCTAGGAAGACTGAAATTTACCGTAAAGTAAAAGAGGCAGCTCCTGCCAGATACTGGCCAGTCTGTAGAGCAGAAACGGGGCCACAATTGCTCCGAAGTCACTGGCTGATGAGCACACTGACACACCCAAATTTCTGTGAGAAATTAAAAAGCAAATCAAGCCACAATCAAGTAAGACATTCAGAGATTCTATTCCTTTTGTTTGTTTTTAACTGGCAGATATATACAGTATATTGTATGCATCTTTTCAGACATCTGTAGCTCCATATTTCCCTTCCTTCTTGCTTTACATTCATGCTACAATGGCGCAAAGTAATGCTGCCTTTTTCTTTTTGTCAATATTGTTGAGGACGTGGTCGTCTTGTTATATTAAACTTTATTGGAATTGTCAATGGAAAAAGTCGATCGGGCGTCCGAGTTAACGTTCATCGTCGTGATTCTTACAGTGTGACTGTGGAAGTTGTATGTTTTGGCCGTGCAGAAAGACCTGATTATAACGAGTTGTGTGAATTTGTCTTGAATTCTCTACTTGGTGTTCTGATGTGCACATAAAAAACAAGTTATATCTACCAAAACTCATTGGATTCGCACCTCAGAGGTGTTGGATACATCTCTGCGTTTGCAAAGTTCACGGTCTCAATTCCAATGGCGACAGCAAGCCTCCCGATGATCGCAATCGACTTTTTCAACACGGCAAAATCTGTAGGGACGACGGACAAGAGAAAACGCAGGATGGAAATGGGATCCAAGTATGAAGCAACCAGGAACTTTTTACCTATCATTGTTAAGAAATCATCACAATCCATTTAAAATTTTTCACCTGATGCCACATGCACCGTCAGCTATACGTACCAGAGGAGACGAAGGGGACTACGAGGCAGGCGATGCCGCCGGTGAAGTTGGTGATGGCCATGAGGGAGCGTCGACCGACTCTGTCGACCAGCAGGTAGAAGATGAGGCCGGTGGGAAGTTCCACCGCAGCAGAAATAAAGAAATCCAAGTAGAGGTTGTTGCCTGTGATCCCCAGCCGCAAGACCAGGCCTTGAAACACAACGGTACTCGTAAACCTGGATGAGAGGAATACCGAGTAAAATGTATTTTTGAAATTACTAGCACATCCAGGAATGTGGTATTTTATAGTATCATGTAGAAGGAAGAAACTTATCAAACAGACTTACCAGGCATAAGTTAAAATGAGTGTGTTTTTTCTTATGCTTGGTGTCCTAAACAAATCCATTACTGATACAGGATTCACTTCTTTCTTTTCCTCCAAAAGAATTATCTGAAAAATATTGTATTGAACGGTTAATGAAATTTCCATATTTACATTTGCATTGACAAAAGCAAAGGTGAACAAAGATGTACGCAGGATATAATGTCATACCTCTGGAAGATTATGGGGTAAAGATCTCCCGTTGCATTTTGCAATGTCCGCGGCAACTCTCATGGCCTCTGTCGTTCTTTTTTGTGAGAACAGCCAACGTGGAGATTCAGGAACAAGCCTTTTAAAAACCAACACACGTCTGTTGGTTTCAATATCAACATCAGAGCTACCCGCGTATAAATAAAACTGGCATATATGAGGAAAATGTATGTATACCAGAGGTAAAAGATAAACAGGATGCAGGGCAGACTCATGATCAGCTGCAGAGTCCTCCAGGAGGACAGGAAGTAAGCCAGACCTGGCAGCATGACCATGCCGATGGAGTAGAAAGTCCGATTCACCATGGACACAAATTTTCTGTTGTTTGATCCAAAGAACTCTATCACTATAGCAAAAAAAGATGATATGTTTTAGCAGATAGACTAACCTCTTTCACATGTATTTGTCAAAACACAGATGAATGACAGACGCTGGTTATAAAATATTAGTATCAGGCATTAACTTACATTAATAGATAGATTAACATATGTGACCCTGCAGTTGTCATACTGACATACTGACAGCTGTTGTTGCCTGTTGGGCTGGAGTTTGCCATGTTATGATGTGAGCATATTTTTTATGCTAAATGCAGTACCTGTGAGGGTTTCTGGACAATATTTGTCATTGTTTTGCGTTGTTAATTGATTTCCGATAATAAATATATACATACATTTGCATAAAGCAAGCATATTTACCCACTCCCATGTTGATAAGAGTGTTAAATACTTGACAAATCTCCCTTTAAGGTACATTTTGAACAGATAAAAAATGTGTGATTATTTTGCGATTAATCGTGATTAACTATTGACCAACATGCGATTAATCAATTAAAATATTTAATTGTGACTAATCGCATGATAGTCCATAGTGAATTGCAGCTAGCTTTAAAACTGAGCCCGCTACAACCTAAAAATCGCCAGTTGCGTTAATGCATTAAAGAAATTAGTGGGGTTAAAACAAATTTGCACTATTATCACATTAACTTTGACAGCCCTAATACATTTGAATTTAAAGCATTTTCAGTTTTCCAGTTTCTCAACATACCAAGTACATAGATGGCCACCCATGCTCCCTTTCCGCAAAACCCTTGTAGAAATCGAAAGGCGAGCAGCAGCGGGTACCACGGCGACAGCATTACCCCGATACCTGAGATACCAAGGCCAACCATCGATACAATGAAGCATGGCTTTCTACCAAACCTGTTAAAACACCAAGTAGTATTATTATTATTTGAAAAAATTAAAAACTCAAATGCTGGCATGTGGAAATTGTGAGAGGAGAACAGTTGCAACTAAACAGTGCATAACAAACCTGTCGGCGATGTAGCCAGTGACAAAAGCTCCAATAAAATACCCACAAGCCAGGAAAACTTGATTCAGATCAGCGAGCCAGGATTTCTCACAGACCAACGAGAACTAAGAGGAAAGAAATGTTGGAGAAATTTCATCAAAAACGAAATCTAATCTTAATTCATAAAAATAGTAAAAGTATTGACAATATAAGATGATGTGCAGCCTCTTATTTCATATTTCTAACACTGTTTATGTTAGTAAGTATAAAGGATATATATCTACCTCAGAAACAATAGTGCTGTGGCTTTTATCAAACTCCCATCTGCCATCACAAGGCGCCAACTCGGTTGCATTAAGAGTCAGCAGCCAGTCAAGTTCGCTGCATTTGTTTTGCATTTTGCTCCAGTCCACTGCAAACCTCATGCAGCGGCTGTAGGATCCTGACTGTTCAGAGTGGGGAGTCGTGACTTCCCGCACCTCGACTTCTGTCCAGCCACATTCCTCCCGGAGGAGCTCAGATCCAGGACTCCGACACCAGTGATCCGGAGTGTGCCCTAAGAAAACAACCCCGACAAGCACAAAAGCAAAAAGTACCAACGGAAATGAACCAAGTGTAACAATCTTCTTCTGGAAAGGCCCAGAGTCTCCTATGTGCTCGATGAGGTTGTCTACATTTGCCATCTCTGCTGATTATCTGATTATCTGAAATAAGATGCTGGGTCTGTTAAAGCAGCTTCACTGAGGATGTCCAAGAAGTGACGCATCTTTAAAGAGACGAGCGGGGCACGAGTGATGATCAAAGTCCTTCTTTCTGTCTCACTTCTTGAGTTTACTGATCATCTTTTCGAGGAACTGAGAAAGCTTATTATGACAACCTGTGCCTGGGACTTATTGATCCTATTTACACAACTCCAGGGGCCCCTTTACTGCCTTTGTACCCACGTGACCCCAATTCCTATCAGGGACAGAAATTCACTTTCCCTTCAGAAGGTAGTTTTGCCCCTCATTTGGATCTTTTCCTATATTTTTTTCCAATATATATTTTAAACTAATGCACCTTACAAAAACTCATTTAGTATTAGCTTTTTCTTTCCTTCTTATGGATGGTAATGTTGATGGTTTGGTCAGTCGGTCAGTCCGCCACTTTGGTCCAGACTGAAATATCTCTATAACTATTGGATGGATTGCCATGAAATTTTGTACAGACATCCATGATACCCAGAGGATGAATCCTAGTGACTTTGTGAACCCCTGACTTTATCCCTAGCGCCATCGGAAGGTTGTCACTTTTGTTTTTTTAGTGAAATAGCTTGACAACTATTTGATGAATTGTCATGACATTTGGTACAGACATTCATGTTCTCCTCAGGATCAATTGTAATAGCTTTGATGATCCTGACTTTTTCAGTCGCTCTTTCATCAGTTCATTTGAATTGGTACAGCACTTTGGTTTATGTCTAAATACCTGCAAAACTAGTGACATTTTCATCATCCTCAGTTGTACTTTGTGTTTTGTGCTAATTAGCAGTTTGCACTGTGCCAGACTGCATTTAAAAAAATAGCTTTTTAAATTCGACATTGCTTGTCAGCAACCGGTTATAAAGTAACTTAGGAGGCAATTGTCGTTGTTTGCTCTGATAAATTTGGCATGCAGTTAACACACCAGTCATAATTTTGTTTTAATGAAAACTCAACTCCTGGCATTTGCTCCTGGTGTTCTTCACCACTGTTTATGATGAAGGAAATAACCGGATGTAACAGGCCAACCATTAAAAGTGACGTATTTTCCTGTTAAATAAGTGCTGCTGATTGGAAAAGTAACTGATAAGTATTTTAGGAAAATTTTAAAAAAGTGTTAAATTCGAGAACAGAGTGGTGTAATTGTGTCTGGCCCATCCGTCAACCAAAGTAAACATTAACCAAAAATGCAGCTTGTACTTTAATCCAAGTTACTGAGTTCTTCTTATATATATAAGCTAATAATATACTTTTCCCATGATATAACTGGTTAAACAACCTTTCTGTTATGTGGCTTGTTTCGTGTATGTGTCAGTGCACGTGCACCCATACACAGAATATAGATTACATATATTTGATGGTTTCTTTAGTCTTCTACAATTGTAAGCTGAATATCTTTGGGTTTTAGACTGTTGGTAGGACAAAATAACATTTACTTTGGACTTACTTATAGACAGAACAGATTAATTGATTAATCAAGATAATAGTTTGCAGATAATTTGATGATGAAAATAACTGTTAATTGCAGACCTATATTAGTGCAGTCTTTGTGTCCACTGCAATATTCATTTTGTCACATTAATGTGTGCTGTCGGGATTAAGATGAAAAGATCACGGTGGACAAAATAATAGGAACACCTGCAAAGATAATTCAGTACAACAGCAGCACAAACTACAATCTCGACACCTTTATGAGCTATACAAAGATTTTTTGCTGGGTTTTTCCATTAGATCACATTAAATTGTTGGGCGTTCCTGTTATTTTGTCCTCCCCTTTTATATGTGGCAGTGAAAGGTAGAACATAAGAGGACGCTTGATGCTTATATTTTATACCACACTGGTCTATGTTCATGTTTTTAATTCGATTTGTATTACAAAGTGAGCTTGGTTATTAACGCAGTAACATTTCATTGGATGTATTCATCATATCATATATTTGTTATCAACAAGTTAAAACCTTTTGATATGCCACAATATTTATCCGTTTACAGCTTAGCCTATAGCAATCACTCTTATTCTAATCTGGTACAAGAAGTTCATCAACTGAAAACCTGTGTGGTGCATGAAGGAGTTCACTGTGCAGATAAAATGTCCTCCGCTGAGGGTCTGTCTATGGGACTCTGACAGCAGTGAGAGAACAGCACCCTCCCATGTTCGTCCAAAAGAAAGTCTCCTCCCAGCTGAAAAATACACAGGAAACAAAATCAACAAAGAACTATATATAAACTAAGGGGCTGTCATTCGATTAAAATATTGAATCGCAATTAATCCCACGATTGTCTATAGTTAATCACGATTAGTTGCACATTTTTTACTAGTTCAAAATGTACCTTAAAGGGAGATTTGTCAAGTATTTAATACTCTTATCAACATGGGAGTGGGCAAATATGCTGCTTTATGCAAACGTATGTATATATTTAGTATTGGAAATCAATTAACAACACAAAACAATGACAACTATTGTCCAGAAACCCTCACAGGTACTGCATTCAACATAAAAAATATGCTCAAATCATAATACGACAAACTGCAGCCCAACAGGAAACAACAGCTGTCAGTGTGTCAGTGTGCTGACTTGACTATGACTTGCCCCAAACTGCATGTGATGATCATAAAGTGGGCATGTCTGTAAAGGGGAGACTCATGGGTACCCATAGAACCCATTTACATTCACATATCTTGAGGTCAGAGGTCAAGGGACCCCTTTGAAAATGGCCATGGCAGTTTTTCCTCGCCAAAATTTAGTTCAAGTTTGGAGCGTTATTTAGCCTCCTTCGCGACAAGCTAGTACGACATAGTTGGCACCAATGGATTCCTTAGGTTTTTTTGTTTCATATGATGCCAGTATCATCACTCTAAACTGAATCCGTTACGACCTAAATATCGCAAATTGCGTTAAGGAAATTAGTGGCGTTATTAGCGTGTTAACTTTGACAGCTCTAAAATAAACCTTAATAAACTTTCTGTGGAGATGTTAAAACTAAAATGGTCATGGGAGAAAATATGTATAACATCGAACAAATAAAAGCGTTTCCTTTTATGCTTCACTTCCACATATTTACACACATGTAAACATGCTCTGCCCATTTTTATTGTATTTTCATTGGTTAAATGAGAAGTTTCACTGGAGAATAAAGGACTTTAGATGCCTTGCACGAGGGCACATCAAGTTCTGCTGCTGCTGCCTCAAATGTCTTTGTTTGTACTTGAAGCTGCGAGCGTTATTTTACCTGAAACATGTCGTCTTGAATCGATGGAAGCCCTCTTGGAAACTCCATGTTGTCCACCACGTATTCAGCATAGAGCAGCATGTTACTGAAGTTCAGTACTTTCTTCAGAGACGCTCCCAGGCCGAACGCAGTGTACATCTGCAGCACCCAACAGAGTTAACCGCTAGCTTACCATCATGAAATGTGTATTCTGTATTATCGTGACGTGGCGTTGACCTCTGACCTTTCTCTCAGGGTCCAACAGCATGTCGAACTGACAGCTAGTCTGCTGCAGCCAGTGTGAAGCTCCCTCCTGACAGCCAAATGAAACCACCACCACTTCAATTGAGTGTGCATCAAAAGACCTCTGAAAAATAATGTTGTATACAGAGACAAAGTTAAATGTTATATATGACAGATTGTAGATACATACACCTTAAATGGTCATACCTGGGAGAGAACATACAAGATTTTAAAGGAGAATTACATCCAGAGGCAGCTGGATGTAATTCAGTTGAAAGCTTATTTTATAGATTGAGGTGGCGTCTGACTGTAGTTAACCTGCGGATTAATTAACAAGCTTTTTGGCAGGAACAGGACTGGACGCTTTCCAGTTTTTGCTCTCTGATTATAAGAAATACATAACAGAACATGCTTCACTGACAGAGACATTACATTTCCTTAAAAATCTATCTCATGATACTGAATTTTGCAGTTGGCTTTTGTTGTCTGAACAGGTGAAAAACAAAAGTTCTGTAGTAAACGTGAACTTTCCAGAGCCTCGTGTTTACCTGATTCTTCTCCAGATCTTTAAGGTGGAGACGGCAGAGTAGACAGGAGAACTGACGGATTAACACCAGCAGGATCTTTTTACCTTTCCCAAGATATTTCTCTAATATTAGTGTTCTGCAAAACACACAGAAAACACTTAAATGCACCACAAGCCACACCAACACAAAGGGGTTTGGCAGATGATGTCATTTATAACAGTGTTTAGTTTAATTTCAATCAATGAATCAAACTTACTCTCCTGTTCTGGCATCGATGAGAGATGTATCTGGTGAAATACATTTTGACTGATAGTCCTTGTCCAGTATTTCAGCACTCAGTTGTAACTCATCATCCAGACGCTGCAGAAAGGCATCCCACTGCACCTGTGTTACATCCGCCACAGTCGGTAAAAACCGATTCCCGAAAAAATCAGTTCCCTGATGAGAATATTTTTGAAAGTATTTGTTATGTCTGTTACTCACTTCTAGTTGCTGAAAGTCCTGCACGGCGTCCCGTAAAGCAGCACAGCTGGAGGAGTCACACAACAAACGTTTTTACTGTTGTTTCAGTTTATAGGGACTGTAAGTTATATTATGAATGAATGGACAGGGATTTTTATTGTTGCACAATCAGCAGATTTTTACTACGTCAGGGTGTCGGTTACAGCAGGTTTGATGGCCTCTCTATGAGTCTAAATCTGCTCTATATAGAGTAAAATATCACAAAATATATTTAAAAGACATCAAAATAAAAGTTTAAGCTGTGTATTTTGATGACTAAGTGATTTCCTCACTTGTGCCAAGAAATTTTGTTTGGAAATTTAGTGAACAGATGCTCAGAGATGAAGGGACTTTTCTTCATTAAGAAGAAAATATATATTTGTGTTCCTACTAGGGCTGCAATCAATAATTATTTTCATTATTGATTATTCTGCTGATTGTTTTTTTCAATTAATTGATGAATCATTTGCTCTACGTAATGCCAGAAAGTGCCAGAAAACAAAATTATTTATTTATTATCACATAAAACAACAGCAAATTATCCCAATTAAGAAGTTGGAACTAGGGGACATTTGGTATTTCTGCTTGAAACGTGATTTGGAAAAAAATTGACCATCAAAATAGTTGCAGAATCATTTTCTGTAATCGATTAACTGCTCTTACTGAGTGTTTTTTCTCCAGAGGTCCTCTGCATCATTTTTCCTTTTAACAGACAAACTGTGAAATTAGAAAAAAATAGAAGTAAACAACTCATCTCTGAATCTGTGCTGCTCTAGTGGAGCTCTATTTACTTTTTTATTTTAATAGAAATGGTATTTTATAGGCTGTTCATAAACAGAGTGTACGGCTCATAACCTTCTGTACAAAGCTGCAGCAGCTTCAATCAGACCCAGCAGTGACTGTGTTTGCTCTATGCGGATTTTCTGCCTGATGAATTCCTGGAGAGAGCCTGTGTGAGATAAAGTAAATGAAGTTAATGTTTGTTTGGGTTCATTCTTTACATCTAATGATTGGCAGGCCTCCTGCTTTCCCCCCCACACTCATGGTACGACCGTAAATCGCCTGCCAACTGCAGAACACGCTGTCTGCACGTCTATTTTTATGTGCACTTGTCCGTCCTCACAAAATGCTGCCTACCTTCCCTGCTCTCCTTCTCGGCGAGGTCCAGCAGAGCTTTTCCTTCTTCAACAAAAGCCGTGAGAGCTTTCACTGCGGTCGCGTCTGCTCTTTCAGACATTTTCTTTGTTTGTTTTGTAATAGTTTCATAAGATATGCAGCTTCTTATCAGAGTGAAACAATCTCTGCTTTCTCTCGAAGTCCACTCTGGCTAAATGAGACAACAAACGTTTTTCTGTTTGAGCTCATTTTAAAGGGCCACTCCACTGATTTTACACGTGAAGATCAGTTTAATAGTACTAGTACTGCTTGTGAGAATGGTTATATAATGTCTTCTGTGGCTCTGGAAGGAGCTTTGTCAGGTCTAAGAAAGTTACTCAGGTGACAACACATTTATTCAAGTTTGAAAGCTAGGAATAGTCTAACAAGAAGAAGCTATTGGATGTATTATGGGAAATGTAGGAATATATGATCCAGTCTGTTTGCTTCAATTTTGACCTCTTTGTTTTAATCTTCTGCCTGTGAGTCCCCCATCTTTTTGCAAATGCAATATTAAATTGCTAAAGTGCCCCTAAATGTCTTCTAGCTTGTTTTAGCTTCACAAATTGTGGAAATGGCAGAGGTGTTTTCACTTATGTTGCGGGTAAAATAACTCCAACCTCAACCAGAATTGTGAATAAAGGTGCAAAGTTTCCCCATATTCTCTATTCACTATTTTCTTTAAAGATATTCTCAATGTTATTTAACATAGAAACACGGGATTCTTGTGAATCATGTCCATCAGCTTGTCATGGTTGGGGTGGCTATAAATACTACAATAAGAGTGGCTGTGGCTCAGAGGCAGAGCGGGTCGCCCACCAATCGGAAGGTCGGCGTTTCAACATGTCAAAGTGTCCTTGAGCGAGATACTTAACCCCACATTGCTCCCGAATGCTGTGCCATCTGTGTGTGAATGAGTATTTAGATCAGATCCTGATGGGCAGGTTGGCACCTTGCATGGCGGCCTCTGCCATCAGTGTATGAATGTGTGTGTGGATGGGTGAATGATGAAATGTAGTGTAAAGCACTTTGAATGCAAGTCCATTTAGCATTTACAATACCCATGAGCCTCGGCCGCTGTTTCTGTGGAGAAGAAGTCAAGTCAGATGCACAAATTTCAAAATTCTTCGTTGCTGTATCCGAAACTACATACTACTGACAAATGCAGTATGCAGTATGTACTGTATACTGCGTTTGTCAGTAGTATATAGTATGGAACGTAAATCGATTTATTTTGTAGTATGCTAGGCAGGGTTTCGCAGGTTTTCGATTTTGGAAAGCGGAAGTACAGTAAACAGCACGGACAATAGCAGACCTCCGCTACTTTACATTACACAAATGACCGAAAGTGACCTTTCGAGGGCTTTGCATTGTGGGATACAGTGGGCGAGGTAGACTGGTCCGATGCATACTGGAGATTTTTTCCGAATCAGTACGACATCCGGGTATTTTTGGATACCTGCATACTACATGCATACTACATTCTACATGCTACATTTTGGCCAAATCAGTACGTACTACTAGTATAGTATGCGGTTTCGGATACAGCCACAGCGTAGTGTCTGAATTATTCTAAAATTGAACAGATTTTGGGCTTAAGTGGTTGTTTATTGTCATCTTGCTGGACTGTGGCTAACACAGCAGCAAACCCTAGGAAGTTTGTGCGTGAACACACCACCCTCTTCCTGTGCTGTATGGCTCATACTGAGCGGCGAGTGGCGAGATCACTGGACATAAATGCTGGCTGCTGGCCAAACAGCCAACTACTCATTTAAGTCAATCCGGCTACTTTATTATATTCATTTTTTATTCTAATAAAATAGTTTTGATTGACAGCTTGCTACTCCATATCCTATTTATTCAAGCATATAGCGCAGTCCTTCGTCACATGGTTATATGATATTGCACTGTCACACCATACATGTGTTTGCATCCCTGGTTGTAGATCATTTATTACATCATGTCTTTATGAACACAGTCTTGTACTTTTTAGATTTTTTTATTAAAGAATCAGGTATGTTCTAACACAGTTGTTAATCTTTCGTATTGATGATCAATCACGACAATCTGCAATCTGCAACTTTCTTTACGTTTTGATCTGTGAGTTAGAAAAGCCATGAAACTTCTTAGTTGTAGTTGGCCTGTTGCAGCTACTAAAATGAACCTTGTCTTAAATCTTTGACACATCAGGATCAGACACTGAACACAGAGCCAGCATTTTTCTTTTTATTGCTGTGAATCTCACATGAGCCAGATTTCTTTTCCACATTAGTTGCAGCATTAATCAACCGACTCCATTTCCAAATCTCTCTGTTCTTGGCATCCGTCGTCCTCGACTTCCTGGAGGTGATCGCCATCGCTCTCCTCTATGTGGTTCTCCTCTGGCTCCTCTTCAGAGTGTCCTTGTGATTGGCTAACGTCTGTTTCTGTGGGTATAACATGAGAGATTGTGAAAGAGCTGACAATCTCGTTCAGGCGGCTCTGCTCAGACTTCAGTTTAGCCAGTTCCTTGGACAGTGGGGTTTCGGGTGCTGGTGTCTCGACGGGGGCAGTGGAGGCGGGAGCTGCAGCATTCTGGACAGGGTCGTCCTCTTTAGGGACTTGAGGGGTCTCCAGCTCCTCAGGGCTCTCCTTCTGTGTTGGTTCAGTAGTGCTGATGTCTGGTTGACTTCCAGCTCCCTGCACCTTCTCAGAAAGACTCTTCCTCTCCTCTTGCAAAGCCCTGCACAGATTCTCAAGCTTCTGGTTCTTGATGTTGATGAGCTCAAACTCCTTTTCCTTGATTGCTTTCTGTAAAATACATGCAAAATTGTTGTAAATAGAGTTGTTACAATACCAGTATCGGAAAATGTGTCAGATACTGCACCTATCTGATACCATAATTTATGAACCCAGAAAAAAATCAACTTGTTTAACCGGAAATTTCTTCTTCACCGCTCCAAAACAGTAGCCTTCACTGTGCTGTCACGCTCGATGTATCATGGCTGCCACTGGCAACTACTGTTTCAGAGCAGCGAAGAAGAACTGATTGCAGGTAGTTTGTAATGTGACGATAGCGAACTCATGGTTAATCGCAACTTAATCACACAATTTGTATTTGTTCAAAATAAACCTTAAAGGGAAATTTGTCAAGTATTTAATACTCTTATCAATATGGGGGTGGGTAAAAATGCTTCCTTTATGCAAATGTATGTATATATTTATTATTGGAAATCAATTAACAACACAAAACAATGACAACTATTGTCCAGAAACCCTCACAGGTACTGCATTTAGCATAAAGAAATATGCTCAAATCATAACATGGCAAACTGCAGCCCAACAGGCAACAACAGCTGTCAGTGTGTTAGTGTGCTGACTTGACTATGACTTGCCCCAAACTGGATGTGATTATCATAAAGTGGGCATGTCTGTAAAGGGGAGACTCATGGGTACCCATAGAACCCATTTTCATTCACATATCTTGAGGTCAGAGGTCAAGAGTTTTTCCTCGCCAAAATTTAGCGTAGGTTTGGAGCGTTATTTAGCATCCAAGCTAATATGAGATGGTTGGTACCAATGGATTCCTTAGGTTTTCTAGTTTCATATGATGCCAGCATCTTCACTCTAGCTGTAAAACTGAGCCCGCTACAATCCGATAGCGTTAATGTGTTAAAGAAATTAGTGGTGCTAAAACAAATTTGCGTTAACGTGTTATTATCGCGTTAACTTTGACAGCCCTAGTCTCATCTAATGAGTGCCCTGTCTCTTGTTTTGCCACACGGAGCAGGGCGAGGAAACCTTGGGATTTATATCAAATCTATTGTCAAGGGAGGACCGGCTGAAATGGTGAGATCCAGTGCATTTTTGATTCAGCTTTAACGTGAGATGTGCAGAATAACTTGATTTAAATTATACAAGGAAAGATTAAAATAATGGAAAAAATCCATTCTTTGTGCAGAATGGCAGGTTGACAGCTGGGGATCAGCTGCTGAGTGTAGATGGTCAAAATCTGGCAGTCAAGAGAGGTAGCTACATAACGGCCTGTTATACAACTGGCTAGTAAAAGTTTATGTGTTTAAACACGTGAGCAGCGTGACTTTAGGAATGGCATCATCTGTCTGTTGGTCAGTCATTATTATCACGTTAACACTGACAGCCCTAAGAACTATGTTTTTTTTATCACGCTCGGATCGGTACTCGGTACACAGTAGGAATCGGTATTGAAACATCTCGAGTTGTAAAAGTGGGGAAATCTTTTGTCTTTTCTAGTAAAAACTAAATCCTTGTATTGAGCTATAAATGAGTGAAGAAAAATGTTTCTTACATCTGACACCATGTCAAGGAGACTCTTGTTGCAGCTATCAAAGCGAGTCTTCCATGACTGGCACTCTTTATCCAGCTTTTTCATTCTCTTGGTCATCTACACCACAAAAAAAACATCACGTTACACAGTACACAATCAAAGCCACTTCCAAAAATAGCTGCCACAATAGAGTGTAGGATTATACAGTTTGTCAGATGTAGTGTTAGCGTAAATCTCATGGGAGCTTTTCTCTCTTATTCCTGTTTTTATCATGTTTTTATTCCCAGATAAACAAAATAATATAACCAATATCATGAAGCCGACTTCAAATGTTCTGCTCTCACTTTGTCCATGTCCTGTTTGAAGCCGGTGTAGACACTGTTACTCTTTGATACCGTGCCCTGGAATTCATCAAACTTCTTGGAGTACATATCGAGCTGAGGAGAAATGGTGAGAAAAACATTATGCGTGCTTCTAGAGAGGTAGAAAAACAAGTCCATTTTCGCTCACGACGCCCCGTTACTGTACCTGGATCTTCGTATCGCTCTCTTGCTCCTTCATGACCTTCAATTTCATTTTATACGCTGCCGCCTGTTTTAGCAGCTGTGGAATATTAAAATGGTTGATGAAAATGAGCATTAGGGTTATTAGAATTGCAAATATGTTATTAAAAATCCTTGGAGCACTCGACAAATCTGATAAACAAAACGTACAAGCTCTTTTTCCAGCTTGTGCTTCTCCTCTGTCTCGTGCAGGATCATGTTGGCCTGCGTGAGTTTGGTTTCCAGCAGCTTTTCTTTCAGGTCTCTGTGTTTGAAAACCTTTTCCAGGTTCTGGAAGACAGTCAGGTGGATTTATGAGAGAAAGCTGTTTCATTTCTTGCTCCTTTTGGCTACATAAAACCAAAAAAATACGGTAACTAATAAATGTAAGACCTGTGAAATGTGCAAATAATTCATGTGTTTCGAAACAGACACGGAGGCCCAGATGTGTGAGGTTTTAGATAAGGGCTGTTTGCATGTAGATCAAACTTAGTGTTTCTCTGTTTTGAAGCCATGTGTGCTCAGTGTGTGTCAGGATCCATACCGCCTCTCGCTGGTCGTACTGTGAAATCAGCCCCTTCAGTTTCTCTGCCAGATCGCTGTTCTCCTGGCATAGCTTGGTGTTGCGGTTGCTGTGTTCCTCGATTTGGGCCTGAATCTCGCTCAGCGTCCCCTGGAAATGGGTGGTGATCTCTTTCCTCTTCAGGTCGTCCTCTCTGCACCTCTGCAGGGTCTCTTCCTGAATTTCAGCGACGGATGTTTAAGCTCAAAACAATCTTGTATACGATATATTTGCAATTAGCACAGTGACATAGAGCTAGCGGCATCTTTAGCTTGTCCTCTGATTGTATACAATTCCCAGGTGTCCATGCAACAGTGAAATAGCTGTGGTTATACCCACTGTTTCTTTCCCACCAACAACTGAACTAAAAATCTAAAGTCTTGTAACTATGCAGGACACACATAATGTAAGTGTGACGTTATTAGAGCCGCAACAAATTATCATTTTCTTCATCGATTAATCTGCCGAAAACCTAAAGATGTTCAGTTTACTGTCACATTAGACAAAGAAAAGCAGGAAACCCTCACAGTTAAAAAGCTATAATCTTGGGCTGTCAATCGATTCAAATATTTAATCGGAATCAATCGCAAATTAATCACACATTTTTTATCAGTTCAAAATGTATCTTAAAGGGAGATTTGTCAAGTATTTAATACTCTTATCAACATGGGAGTGGGCAAATATTCTTTGTTTATGCAAATGTATGTATATATTTATTATTGGAAATCAATTAACAACACAAATAATGACAGATATTTTCCAGAAACCTTCACAGGTACTGCATTTAGCATAAAAAATATGCTCAAATCATAACATGGCAAACAGGCAACAACAGCTGTCAGTGTGTCTGTAAAGGGGAGACTCGTGGGTCAATTTAAATTTCACAGTATGTTTTTCTAACACACATTAAATTTGCATCATGCGTAAAGCTTAGAGGGAAACATCTGCTCCCTTACATGCAATGTAAATCAATTTCTTGTGAATTATATAATTTAAAGCAGCTGTATTCAATATCTTTGTAAAACTGTTGGATCACCACTAGAGTTAGAAATGAAATTGTCTAGTTTGAACAACACTTGGTTTCACAACGTGAGTTCAAGAGGTCAAATCCTGAACTTTGACATAACGGTTGATCTTTGGTGCCAGCTGATGTCACCTCCTGTAGAGCGCAACATATGGTTACAACACCCGGCAGCGAAAATCAACTAACAACAACAATTTCAGTAGCTCAGATTAGATACCGTGCTTGTAAGAGATTTTGGTGTTTAGTTATTCTTAACCCTTTCAGATCATTTAGGCCATATTGTGCAACTATTTAAAAAAAAAAAATCTTTGTATTTTTAGATTAAAATCCAATCATCTTTTCTTCCTGTAAAACAAAATATGAAGTGTGTTTACGTAAGCTAGTACCAACCAATTCCGACCAATAATATCTTATCATCCATCAATCAATGGGCAACTTTTAACGAAGGGAGGTGTGTGCGTGCTGTAGCTCCACATCGCGCTACATGCTAAGCCAGCCCTCTTTTGAGCGGTCCTATCAAATGCGAACACCGCTCAAATATTCCGTTTAACTTGGGAATACGTCAAAGTACCTTGGGACTTTAAATAATACTTCCACTACTACATGAAGAGCAGACATGAGAGGAGCTGAAGTACCTTTAAGGTCTTGTTGTGCCTCTGCAGCTCTCGGCAGAGCCCCTCCAGTTTGCTGCGAGCCAGCACGGCCCGGCTGTGCTCGCTCTGCAGCTGGTCCTTCTCCTTCATCACCTGGAGCAGCTTCTTCTGCAGCACCTTCAGCTGCTTCTGGTCGCTCCGATGCTCCTCCAACTGCAGAAATACACAGGAAAAATCCACCAAATGCCAACAAGGGTGAAGATACCACTTTGTATATTCTCTCTCCCCAGTTTTCTATAATCATCCACTCACCAGCTCGGCATGCTTCTTGATGATGGCTTCCAGTTTCTGTTCTGGAGTGTGGAGTTTGTTCAAACTTTGCATCAGCAGCATGGCTTCCTTCCCTGAACAGCCACAAAGAATTTGATTACCAAAGGGTGGAAGGTGAAACAGATTCATCACTAAGTGATGTGTAAATCTAGTTATTCGTCAGAGAAAATATACCGAAATTATTTTGGAATCCAGACGTCTGTCGCCAACTATAAAAGGCATGAGGAAATACTATTTTACCTGCTCGTCTGTCGCAGATGGATGCACTTACACACATTACAGCTCTACTTACACGCCTATCAGTTTCAGTGCAACTTGCTGACCGAGCTGAATGAAACCCACCTCAGCAAAAATCAATAAAACATTTTGAGGAGAAAAAAAACTCCAACCCACCTAGGTTTTTGAGCATCTTCTTCTCCAGTTTCTGGTCCTTGCGGGTGTCTGCCTCTTTGACGGCCGTGACCTCCTCGGCGTCCTCTGGCTCAGCGGGATTCTCGTCAGCCTGGTAGGTGCTAATGATGTCCTCCAGCTGCTGGGCCAGGTCCTCTGTCAGGTCAATGTGCCGACCCTCGGCTAGCGACGCCTCGGGACCCGTGGGTGCAGGACAAGCCTCCATTATTCTGAGCTATACTGAGAGGGAAGCAGTTATGAATACGACCGCGTCTGACCAACCAGTGTCTATCAAATCAAAGTGGTTGATAATGTGTCTTGGTTACTTCTTCCTTGCTTTATGAAGGCTAGTTTTGAATGATACTTTATCAACTTCTGTTTAACTGAAAGATAGATTTGCTCATTGCAGGCTATATGAAAAGCTTTGCATTCGGCCTTTTTCACAGCAGACATTTTGACTTCTCATAACAGGAAAAACATGTGTTACTAAATACATTAACAGTGGCTCTGTTGTGTTTAAGTGTCCAAGTAAGTGACAGCTTGCACAAGACCAGGACCGTGGAACAGAATAATTTATTTTATTATTTACACCTGTGCTTTTCCTCCTGTAACCATAAAGAAGACCTAAAAATCAAAACTGATAAACCGGCCATCTGATTTTGCAGATTAGAGCTGCAGCGATTAATCAATTAGTCAAGACAATTAATTGGTAACTATTTTGACTGAATTATTACAAAATCAATTATTTGTTTTAATCATTTTTCAAGCAGAAATGCTAAACATTTGCTGATTCCAGCTTCTCAAATGTGAAGATTTACTGTTTTTTTTCCTTCATATATGGCAGTAAACTGAATATCTCTGGGTTTCGGACTGTTGGCCGGACAAATCAGGGCATTTGAAGACGTCACGTTGGACTGTGGGATTGTATTATTTCATAATTTTTTTAATTTTTTAGACAAAATGATTAATCGAGAAAGTAATCAGTAGATTATTAAAGGTGCGCTATACGATATCCAGAGCATTATGGTGCCTTCAAATGGGGTCTTGTTTACCGTGTTCATGAGAAGAGTCCATATGAATGTCCCCTCTTGTGGTATTCACAACGTTGTAAGTGGAACGTTTCTGAAAGCTCCGAGTTCACGAGTTGTGACGTGTTTGTTGACATTGTAAGAAATGGCGGAGGTAAAAGTAAATTTTTCGGTGCATAATAAGTTAATATATTTTCATATTAGTCATATGTTTTTCTTCGTAATTTTATAATATGTCAGAGGAAAATGCTGATATTCCCAACGGCCTCATCTTTTTCCTCTGTCATTATGCCTTTGCATTTCCTGCATTATGTTACCCACTTGCTAGCTTGCTAAACATCTAGCTCCTCTGTGGCTTCTAGACACCGACAGTGACGCTAATATTGTCGTTGCTTAGCAGCGGTGTTCCCACGACTTAACCACTTGAATGCCAAACATATTGTGTACACGACTTCTCATGTTTTAAACACGAGCTCACGAGTTTAATTTGAAGGCACCATGTACAGTATATAGCATCTGTGTGTGTTGTAATCTGAGCTTCTCCTTGCTTTGTTGACAAAGCTGGGCCGGTCGGCCGTGCGTGTGTGCTTTCAGTGCGTGTTCATGCATGTGAGCGTTCCCCACTGGCTATGTCACGACCGCTGCTCTGCACTGCTCTAGAACAGCGCTTGCAGCTGATAACGGCGCTGTTGCGGAAGTATAGCACCCACCCTCCAGTTCCCCCCCGATTAACACTTTTAGCTCTGTCAGCGGAGTGGCCATTGTTAGCACCGTTAGCTGTGAGCCGCCAGCTCAGCCGTCGCCATGTTGAGAGCCATATGGAGGCAATAAAAATGCTCCCAATCTTGCATTTAGCACCTTTAATATTTTTGAGATACAGTAATGAAATCCATAATGAAAATAATTGTTTAATCACCATCTCCCTCAGCAGGTACCAACATGGTGCCTTTTAGCAAGGCACATAAAAACAGCTGTATATTCTGTGCTGAAGGAGCTCAGTGAGAAACATTAGATGCATTTTTAAAAAACAATTGTAGCTGCTGCAGACATACAGTATTTGGTCTTGACAGCATATTATGCTTTACTGTTTAAGACAGGCACATTTAAAAAAAATGTTGCCTGTTTTGTGATTCAACTCCAGTCAGTTAAAGCGATCTCAAAGCTTATTATTGTACCGCAGTGATTGTGCCTGTCTTACAGGCTCACAGCCAGAGCCTGTTTACGTGCATAAAATTAGTGCAGCCTTCACACTGCTTTCACAAGCAGAGCACATGGCACCTGTTCCAGACCCCACAGGCTATTTTAGGAACTTCTTAATATGGGCAAGTTATTTATTTATTTCCAATCCACTCTTATTGATGTCAATGTCAGTGGTTGTGCGTACAAAAGCTGCATTCTCCAACCATGAAAAATATCTGTATTACATAAGTGACCTCATCTATATTCAATGTGTTTAAAGGAGGCAGATGTCCAAATGAAAATTCAGCTTGAAATAAATTGATTTGTTTGCAGTCCAAAGAAATAATAGCGGTGGTGCACAATCAGAGAATTTATACAAATATTAAGTAGAAAATGTTCTTAAAATGAATCTCTTTCCATTCTGTTAGCAAATGTCACAGGCAAGTCTCCTTCTCATTTTCAGCAAAGCTTCAGAAAGCGTCAAAGTCAAACAATTATTAGTATCCTTAAGATCAAGAAGAGGTTTGGAAACCACCTCAAGCACAGAATTTAAGGTTATTTTTATGCAGTTTTAAGTGTAAATGTCCCTGAAGAAGCAGGGTAGCGAGCAAACAGGGTCTTACCAGGAGCAAGGGCCAGAGAGGGAAAAGGAAGAGTGTCGAGGGGCTTGGGACAGGCTGCCACCACAGATACAACAGCTGTGATAAGACCACCTCAAAATAAACCAGAGGAGCAGAGCTCACTCTGAGCAGAGAGAGGGAGGACAGAGGTAATGAATGTCTCTGTCTCTGTCTAGGACACCCCACTTACAAAGTCCTCTGATTGTAATCCAAGCTGGGCTTGACATGCAGTCACTGTGTGTATGAATACAATCGAAATCCTCATTTAAAGGTTTTCTGTTAAGATCTCCAGCAGCCATTTTACGCCTCTGCTGCTTTAAACCTTCGCAACTTTATTTTAAGCTGCGATGCTGTTAACAGCCATATAATTATTCTAACAAATGGGCCTGACAGGCATAGTCACTGAGCAGGAGAGGGAAAAAAATGAACTGTCTCTCTGATTGGCCAGAATTAGAACAGACCTCCTCCCAAACCGAGCATAATGCGCTCCAACATCACAGTCTTTTCCTCACATATTAATATATGCTTCACACATGCAGTAGAGTGCAGTACACGCACTGTATCTGCTGCTGATACGGTGTTTTTTGACGCAACCTGAAAGTGGTTGAATATTATCCACAAGGTGAGAACTATTTTTGGAAGCATTCATTTATTTCTCTCGTTCCATGTTATGACTGCAGTAATCATTTTTCACCAGAGGATGTCACTGGTAGGAGTGTCCAATTTTTCACTCTGGAGAGTTTTTTTTTTTTTTTTTTTTTTTGCCTCCACACTCCTACGCCTCGAGATAAAATGTGAATGATTTCATCTGATTCTTTGTGTGCTCTAGTTTAAACAGGAAAGGTATGGGAGCCATTTTGAGTAATAAAAAAAAAGAAAAAGAAATAAGCTGCAACACACATCCTTGGGTTAGAAGTATATTCTTTTAAAACAATTTTGAATTTAATCTGAAAAAGTAGAGCACCAAAACAATAAAGTCCCCATAGCATAAAAGAGGCACTCCGTCCTGACTAACCAGTTTTTGATGCAAATAGCTAAACAACGGATTGGCTACTGAGGCTTTTTTTTTTCCTCAAAAGATCTTAGCTGAGAGGTAAAATGATTTGTCCTCTGTGTGTTTTACAGGGAATTTCATAGACATGAGAGGCACAAAGCAGTTCAGTAAATATGAATACACAATAAAAACAAAACACAAACACAATCTGAATACATACTGTATGCCAAAGCAAATAGAAAGGCTTCACTTTCCCTTCACATTTTATGAGCATTCTGCACCGTTAAATCACGACAAATAAAATCACATGAAATCAAAGCTACATACATCTTCAGAAAAGGGAAACAAAAAAATTAAAGCAGTGCACCTTTTTAAATTCTTTTATGTAAACATGAGTGAACAAAGTGTTTTCTGATTTTGAAAATCTCAAACTGGTAACATAACCACTTGAAGATGTGAATACACTTTCTTTCTTTTTTTTTTTTAAAAGATGAGACACACGGTGTTAGCAATCAACACTGTGCTATTTTCGCCCTCATTAAACCGCCAACTGCAGATTTTTTACCTCTTAAAGAGATATAAACAATCCACATAAAAAGTTTTCAGAATTCAACACTGCAAAAATAGTTTAAATCATAAAAATACACGTATATGTACAGAGAAAGAAGTAATGCATTTGGTGAATGATTACTTACATTTTGAGCTGAAGCACAGTAATAGTCAACCAACTCACGCTGTTAACATCATTACTTTAGTATTACTTACAGTAAAGTGATATTGATTTATCCAGTTACACTTGAAATGCAAGAAAACATACTATCGACTGATCATCATAGCCCCTTGGATTTGTGTGCAACATGTTTCACAAAATGAGAAACGTGAAAAAACGACTGGAATGTTTCAAAAAACCACAAGAGAACATAACATGTTTTACTCCCTTATTTTCACTGACCACGTCAGCTAAACATCAAAGATGAAAGGATGAAAGTGCATTGTCAAAACTCATAAAATGCTTATGGTCATCTGTATAAGAGAGAGAGAGAGAGAGAAAAAACGCTGTTTAATCAAAGCAAATACATGAGATCAAAAGCAATGCCAGCGTGGCTCACTGCATAACTGCATCACTGCTGCATAAGTACAGATATACCATATAAATAGTAGTCAAATATTTACCAGTATCAATAAGTGCTCACGTTCTAATATATAAATACATCTTACAGTATTCATTATTACATATTAACTTCCTCTATTTTTGTGCAATAGCAAATCCCATGCATTTTTACCAAGATAAAAACCACAACATTTAGAAAAATGCAACATAAGAAACATTTTTTTTTAAGATTGTTTCACATAAGTCAAGCTGCATCCGTCTGTCAGCAGAACTGACGGAACAAGAAAGAAAAAGCTTTTCTTTGCGCAAACTCTCTTGACAGCGCCGACACTTCTGAATACCTCGACGATTTTTCCTTATTCCGCAACAACCTTCTCATAACGAAATGATGAAAAAGCAAAATAAAGGCACAGACCCTTGCCGCTTGATTAGAAGCATCAAACTGCACAAGAAGCGTCTACTTAAAATTTGGTCAGACTGTTTCATAACACACGTACTTTTCCCCTTATAAATAGTCTTTATTTACTGCACTACTGCATCACACCTTGATATGATTACATTAAACAACAGTCTATTTTCAAAGTACACATACAGTAAAATACACTGTTTGTATGCATCTAAGAAGGAGTATATGTTAAGGACATTTGTACAGAATCCATAAATATAATTTATGTGCAATTGTACGCAAACTACTATGTCAAACAAAGGCATATTAGCATAATATCTTTCCATATTGCACCTGCACCCAATAATGATTCTCCACCTTGCGTGGCATCCTGCTGCTCGTCCAATCATTTCAAAGAGTCTTTGAAGAGAAGAGCACACCAGACAGGGTGGGTTTCTTCTTCACTTTGCTGTCTGGAGTATGTGCACAACCCGAGGAAGTGTTATTATATTGCCTCTAATTGGATAAAGATGAGGTTATGTGCCTAAAGGGCCGAGGACGGCAAGGTGAAGCAGGAGGGGGCGTCTGTTCCTGGGTCAAATCAAGGAGACAGAAAAAAGGTTTCAGTGAGGGTCCTCTGTGGTAATCTTCAACGAGGCGATGGCTTTCAAGCAGGTCTGGACGCTCTCCTCCTGTCTGCTGTCCGTGACGCCGAGGTCGTCGCTTTTCTCCTGAGCGGCCTCATGGGAGGACATCTGGTTCTGGCCTCTGACGTCCTCTCCTCCAGACTCGGGCCCGTGGACAGATCCCTCCCTGCTGCTGCAACGCTGGCCCTCGCTGCTCTGGGGGCTCGGCGCCGAGGAGGGGGTGACATCAGTGCTGGAGGAAGGCGGGGAGTGTAACATCTGGAGCCCTCCGACAGGAACGACGGGGAGCAAACTGTGGGCCTGCTGCTGGGAGTGAAGAGGGAGGTGGCTGAGGATGTTCTGGTGATGAGAACTGGCAGCACCAGGCAGACTGGAAGCCAAGCTACTCCTTTGATCCTGAAACGACACATTGGCAGCGTTAGGGGCAGTTTCAGCGTTGCCAGGAGGATCATTTCTCATGTGAAAATATATTACAGTTAGCAGAAATGTGAGAAATACAGCATTAAGTAAACTTCAGACAGCACTTGGAGAACACATACGCTCACAACCGCTGCACAATCCATTAAACGATGAGGCTTGTGGTGTTCAATATTTCTGTTATTGTCAACAAATCCAATGAAAAGACCAAAACCAACAATGCACTAGTCAGTTTCTTACTTCACAACTTCCCTTCCCTGTCTGTGGCACTCAGCTCCAAGATCAATCCTTCCTACTGAAGACGTAACTCTTAAAGAACAGGTCATGAATATATACTGTGAATTTGTGGCTAAATTGTTCCACAGATATTCAGTGGTCATGTCTATAATGTTAAATCCAGCGGTACATGTCCACCAGGTCCGGCGAAGGCTCTAGGGGACACGCTGCTCTACTCAACTGGCCGTTCAAGCGGTGACTTACTCTATCATGAAATGCACCTGATTGGTCCCTGGTTTTCTGCTCGCCGTTTCAAACAAGAAACAATAACTTTCTGTTATTATGTCTAAACAATTCACCAAAATTAACTTCTGAAATAGAACTACGCTGTATCTGTTCATGATAATGAAGGAACATGTCACCCAGTGCAACAGTTAGCTCATTGATGTGTTAATTAATCGTTTTTGGACAACAATGGACCTCTAAAGCACAGAAGAATAAGATATATACATGCTATGATTAATTCATTCTTGGTTTTGGTATTTTTATAGGATTTGTTGACAATAAGAATATCATCAGACTTTTTTAATAAATAAGAATGTTTTAATCTGGATCCACATGTGCATCAAAATAAACCTAGTGATAGACAATTATAGGATGTCATTTTTTAAGTTAGGTAAGTGTGGCAGTTCATAAGACCTATCTTCAAGTGTTCAGAAATCCTTTAAAAATTCAGAATCTGTACCAAAACATTATCACTGGTTCCTTTGCCCATGGCCAAACTTTCCACCAAATATCATCCAAATCTAAAACCCTATATGGCAGAGCTGTAGTTGGATACTTCATGATACATACCATCTCCATTTCAAAGGTTCCTTGTTGAGCCATCTCCATCTTTGCCTGGTGTCTGGTTTTATCACAGCTGCCTTTGTGTTGGTGCGAGCCTCTTCGTGGTGAGACCGCCCTCAGCACGACTCTCTGCCGGCCTCTGACGGAGGATTCTCGCTGTCCGGCCAGTTCTGTTCCAGGAGACATGGGTCGTTCAATTGAGACCGGAGAGAGGTGCTGAATGGATGTGAAGCCGGGCGAGCTAGGCCTCAGCGGGGAGGTGTCCCATCTGGGAGTGGAGCGACCTCGCGGAGAGAGTTCTCGCCTCGGGGACGGGTAACGCAGACGTGAAGGGGAGGGCTCCCTGATGGGAGACTCCCAACCAGGAGAGAGCAGACAGGAAGAGTAGGGGTCAAATAGGAAGCTGGCCTGGTCTGGAGACAGCATAGTCAGAGAGTCTTCATCCATGGACTTCTCTCTCTGGTCTGATACATAGACGGGTCGATGGTCCGAGCCCGTCCGCCTGCCAGAGGATTGTTGGTGGACGTCGGCGCTGGGCAGAGAGGTGAGGGAATAGCCGTGGATGGTGGCGGTGGCTGTGACTGACAGAGAAGTAACTCCACATGGCTGAGGACTCGTGCTTCTTGAACGCAACTTCGGAGTGGAGTCACCCTCGTATTCATCGTCCTCCTCATCGTCTTCGTCGATTTCGTCAATGTCTTCGTCCATGCCGTCAGAGTCCTCCGCGTCTGAGAACTGGTGTTTGGATGTGACCACCACCTCTGTCTTGGACTCTTGTTGGCCGTCGTCCACTTTAAGAGAAAGACACATCACTTTAGTTGGATTTATTCTGCTACAGTTCATGCATGTGCATGAATATTATATATGTCGGTATCTTACCATGTTCCTGTATCTCCGTGTCATCCATCGTCACAGACACTCCCAGTTCAAGACATTTCTTCATGTGTGCCTTTGACTTCATATGTTTAGTCAGATTACCTGTAAAAGATAATAATAAATAGGTAGTCCTCAACCAACGAAATTCTTAGTCAAAGAATTACACAAATGCACCACTTTAAATCTTGTTTACCAGAGATTTGCTCATAAGTTTCTTACAAATAAATCATTCAGCATGAAAAAAAGCATAAAAAATGACTAATAGGCTAAAGAAATCATAATCGAATAAGACCAAAACGACCGATAAGGCGACTAATCAATTAAGCGGGGGCAGCCCTATTCATAAGCAAGTTACCATTTCTCACTGAAAAATCGCTGCATTTATTCTTGAAGGAGCCGATTTTAACCCAGATTTTATTTTATATTCCCACACCTAAAGTTGTTTTTCTTACTACAAGAGGACACTGATCAGTTTTAAGAGAATCCAGCTCAGAAAAATCACCCAGAAATAAAAAAAGAGAAGGGAAAAATGAGGAGACAACTGCTGATTTTGCACCATACAATAGTGGCTTTAAATAGCAGCAGAAACTACAGAGGGTTTACTGCTGCTGCAAATGTTTTTTTCTTTTTTTTGTCAAAATCTGATATGCACACATATTTTTGTATTTCTTTTAGCGATATTCACATTTTTTTAATCTCAATAAACACTGATAGACTTCCATTTGTTTTAAACAAAAATTGTAAATAGTGAGTCTTTTATATCATCTATAAAAACAGTATTTTCATGCCCCCGCGTCAGCGACAGTCATGGCCATTATGTTTTCGGGTTGTCCATCTGTCCGTCCGTCTGTACGTACATCTGTACGTCCTTCCGGTCCATTCTTGTGAACGTGATATCTAAGGAACGCCTGGATGGAATTTCTTCAAATTTGGCACAAATGTCCAAATGGACTCAGCCGATTAGCTGATGTGCTGATTAGAATTTGGTGGTCAAAGGTCACTGTAACTTCACACCTTTTGGCCATAACCCCAGAATTCATATGCTAATTATTCACAATTTCACTGAAATGTCTAATAAGATAAAATGATGAAGTGATGACATTTTGAACAGACATTGATGTAAACTGCAACTTGACTGGTTGGCGCAGGCATACAAACACAATGCGGTAATTTTAGTTTTATTCTAGTCTATAAGTGTAGTCTATAATCAGATAAACAAACATTAAAGAATGCTCACCTTTAGTTTTAAAAGCAAAGTTGCAGACTCTGCAGATGTAGGGTCTCACGTCTGTGTGGGTCCTGATGTGTTTTTTCAGCATGCTCGGCTTCTTGCAGCGAATGCCACACTCCTCACAAATGTATTTCCCCCGGCCTCGACCTCGGACGTACACATAGTCTTCATTGGACTTGTATCTAAAAGACAGAAACCGTATTCTAATGAACAAAATACATAAAACAGTCCTGAATAGGTAAAGACAGCACAGACGGACAGATAGCGTATGCACTAGCATCCTAATATAGCTGCTGTATTTGCTGTCAGCAGAACTGACAAGTGTTATGATAACTAATATCTTGACTGACCCTCCCTCGAAGATCTTAATGCGTGTTGGCAGTGTTTGGGTTGTGGAAGCCTCCCTCTCTTTCCACTCCTCCTTGGCAGTTTTCACTCTGCAGCTGACGTCTTTCACCTTCTTCCCGTAGGTGATGTCCACCTCTTTGGGCTCCGGTTTCCTCTGCAGCTGAATCAGATGAACAAACATTTTGTTAACATCCATTTTAAGTGGACGCCGTATCGACAGCGTAACGCGATGCTTCCAATATTGTATGTCACACATGGCATTACACAGCATGTTTTGCAAACATGAATTATGCTGCTGCTACTAGTGCTGGGGAGAAACAGTACAGATAACTCCAATGTAGTTGATTTTCATGTTTTTATTTTATGAATGCGTCATTATATATCAGTCTTATCCGCCTAAATCTAGTGCAACAGAGAAAAACTTCCCTTTGCCAAGACGCACGATACTTGAATATAATTTTGGTTTCTGGTATTTTCACTGCCAAGACATGTTTTTTAGCAAACGGTAAATGCAGAGTAAGTGATGAATCAAAGCTTATAACATCATAACTAGCAGCAGGCAAATGATTTCCACAAACTTGCCAATAGTGGCTGAACCTTCTGCCAAAAGATTTGAAGTGTGCAGTTTGCCAAATTCTGGGTAATAAGCTCCTCTTAAACTTTCTACATTTCAAACACTTACCACTTGCTGACATGACGGGCTACCAAAGTAGAAAACTGCCTATAAGTCTATAAGTCTTTACTTAATGTTATAGTTATACTAATCCAGAACAAATAGTTTTTGGATGCTTTAGACAGTCATATGCTTTTGAAACAATGGGGTCATTTTCCTCACCTGTTCCATGGTCTGCCTCCAGAGGATGAGGGATGACACCAGTTTCCCTGTGCCAGGCTGACACATGGCTGCCACGGTGTATATGACCTTGTCTCCCCTCTGTTTGGATCGCAGCAGAGCCAGAGCAGCGCTTGTACTTAGCTCAAGAGGGTTCGGGTTGTGGGAACTCACACACCAGGTGGCGTAAACGGAGGAGAAAGGGGCGTTGCCGTGAGAGCAGCTCGGCTTGGTGTAGTTGAGATAACACCAGCTCACTCCCGTCGTCGTGCGAAGACTTGGAAACTGAGATAACACTCGTGAATGCTCGGTGTCTGAGATCAGGATGTCTTGACTGGTAACCAGCTGTGCCGCCATATCCATCTGCACCCGTTTCTCCATGGCAACTTCTTTCACTTCACCGCCTGATATCACGGAGTAGGGAGGTGAGCCGCTTTCCAGGGAGCTACTTTCCATAGCTGAGTCAACGCCATGGTCCGTGACCTCTGTCACTTTTTGTTGAAGTGTGATAAATGTACTCATATGTGAGTCATCCTGAGCGTGAGGTGTGGATGCACCCTGCATCTTCGACCTGTGCCCCTTCTCTTCGCTCAAATTACATTTCCCCAACTCCACAGCACTCAGCTCCTCTACTATCTGCCCAAACATTCGTTCCTCTTTCACACGTTTTTGCTGCTTGACCTCCATGAAGAGGTCCAGGCTGCTGGCAGGGGATAGCATTCGTTTGTTAGTGCCACCACTGGAGGCGTTAGTGGTTGAGATAGTTCTGGAGGTCAGAGAGAGGGGGATGCCTGTCTTGAGCTTAGCTGATGACAAATCAAGGGCTTCAACATTGAGGGTGTGCATCGACGGTGGTCTGGTATAAGCTGATACATTATGAGCATCAAGATTTCCAGACAAACGTGAAATCTGAATCTGAGAGGTGGACGTAGTGGAGCTAACACTGTCATACTGATTGTCAAAAATCTGTGATACTGAAGTGTATGTGATACTGCCGTAGGATGGCACATGAGTCTGTATTCTTACGGGAACTAAAAGGCTCGGATGGGACAGCTGGGGAAATGTATTCCCGGTGGAGAATATTGGCAAAGTCTGAGGCAGAGCAGCAACTGCTGTGAATGGAGGGGAGGTGCTGCTGAGGTACTGCGGGAACACTTGTGATGGGACTTGTGTTACCTCAGCGTCCATATTCAATGACTCCTGCCTCACCAAGTTTCCCCTCCTTCTCTCCTTCACAGCCGAGTGGCCGGCACCGATGTCCACGTGTCTAACTTTGGATGTTGGAGAAAGGCTGCCATAGTCAAATGATATGCTGCGTACCTCCGGGAACTCCTTGCGCAAGTTACATGGCGCCTGCTCTGAGGAGGAGCGTCTCATTTCATGTTGTTGACGCTGGTTGAGCACAGAGAGGGAGTGCCCACTCCC
Organism: Sebastes umbrosus; assembly: GCF_015220745.1. Lineage (NCBI taxonomy): Eukaryota > Metazoa > Chordata > Actinopteri > Perciformes > Sebastidae > Sebastes > Sebastes umbrosus. Next base: position 25,284,609 of record NC_051284.1, on the reverse strand, counting down.
TGGCACTGCTAAGAGCTCAAGCGGTTTGCCAAATTCATCCTGCCTGGCTGGAGAGACCGACTTCAAACTCTCCTCCCTGTCAAAGGAGAAGGTGGAGCTATAAGATAAGTTGCTGTCTTGGCTCGGGCTGCGGGAGAGACTGGTGCAGGCCGACTCGAAACTAGATTCACCGGAGGAGTGCTCGATATCAGCTAAGCGTAGCCTTTTCTTCTTTGGAGGGAGCTTTTCTGGAGGGAATTGTGCTAAAGTTTCACTCCTTTGAGGCCACTGAAACTCCTCCACGTGCTTCTCTGGCTCCTTCACCTGCACCTCCGGAGCTTTTTCTGGACTGTCAGGCTCTACTGTGACCCTGATTTCTGGGACTTGTATGTTGGGCTGCCGCACAAGTTTGGGGCCCATTTGAAATGATTGCCTTAGCATACTATCACTCCTTTCCAACTCATATGATTCACTCGCCTCCATAGCTTGAAATGAAGAAATACTATCTGTTCTCTGCCCATGATACTTGTATGATTCTGACTGCTCAGAGTGAGGCCTGGTTATGGAGTTTGTGTGCTGGATAACAGAAATTACATTCCCTAAAGTTTTCCGACCTGACATTTCAGGGCTCACTGATATGTCCATGTCACACCTGTCCATCTGCATACTTGAATGTCCTTTTGATAATGCCATAATGCCCACAGCAGCTTGTTTTAAATCATAGTCTTTACTTGAGTCAAACATTTCTTCACACTGTTCATGATGGCCCTCGTATTGACCTGGCAAATCTTCCTCTTCCCTCTTCTCTTTCCGACGCTTCCGTGTTGCCAGCTCCATAGCGTGTCTCTGATGGCTCATATTAGATGCCAGAGATGGGTAATTTTCCATTTCCAATCCTGAGGGTGATATGCCACTCTCGCTCATCTTTCCGTGGCTGTCTGCGTCTGCGTGGCCATCGTGTGCGGAGAGTTCGAAAGCAGCTTGCCGCCTGAGTCTCCTCATGCCCCCGGTGCTTGTTCTCTCGTCAAAAGAGTGGCTGCCTCTGAGGGCTTGAGGCATAGTCAGACACACTGCTGAGGACGTCGGCATTGAGTTGCTTCTCATCAGAGTCCCCAAATCAGAGCCGTCGTCTAACTCCGGTTCTTTTACTTCTTCCCTTGAGAATGACTTTGTGTTTATTTTGATTGACTCAACAGTGTCTTTTTCTTGGGTGAAAACACGGGACACACCTTTCTCCGAGTGTCTCCCCGTATGTTCACTTGAGTCTGCCACAAAAGCTGCCGTCTGTTTAGGGCTCGGCCTGTAACACTTCCCGAACATAATTTCTTGATAGGACTTTGCGTTGGTGTTTGGAGAACCGGTTTGATGCTCGGTACTCTCGGAGCGCGAGAAGTAGCCGGAGTCCGTGCTGCCCTTGCTGGACTGACTCGGGAGGGACAGATTGTGTTCCGAGTCGCTGCTTCTTTTTTCTGACAGCCGAAGTGCGAGTCTCTGTTTGATCGTGCAAGATTGAATTGCACGGCTAGCCTCGGCAGAAGCGGGAGGTGCATTGATTTCTTGGGGCTGGGATGAACCATCCTGAGCTTCCATCGACGTGGCTCCCTTTTTCTGAGCAATGAGATTTAGTACTTTTACAGCAGTGTTATCTGATCCCTCCACTGGAGAGTCCAGCAGCAGCAGCGGGTCGTTAAGAGTGTCCTCATCCGTGTCCGTGCTTTGCTCAGCATCAGAGAATAACTCTCCTTCCCCTTCAAAAGACCCCTGGTCCGTGTTGGCATTGTAAGAACCAAGTTCTGAGAGTGGCACTGTTCCAGCTTTGACCGAGTGAGCGTGGGACTTTCTGTGTTTGTATAAATTACTCTTGGTTTTGAAGGAGAATCCGCAGGGGACACACGGATAGGGCCGTTCCCCGGTGTGTGAGCGAATATGTTTCTTAAGCACGCTGGGTTTGGCACATGCCCTTCCACAGTAATCGCAAACATACTTCCCGGGCTTCTGTGGTTTCTGCTCCACCTTACACACCGCCTCTGACAGCTGATCCATCCCTGAATGGGAACACTGGACGTCAGGTGAACTGGTGGACTTCCTGTGCGATGCAGGGCCAGGGGACTGTGCAGAAACTAAGTGGCCTACAGATTTCTGTCTGCCAACGGGAAACACCTCATAGTCTTGATGGCTTGTGGACTGACTTTGGGAGTCTTCTAATTGCAGTGATTTCCCTGAGTCAGACATTTCTTTGAAACCACATGTGTCTCCTCTCTGGCCTTCTTGTAGTTGTTGGTGCCACCCCTTGCCTTCCACTTCGACTGAGGGGCATTTTTTCTGTGCAACAACATTTCTGTCCTGACCCTCAGTGGAGCTTTTCACCCCTGCAGTAGTTTCAAGTGACTCCATGAATCCAATGTCACTTTCTTTGGGATCGATTTTCAAGGACACTATCTGTTATGTAACTGTAGTGATATTAACATACGTGTGAATTGATTGCAGGGAAGGGTCACCTGAAAGAAATCAGACAGAAATTACAATTAGACAAATATGGATGTATGACAAACAAACACCTAAACTAAAACCACATAAAGATGCACAAGAGGGCTGTCAAGTTAGATAACTCTGTTAGAGTTCAAACCCCCTCCTTGAGAGTGAGAGCGAGGCTGTTTCACAAAAGTGCTTCCAATAAAATTGGAGTGTAAAATTCATAATGAGCTCCTTCACAGCAGGAATGGAAAAACATTATTTTCTCTTTAACAGCCTGTAAAAAGCCTCATGTCAACCCTGGCAGACGCCCCTGTGAACGTGGGTGTAGGTATTTATTAAGGCACATGCTTTTACTGTAGTATGAGTGCCATGAATGGTTATGTATGTGTATGTGAATCTTCATCACAGCAGCATCTCCTTACAACAATCTCAAAATCAACTCCTTTTCCTTAATGTGAAAACTCACTTTTATTAATATATGTTAGGTGTTGTAAGATTAGCTGTGAAATATCCGCAATATCTCACCCAGGTACTTTCTTCATCCTATATCCCAGATTTAACTTTTCAATTTTAATTTATTTTTGTTTTTGTCAACATTGTAGGCTATTACAAATAGGGCTGCCCCCTCTTAGTCGATTATTCGACTAATCGGTTGTTTGGTCTTAGTTGACAAAGATTTCTTTAGTGGGTTTTTTTATGCTTTTTTCATGCTGAATGACTTATTTCCAAGAAATTAATGAGCACATCTCTGGTAAACGCAAGATTTAAAATGGTGCATTTGTGTGATTCTTTGTGGAGAAACTCAGTTTTGTTGATTAAAACTACTACTCGATGAGCTGACTATTGGTGCCTTCAAATGGGGTTGTGTTAGGCGCGCCCTGGTAGCTCACTTGGAAGAGCCAGCGCCCCCATGTACCAATGCTGAGTCCTTACCGCAGTGGCCCAGGGTTCGAATCCGACCGTGACCCTTTTGTTGTAGGTGAACTCCTCTCTCTCCCCCTTTCATATCTATCACTGTCACCATCAAATAAAGGCAAAAAGCCCCAAAAATAATCTAAACCCTCCCCCCCCTTTTGTGGTATTCACAACCTCGTAAGTGGAACGTTTCTCAAAGCGAGTTGTGACGTGTTTGTTGACGTTGTCAGAAATGGCGGAGGCCATAGAAATAATTTTCCGGTGCATAATAAATTAATATATTGTAATTTTAGTCGTATATTTTTCTTTTTAATTTTATAATATGTCAGAGGAAAATGTTGATATTCCAAACGGCCTCATCTTTCTCCTCTGTCATTACTGCATTATGTTACCCACTTGCTAGCTTGCTAAATCGTTAGCCTCGGTGGCTTCTAGATGCCGACAGTAACACTAATATTGCCGTTGCTTAGCAGCGGTGTTCTCACGACTTAACCACTTGAGCATCAAGTATATATTGTGTACACGACTTCCTATGTTGTAAAGACGAGCTCACGAGTTTCAGTTGAAAGCACCAAAAATTGTATGAGTGTAACTAAGAAATTCTTTGGTCAAGGACAGCCCAAATTACAAATGCCAAAAAAAGTGAAAAAGATCTACCCAAATGAAATACTTAAAACTCTGCAGAAGATGAGGGAATGTCAGAAAAAAGTGTGTGTCAATGCATGCCAACACACACAGGTGACACTGTTACTGTATCATGGTCAATGAAGTGTGATGAGTGCACCTGCACCTCTTTTGATGCCATTTCTACATAAAATACCAATATATTCTGCCTAATTCTTTAATCTAGTGCCGGGATCACATCCAAACACCTTCAGGCTCCTCGTCTCTCGTGGGATTAAAACCCTTTAACCCGTCTGTGCCACTAGTGTCATCCGCTGCACGGGACCACATACCGTCCTGCACATAAACACGCCGGACTCCCAGCAAGAAAGCTCATCATTCCCGCGGTTAAAGTGAATTGCTCTTGCCGCTACACTTTGGTTTCATACCACGGGGATGGGTCTCTGAGGGCACGTCATTTCCATCTTCTCAGTATCAAATGCTGTGTCCTCCCTAACGAGGTTATGTAAGATTATCTGGTTCAAACCCTCTGAGTTCCCCTTAATTAGGACATCCTCCGACTCTCACTCTCTTTCCTCTCGCTCCCTCTCTTTCTTTGTTAGCGCACCACACACTCCTCAGGCATTAACCAGAGGATACGAATCCAAGGTGACTCGAGAGATGCCAAGAGATGCTTGGAAGCAGCTGTAATCTGTAATAATCTCCCCTTTGTGTTTTTGCAAATAGCCCCTTCGTCTCTTTATGGTTCAGTAGCTCTGCTGTCGGACAGATTTGAGGGCTTCTTCTAGAGCAGGATAGAGAGAAAAGATAATGAAGGATGGTGAGGGCTGCCTCAGATTGGAGCGATCCATGTTTCAACAGGGAGGTAAACTAAGTGGGGTGCCTGGGGGTAACAAAAATTCAGAGGCCTGGTAGGGAGCTCCCCTTCAAGGTCGGTCTGACCTCATTGCTTAGTTTTCCATCCTCGGTGAGCTCCGAGTGGAGGGAAGGGGAATATGGGTGCAGAGTGACAGCGAGATAAGACCCTCAGAAACAATGCATACCTTTAAACTAAGCGCGATAGAGAGGCAACGGAGCCGACATATTCAGACTCTCATTGACAAGTCTCTCAACAGATTCAGACTTTGTATAAAGACTGTACCAGCAGCCTTTTCTCTGCAAATTTCTCTCGCTCCCGGCAACAAGCACTAACCTATACGAAAATATATGACACAGCAGCAATGACGTGCAACAACAGGAGGCAGGTGGGTGGCAGTAGGTGTGTTTCAGGACGACTGTGGGCTGACTGTGGTACAGTATGTCTGCATGGATGGAGAAATGACTTTACGGAGGGATTTATTTGAACAGCAGACATTCGTGGGGCACATCCCTTACCGCTTTCCACACACGAGAGAGCACAATGAGCAAACAAACGCTGGCTACGGAGAGCACCGTTATGCCGCTGCATTACATCATTAGAGGCTAAGTTGGCCATTAAAGGGAACAGGCATGAAGCCTCACGCTGACAACAAATCCATAAATATCATAAGGAGATGACCGGCTTCAGAGACGCTGCATGGTAAAACCCTCTAACAGCAACATAGCATGCAGAATCAATCAACAGCTCTCACTGTGATCAGAATGACATAAAGCACACGGTCTCATGGGAAAAAAATCCTGGGCTCATACAGCAGCTGACATTCAGATATCAAATATAATCCTCATACAAACCTGACATTTGAATAGTCCCCTGTCCCATATCGACAGTCACATGTGACATTCCTCATGCTGCATAGTCCGTTTCTCCATTCTCCTCATGTCGGCGCAACAATAATGAAATAAATTAGCAAGGTAAAGTCCCATCAGTCATGAAGCTGCTGGCTGACTGGGTGTACATTAGAAGATCTATTGATGCGAGCTAGTCACCAGAGAAAATACCCAACCGTGACGTGCGGACCCAGGCACAAAAATAGCAAAGGGGCCCTGGGAGGGATTACACAACAGCCCACGTTTAAGGACGCTTTTCCTCTCTCTCACTGTGTTTCAAAGCACAGCGGCAGCTGCCTCACACTACACACAAAGTGGGGAGTCAGATATCATGATGCAAAGAGCTAAACATCACCTTTCTTACAATCCATTCATCCCCAGATTTATTTGAGCCTGATATTGTGTGATCTGGATGAATTCATTCAGGTACACACATTATGATCTATATGCATCACTTGGACACTATGTGAATATAAGCAGGGCAGAAGATACATGTAAAAAGTGCTTTGAAAGACACTAATCACATGGTGCAGCCGCCCTGAATGTACATTTCTTACAGCGTGATGCTATTCAGTTTGTATATAGAGAGGAACTCAATGAAAAGACAGCGTGTGGCTGGCTGCGAGGATGCTGCAAAAATTAGACATGTTCTCCGATTCCTGAGACACCCACAGCCTGTTCAGAGCCAGTTCTCTCCCATCACGACAGGATTCGCTTTGTGAATGGAGAGAGTCGTGATGAGGGTGTCATTAACACGGCAAAAAAACTAGGACAATACTGCAGATTATGTGCAGCTGCAAACCTCATCCTGTGAATCAGATGTATGAGTTCAGTGTGACATGGTGCCATTACAGCCTCTACATTAACTCAGTAAATACTTCCTCGTTACATGACTTTAACAAACATTAAATGCTACTAAGATACTATTTTTATAAGCCCAAAGCCATCGTATTGTTATTTTTCTGTATTGTTTAGTAATATTTGCATTTACAACTGAAAACTCTCCTCAAGTAAATGCATATTATATTTAAAATTTAGATTAATTACATCATTACGATAGGAATGAAATGGAAGATGTTTGTGTGGTCTCAATTTTACCTCTAATTTATTTTACTATACATGGCAGCTTTTCGCATTTAAGTTAAATTGTTAAGTTGTTTATTTTGTTTTCTATTATACTGCCTTACATGTACTTATCTGATTTCTTTTTCCTACAGTACAAAGCCTCTGATGCTTCCTGATCAACAAGTTATTTCACACATTTCTGTGGACAGCACTCAAAGAAAAAATGACAACAACTAAGTACATTTACTCGAATACTGTGCTTCAGTACAATTTACAAAGTATTGTTTAAATCTTTTCATTTTGTGGTACTTTGTATTTGTACTCTACACTACATTTCATAGAGAAATATTGTAGTTGTTACTCCACTTCATTTATTTGACAGCTAAAGTTGCAGTTACTTTTAAGGTATTTTACAGGCAGTACAAACTGTATAATTAGCTCACAAAATATGATGCATTGTTTAAAGGTACGGTGTGTAGGATTTGGCGACATCTAGTGGTGTGGTTGCAGATTGCAACCAACTGTGTACCCACCGCTCACTCCTCCCTTTCTAAGACTGCTGTAACTGCACTCTTCACGGAGCAGGCCGCCATGTTTCTACAGTAGCCCAGAAAGGACAAACCACTGTGTTAACGTTTCCTGACTTGGCCTGAGTCTATAACGTTACTCGCTGCTGAGTTAATCCCCATCACTCCACTCAGCCGTCGGGAAACAAGACACGGGAAACCTCTGTTGGTCTTGAGGAGGTGCAGCTTTTATTTCTGCACAAACTGCAACTTCCACTGTACATTCACTTGATATTCTCAAAGCTAACTTATGGTACATGTCCACAGGGGTGGTTTTTATCGCGAGGGATCGCCTCGCTTCCCAGCATTGGACGCTTTGATGGGCTGCCACTATGCAGAAGGCACCTGATTGGACGATCACACTCCCTCATGGGCTGCTGCTACCAGCGTTCAAACCAGAAACAACGTGGTGGCTCGTTTGGAAACTTTCTTCTCTTATTTCACGAAAATAGTTCAACGAAATTTGTTTCTGAAAACATTTTATGCGATAAATAAGCCATGCAGTTGCTGAATCTGTCTTTATTTTGGATCGACTACGATCAGTTTAAAAGTTTCTTGGGAGTTACCAGAGGTGGCGAGTCGCGTCGGACGCCCATGTTTTGCATAAAGTAGCCTAGACCTCAACTTTATGCAAATGAGGAGCGGGCGACGTGACGGTCCGTCTCTCGAATCGTACCGCCACGCTACCAAAATGCATTGCACGGCAGCTTACATAGACAATTAATGGAAAGCGTGGAAAGGATGGAGGCTGTGGACACATACCTTAACTCTGTCTGCTGCTTCAATAGATCACTTGTTTGCTCACAACATCGCTCTCTCTCTCTTGCTTCACCACTCACTTCCCACGTACACACACTCTACGCACTGGCTCTGCAACCTCACCACTAGATGTCGCCAGATGTTTACACACTGTACCTTTAAATACTGTTATTTAGTGCAATTTTGAGGTACTTCTAATTTGCTTGAGAATTTGCATTTTGTATTATGTTGTACTTCATCTCTACGACATTTCAGAGAGAAATATTGTACTTTTTTTTTTTACTCCACCACATGTATTTGACTTGTGCAGTTACTTTGCAGATAAAGATTTTAAATACAAAACATGTGATCTTAGATTAAACTACTAAACTACTAACAGTCTGCCTGAGCACCACCTGAGCACCACCTGGACAACACATGACAAACCACTGAATTTGAAGTGATGCTTGGACACCTGCCAAAATCTATTTCTATCATAATGTGTTTATAAGCTGCTCTGAATACGACAGGCCGAGTCTTTCCCCTGATTTTAATAGATTTATGATCCCTCCACCTCAGTCATTTGTGTGAAACTTTTGGCCTTTCAACACAATATAATTTACACAACTATAAATACTTCACCCGCTGTGACCATCCTCCTCAGTTTCACTCTGTGCCACTGGGTGAGAACAACTGGGTGCCTCTATGAATAGGAGTCCTTGGCTTTGGGCTACAGCTAAGGCATATTTAACAGAGGTCTTTCTCTGAACTTAAAGCTTACACAGCAGAACAAAAGCCTTTAAACTTATAGTTGAACTTCACCTCTGAGTTCAAAATGGCATCCTGCAGAGCAAAAAACTGTAATTTCACAGTGCACGTCCTTTTAGAAAAACTGCAACTCCCTGTGTGCCCAAAAAGCAGTGAATGCAGAGAGACTGTGTATTGACGGAGTCCGTCCACAGTATGGAATTGCAGAGAGCTATTATTAGCCTCTAACAAGCCCAAGATGAAGTTGAAGCTAACTAACTGCAGTGCAGCTGAGATCCATTATGCTGTATTCAGTATCTAGAGGAGCGGCACTAAAATGGCTGATACTCAATGTGCAGTGAAGGTCAAGTCGCCCATCTCTATAAATATAATGGTCTGTCCCCCAGGATGTTCCACACTGCTGGCATTTCCACCATCTAAAGCGACACCGCGGCTCAAATCTGCCACAAATTTGCATGTGATTGAATGCCACAGAGGCATCCGACTACTAGCAGGCCTCTAATGATATTAGTGGTAAAACAGATGGGAGGAGGGGGGAGACAGAGGGGACAACACACACACAGAGGGGGGAGGAGGTGTTTATGAATGGAAGGAATGAGGTTTTCCTCCCCGCTGGCTGTAGTGGCTGTCATGTGGCTGACTGAGATATCACTTACAGGGGACACTGAACACTGCAGGTTGAACAAACAGCTCATACAAACACCAGTAAATACGATATATAAAAACATAAATCCTGCAACTTCTCACTTGGTGCATCGTTAATTCATTCAGAAAAACAAAAAAAACTTACCATCGTTTCATTTATCCGTCAGCTCTCTCAAACCAGGCGTACTTTATGCCATTATCACAGCAGTACCTGAAAATAATCTTGACATGATTGTGTGTTTCCATGGCAACCATGCCAACGTCTGTAGCCAGTTTTTTTTTTCCCTCCCCGGTTCCTGTCTACATATATAATTACCACCACAGATTACAGCACCAAGACTGCAGAAATGAGCTTCAGCCACACAGCACGTCAATATGTGATCACACAGGTTATACTTCTGGTGCTGATAGGCATTCAAATAGAGCTACTAACTGTGTAAATCAGCTTCAAATCATAAAGAAATAAAAGACAAATATTCGCTGGGTTTTTAATATAAAATGCCTTCATTTAAGTCATATGCATTTATCACAATATGACAAAAATTAGCAAAAATTAAATGTGAAATTGATGTTCAATGCACTGTTTAACTCCTACAATATTTATATCATACTATACTAGAATATACTAGAGCTGAAAGGGTTAGTCGCTCAGTAACTATTTTTTTCCCGGCTCCTGTCTACATATATAATTACCACCACAGATTGCAGCACCATTACTGCAGAAATGAGCTTCAGCCACACAGCACGTCAATATGTGATCATACAGGTTATACTTGTGCTGATAGGCATTAAAATAAAGCTACTAACTGTGTAAATTAGCTTGGAATCATATATAAATAAAAAGGCAAATATTCGCTGGGTCTTTAATATAAAATGCCCTTATTTAAGTCATATGCATTTATCACAATATGACAAAAATGTGCAAAATTAAATGTGAAATTTATGTTCAATGCACTGTTTAACTCCTACAATATGTATTATACTATACTAGAATATACTAGAGCTGAAAGGGTTAGTCGCTTCGTAACTGTTTTTTCCCGGATCCTGTCGGATTATTTTTTGTTATCTTATTTACATTGTTATTGATCTTACGTGTTATTATCTAAGTCTAACATGATTATATTTTATTATTATAATAAAACTACTCCATTTGGAGTAAAAATTATACAATTCAGTTGTTTTTTTATTGATTTTATACTGTGCACAATGGTAGACTCTGGTGATGCACGGGGTAAATGTCATGGCCAAGGCTCCACTGTGTGCACATGACCTCCTGTAGTGGATATCAGTAGTATTTTATAGCCAGATTCCCTTTCAAGAGGCCAAATGGAGAGGCTGCTTGGTCCTATCTTTACTAAAACCTCTGTAGAATGTATGTGCTTTGTGTTATTTATTCACAGTTGTAATCAAGGAGTTGCTGAATGAATTCAGTGGCATCATTACTATAATGGTGTTATCCACTGTCTAATCTAGAAAACATGTTAGGCGAGGATAAAAATATAAATTTTTCCTTGGGTTCATCACCATTCACTCCGACATTGTCACAGTCACAATGTTACTGACACTGGGGATGAACTCTCTGAGGTCTTACCTATCCATAGAGACCAAGATCATGCATACAGACCTGGTAGTTGTGGAGCTATTCTTGATTCATTTTGGGTATATCTGTCTAGTTGAACCACACCTTCCAGCACCCTACAAGGGCTTAAGAGCTTAATATAAAATGTCTTCATCAAGGTCATATGGATATAACAATATGACAAAGGTTTGCAAAATAAAATGTGAAATTGATGTTCAATGCACTGTTTAACTCCTACAGTATTTATTATACTATACTAGAATATACTAGAGCTAAAAGGATTAGTCGCTTAGTAACTATTAGTAACTTTACGTCACCTTGTGCTGTCTCTTGTTGTAAACTTGTGTTTCTAACAGCTGTTTTATTGATTGTTTGTACTGTTTTATTGTTTTTAATTAATTTGTATGCATGTAAAACACTTTGTGAATCATGTTTTATGAAAGGTGCTTTACTAAATAAACTTATCATTATTATTATTATGATATTACTGTTTGATAATCGATCGATTGATTAATGATTTAAGTCATTTTTTAAGCAAAAATCCACTCGTTCCAGCTTCTCAAATATGATTATTTGCTGTTCTTTTAACAGTAAACTTTGGAAATTTGGACCAATGGCCTGACAAAACTAATTTTATAGATGATTAATCCAAACAACGAATCCTTTATTCAAGAAAATAAAATGCAAATTTATCGATTATGATAATAAACTAAAGATATTTGAGATTTTTGGGAGTCTTGATCACACAAAACAAACAATTTAAAAATGTCAACTTCAACTTTTGGAAGTTAATATTTTTGACATTTATTGGTGCAAACGATTAATTTATTTTTATTTTTATAGCGTCAAATCATAACAGAAGTTATCATATATGTTATACTCTGTGATTAATCAATTAATCAAGAAAATACTCAACAAATTAATCTTTAATACAAATAATCATTAGCTGCAGCCCTACATTATTAAGAAAAAAATATAAATTTAGTTAGTTTTCGTTTGTTAATTTAATTACAATTTCCTTAAAAAAAAAAAAAAGGGAATTTAATATAAATCTGTCATGATGTGATCAAATCTTCATGTTAGTATTCCTTCATATGTCAAAGCTTCATATGTTATATGTCAGTGATATTTTAGCTTTAAGCTCATTTTCATGAACATGGACAACATTTTTCACTTAAATGTGTCAGCCCTTCTGTATGCAGCCTTCAATCAACTCTACATGTGTCCTCTCATGATTTGCATCCTCACATCTCTCTGTTGTTGTTGTTGTTGTTGTTGTGTAGGGGATCAGCTGTGATGTGCAGGTCCCAGGCTGGGGAAAGCCTGCTGCTGAAGGGGGAAATGCACGGACGTGAGAACCCCTTACGAACCCCCCATCTGCACGTCATGGAACATTTGCAGAACAGGGACCTCCCACCTTAAAGGCGTGCAGCAGAGAGCAGACACAACACAGAGAAACCTGCCCTGCACCGGACTCACCATCTTAGGTGACAAATGCACCTCTTTTCTATTGTGATCGGCGGCGGAGGATGCGAGTAATTACACCTTTAAAAACACACACACAGTATGAGCAGCTGGAAACAAGAGGCTTACCGGTCACTGTGCAACATGCAGATCACTTCAGTTCACTCACATTGTTCTGATGCATGACAGGGAACCTGGTTTTCCTGGGTCGTCTGTGCACAGCAGGGTGTAGAGAGAGACGTTTTGCGCCGTCAGCTCGCTTAAAATGTCATACAAGGCCGAGGTGTCGTTACAGATGTGAGCAGCAGGGGGCGCCAACAGGACGCAGTGAGAATTGAGGTAATCCAGGAGAGCAGAAGATTACACAGTACAATCAAAAGTTATATGATTTAGTTTAACCCTCCTGTTGCCTATGGTCAAAAATAATGACCACTACTTTCGTTGCATTATGGGTACTTTATTCAAAATTATAGCACCTGTGGTGTTCCCAAGTCAATTTTGACCCAGTGGTGCAATGTGTCACACTGTCATCAAACTTTTTTTTTTATATTATAATATTTGTAATATTCTAACTAAACTTTAACATATACCGATCTGTGATAATCCATCAAAATTATTCCTCCAATTTTGAGTATAGTCCAAATAATTCATAATTTCTGCATTTTTTCCTAAAAAATGAGGTTTAATTTCATATAAATTAGGTTTATTGAGCATGAATTCTAAAAAAAAGTGTAAAACTTGTGGTAATGAGTTGGAATGAAGTTGGCCAAAAAGGTGTCATACAGAATTGGGTGATAATTTATAATGTATGCTTTAAAAACAGTCAAACCAGACAAAAGTTGCATGGTGACAACAGGGTGGTTAAGGATATTCTTTTTTTTTATTTTATTTTTATTTGGAAAAGACATTAGTGTATACCAAACTTTACAGATAGTTATACCTAACTCTTTTCCTGTTTCAATATACATGTACAGTGTATATGCATATGCACGAAAAGAGGCATGCGGATGCCACAGTACTTGTGAGTCAACTCAGTCTTCTGGAGAACTGTTGGTTCTCCAACCTCACTTTCTGAAGTACGTGGCCGTGTAAACTGTTCCACAAGTACAGATTTAACACATATACACATATACACATTGATATTCAGTTGCTTACTCACGCGTATACGGCCTACATGCCCATACATACTTCTCCATCAAACTATCAGCAGTTGCATTTAGCTTTCTTACATATGCCTATCTCACAGGATATTCTCTTTTTTAACATGCAAATATTAGATTATATTAAAAAAAACATGGTGCTTGAAGACTTCATTTATTTTATTCAAACATTCCTTCACATATAAAACATTCACCGCCACATTGACCAGAGCTGCAGACTGCATGGAAATCACAGTAGGCTTAACAAATAATCACAAAATTGTGATAAAAAATCATAAGTAGAGACACATTTTTCACATGTTTTATGTCAGAGGTCACATATTGAATAAGGCATTATGTCAAACTAAAAATTACTTTTATATCCCAAAGTTAAGAAACTCTAGCTAGACAGTGGTGGAAGAAGTACTCAGATATTTTACTTAAGTAAAAATAGTAATAACACAGTTTTAAAATACTCTGTTACAAGTAAAAGTCTTTAAGTAAAAGCACAAGTATTAGCATACAACATATATTTAAAGTACCAAAAGTACTCATTATGTAGAATTGCCCATTTCATAATAATAATGTACATTGTAGTGGTCACCACATCTTTATATGAGCTTGTTAAGAACTTTGTGATGTATGTCTGTGAAAGCGCTATATAAATACATTTGACTTACTTATTATATTTTTGGATTATAATTAGTAATGAATTAATTTGTTCATCACTTTAATGTTGCAGCTGGTACAAATGGGGCTAATTTCAACTACTTTATAAACTGCTGGGTAGTTTAACCTATAATAATAATAATAAATCATAATGTATTAGTTGATTTATATTTTGTATTCATAATCTGAATCTGCAAAGTAACTAAAGATATCAAATAAATATAGTGGAGTAAAAAGTACAATATTGGCTACCAAAATATAGTGAAGGAGAAATTAAAGTATATGAAAAATACAGTACATCAAATTTAAATACTTAAGTAAAGTACCTCAGTACATTCCACCACTGGAGCTAGAACATAAGACTTAAATCATAAAAGTTACCTGGATCAAAAACAATGATCATGTATTCATGAAAAGTACTTCAAAAAGACAATTTTTATGTGCAACTCAGACAGTTAGGGCTGACCCAAATGCTTCAAAGCTTCGACCGTTGACATCGTATTCGACTTCCAAATCACTATTCGAATGCTTAGTATTTATTTTATGTATATATAAGCATGTAATAATAATTTAGAAATCTCAGAATAGCCCATGAAATAGGGAATAATCCCCCAACATTATTAATTATTATTTGTTTAAACTCCGACAGATATCGCCGTTTGTTGTGTGTAGAGGTGCGTGTGTGTACAGTAGTGCGGTAGCGGTGCTGTCCCAGGCACTGAAACGGAGGAGATAGAGACAGATAGACAGAAAAACATGTCAGTCTGCCACTGCGGTGCTCCGCAAAGCTTCAAATACTTTTGAATATTTATCACCGAAGCTTTGAAGCCAAAAAAAAAATTGTATTCGGGACAGCCCTGCAGAAAGTGATTCAGTGATTTAAACATCTAAAATAAAACGCTGGGTCCTTCTCTCGGCCTGCAGCTCTGTCAGTTCCTCTTCAGTTGATCTGGTTTCCCTTTAAGCGGCACCTGTCAGCTTCAGTGTCCAGGCCCACTGGCAGGGCATCTGGCTGAAGGACAACTGAGGCAGGAGGACCCTCAGCCCGCCGGGCTTCACCGGCTCCCACTGCACAGACCCGTGACCCAGAAGCACCACCTTTTTTATTTTAGAACAAAAGAAACACAGGAACAAACGTTGACATGTTGACAGAAAGAGAGGGAGCTGCTCTGTGAATGAGTCAGCCTCATTTCCCAGGATGCAGTGCGGTTATTGGACATTCCACCAGTTAGACCGATATATATTGAGCCTTTAATTAAATACTGGCCAGTCATTTCTGTCTCTGCTAATATGATGGAGGTTCTTCTCTGACCACAGCTACACTACAGTCTGTAAAACCAGCTGTACATTTCTTTAGAGCTATTAATCAATAAGTTGTGAACTATAAAATTAATCGGCAACTATTTTGATAATCGATTTAAGTCATTTTCTTAGAAGAAAAAAAAGAAGTCTAAATTCCAGCTTCTTAATTGTGAATATTTTCTGGTTGCTTTACTCCTTGGTGGACAAAGTATGTAATGAAGGTTTCTAGATCAGTGGTTCTCAACCTGGGAGTCGGGCCCTCCGAGAGGGTCGCAAGATAATTTACCAGGGTCGCCAGATGATTGTAGTAAAAAAACATTAAAACAACATATTTTAGACCGGGGAATGGTATGGACCAGTGACGTCATTTTGATCTCAAACATACCTTTGACATTTCTGTGCTCCTGTTTCTTGTTACTTAGCAGTCAAATCAAATATGCTGACACTTGTATGTATTTTCAATAAGCTAATAGGTTGACTGAAGCTCTAGTCTTACCTGAGTCTTTCCTTGTGTGACGACAGGTTCATTCAGAATCACAGATCCATTATTGGGCCACTGCAATAAAGTGGCAAAGATGCTCTTTTCCTGTGGTCTGAAAGTGTACCTGTCAACATAAACATGTAAGTATTATCAATAATACAGGCTTCTGTAAGAGGTTAAAACATATCATGAACAATATCTGATTTAATTACACCTTAGTTTGTTTGACTTAGAGGAGGACAAACCAACCAACACAATGAATACCTTTATCATCATCAATAAAATCACATACTATTTAATCACTCACTTAGTTAGTTAAGCAATGCAATGAACTTTTGGCAAAATAAACTGAAGAAATACGCAATAATGAGCTGACACAAAAAAATCCTCCTTTCACATTCTGAGTTTTTGAGATTTTTTATGTCTAAATATTAAGAACAAAAAGGAAAAAAAATATCTATAATATAAATTTCCTTAAAAAAAGCTTGGTTGGTTGCTGCAGACCATACAGATTATATACAAATACACCTACATTTATAAGGGACTTACCAGATGTTGGGAGTGACGGCGTCCTTCTGAACCCGCCATGCTGTTGTGTTGTAGATGGACTCTCCGTTGACCTTCAGCCACTGACCCACCTGCCTCAGACGCTCCTCAAAGAGGGGAGCGATCCTTCCATCGTGTGTCGGGCCGACGTTCATCAGCAGGTTTCCCCCACAGGACACAGTCTCCACCAACGTCTGAAACACCAGGTCGGACTCTATAGAAAAGACTTTCCTGCACTAAGATTTCTTCACAGCTAGAGGGCGTTGTTGCTCCAGAGCAAATAGGACTAAAAACTATTTTCTTTGTCAATTAATCATTTAAGCCATTTTAACCAAAAATGTCCAAAATTCACAGGTTACAGCTTATATAAATATAAATGTAAATATTTGCTGATTTTCTTTCTTTAAATCATAGGTTACGTGATAAAACAGTTTACAGGCAAATGAGATATTGAAGTCTCACCGATACAAGCTGCTCGATGGTGAGGTAATCTCTGAGAGGAGCGTTGCGTCTGTAACCCCAGGACTTTGTGTCGACGGTCATGCAGTTTTCCCACTTGTGGTTGAGCAGGTGTCCTGGCTGGTAGCGATCAGCACAGGTGTAATATCCTCCGTGCTTGCAGATGCAGTCCTTGCCCCAGCGGTCATTCGTCACCACCGTGTCTCGTACAGGACTGTGAAGAAAAACACGTTAATATCACGCTGGCTGCGTAAATGATAAATCTGATAGAAAACACACACACTGTATAAAGTAATAACTACCTGTCATTATAGAGCCAGGCTAAGAAACCTGTGCTGTTCCAGTATTTGTCAGGTGCGTTTCCGTCCCCATCAGACCACAGCACCTCTGGTTTGTACTTGGTAATGAGCTCATAAAGCTCAGGCAGAGATTTTGTGGTTGGAAAGTAGTTTGTAGTGAAGGCATTGGCAGCGTCCAGTTCAAAGAGCGGATTAAACCACTCAAAGAGAGAGTGATACAGCCCCAAACGCAGGTCACTGTTGGCACGGAGGGCACTCGCCATTTCATCTACCAAATCTCTTTTTGGTCCAACGTCCACTGCGTTCCAGTTCCACGAGTTTTTTGAGCCCCATAGTGTGAAACCTGAAACATATATAGATAAATCAATGCATCTCCTGCACGGCTGAAATAATGCAGCATGGCACTGATATAATGTCCTTGTTTTAGCACTTTGTGACAGTAAAGTAACTTAAAATAAGAAAATAAATACAGAGAGGTGGGGTGTCAATGGTGTCCTGTACCTTCATGGTGTTTTGTGGTCAGGACGATGTACTTTGCCCCCGACGAGGCAAAGATGTCCGTCCACTCTTTGGCATCAAAGAACTCAGCAGTGAACTGCGATGCAAAGTCTTGATATTTGAATTCTGGAGGATAATTTCTCTGCATGAAGTCAACATACGGCTTTAGTTTTTGATGCTGCCAGTACCACCTGGAACAGGAAACAAACACAAAACAGACATAACATTAACTACATTTTGACCACTGACAGGTGAAGTGAATAACATTGGTTATCTCGTTACAATGGCACCTGGCAGTGGGTGAGATATATTAGACAGCAAGTGAATATTTTGTCCTTGAAGTTGATGTACATACCTCGGTGTATGTATGCCTACAGTATGCTTGTAGGTATGTATACCTACTATACCTTGTAGGTATGTATACCTACAAGAATACCGTGCATACACACATACCTACAAACGTACACCCTCATACATTTCTAAGTTATTCTCTCTAGTATTGTTGCAGGTCCAGTTTTAGCAAGTTTATAGGCCTACTGCAGGTACAAAGTAGGTCCAAACTAATTTTTTTTTTTTTTTTTTTTAAAGTACATTTTTAAAGATATCTGAGAAGCTATGCATAGCACTTCCTTTGTAAACAACTGTAAATCAAACTGGTGAATTGCAGTAGGTGCTGTTCTTACATATAGACCTTGTCAAACTTGACAACATTTGTATTTCCTGATGCATTGTTTGTTGATGCAGCAGCTAACAGGAAGTAAACTTGGGCGTTTTAAGTATCTGGCGATACAATACATATACAGGGGTTACGATTCAATATATTGCGATACTGTAAGCAAGGCGATATATTGGGATTTTTAAAAACAAATTTTAGGCAAATTGTGATGGTATAAAGAACACATCATCATGTGCATAAAATCTGAGTAAAAATAGTTAACTTTATGCAATCAGAACAATGGGATCTGCATTTGCATTTATCACAGTCAATGTAACATCCAACCTCATAGCACTGCTTTGAGAGGACACATAACTTTGCAGATAAAGAACTGACTGAGTTCATCTTTACATGTAAACTATTAATTAAACATCGATAACAGTACACAGCTCAAACTTGTGATATTTTGTTGATAGTCTCTTTATTGTCAACACTGTATATATTGTTCCTATTTTTAATATTTCCCCTTGTTTATATTTTCCTTCTATTTAAATTGTTTATAGTTTGTTGTAGGACTCTTATCTTAAACTGGTCAAGCTGGTTACCAGCTACCAGCTCAAGCTGGATTTTCCAGTTGGGATGACTTCACAGAGGTAAGGAAATTAACTTTTTTTGTGGCAGGTTGATTCCAAAATCGACCAGCCACTCAATAGACTGCCATTGTTTGTTTGTTTTTGGCTGGTGAGTGAAGCAAATCTAGCAGCCAGTTGCATATTTTACCAGCATTTGTCTGGTGGCTGGTGCTAACCTCCAACCCTGCAGTAACAGACCTTATCATGTTCAAAAACTGTCCCTAAACGCCCCTAAAGTTGAAGCCAGGTCATTAAAATGTTAATTGCAAAGAAAACAAAAACTCACCAGAACCACTCGCTGCCGAAGCTCGGCACAGAGAAGACCCCCCAGTGGATGAAGATGCCAAACTTGGCCTGATCGTACCAGTCTGGCAGAGGTCTGGAGTCGATGGAGTCCCAGGTCGGCTCGTATTTACCTCTGCAGGTGCCGATAAACAGCATCGATAGCAGGAAAGAAACCATTAAAAAACCTCCCATTTCAGGTCAAAAATCACCCAGTGTGACACAATGATGCGGAGGGACGAGGACCGTGACTATCACATGATAAAGAACAGTAACATAATACAGGAACAAGAAGAGGAACTAAAATAAAGCTACACCTCCTTTAAACCACTCGGGATGTTTGATCTGTTCACCGCCTGTTGGAGCGCCGGTGACGTTCAGCCAATCGGATGGAATGGAACGCCGTCCCTCAGGGCAACGCTGCGTTCTACACCATGCGCTCCTACTAGTCTACGCATGCGCGGTCCGTCTCGCTTTGCGGAAGAGGGCATTGTTTTGGTTTTGAACGCTACTAGCTCCACATGCATGGCTACGTTGACTGTCACTGTCATATCTCTTCTGGGGATTTTGACAAGGTATGCTCCCACTTAAAAGGACACAATTATATATTATATCTGAAATATCTTATTATTATTATTTGCTAACTTTTCCTCTTTTTGTTGTCAGGACATAGATGAGGTGGTGGACAATTCAAAAAAGGTGAGTCTTGTCCACTAAGAAGCATTTCACTTCATGCTGGTAGCCATCAGGCTCCACAACCAAGGCTGACTCCCATATGACAACTATTAGGACTTTAAGAACTTTAAACACGCACTATATCTGCAACCACCTTGGACTCTAACCACTGGCGCACTTTACACTATATACCACTTTATAGACTGCACATATGTACATATTACATTTATTTATTGTACATACTACATTTATTTATTGACGGACTGAACACACTATGTTCACCCATTCACTCTGTATCTTTTCTATCTCTATTATTGTTTTTATTATTTTTGTATACCTTGACCTCTTCTGTGTTTCACTCTGTTTGCTGATGTTTGCTGATGTTGCGGCTTTGACACCTGAATTTCCCTGCGGGGATTAATAAAGGTTCATCTTATCTTATTTTATCTTATTTAGAGTACTTATTGGGTGTGTTTTATGTTTTGCTTTATTCTTTCCAAGGCTGGATTGTTAGCACTGTTAGCCGTGGCTGAGCATGCTGGGGAATTTGACAAGATTATTGAGTTGTCACAGAGGTAACTATTATGACTTTATTATGATTAGAATGACATGATTTGAGTTTCACTTGTCTCTTTGTACTGACTTTTTCACCTTTCCCTAGGTTTCCAGGTTTTATATTTCCCTGCCTAGGAGTCCACCCTGTTCAAGAAGTTTCCCCAGAGCAACAGAGAGGGGCTTCTCTCCAGGTAGGCTCGAGTTCATTACAAAAAAACATCATATTTTTTCAATCACCTGTAGTAGTATCGAGCCAGGCAGATAGTGTTGGTTTTGAGAACTTTCTTTGAGTTTTCTGCTACAATCCAGATATTATGACTCCATATTCTTCATATACGTGTGCACTTTATTGACCTCACTAATATAGCAAAGCAATAAAGGATGTTTTTTTATGTCTTTTCTTTAGGATCTAGATGCTGCTCTACCCATAATAGAGAAATACAAAGACCACCTTGTGGCCATTGGGGAGGTAATAATACAGTAACTCTGATGTGACTTTGGAGATGACTTTGTTAGCATTCTTTTGCATTCATGCTAAAACTTTTTTTCCCCATCTGTTATTTTAGGTTGGTTTGGATTTTACACCCAGATATGTCAGCGGTGAGACTGACAAAGAGATCCAAAGGCAGGTCCTCATTCGTCAGGCACAGATAGCCAAGGAACTGGATCTCCCTCTGTGAGTCACACTGTAGTATTGTACAGTAGATTATTATTATCTCAACTGGTAAAATTTTAATTTCAGCTTCACAAGGTAGTGTATGTACATCCCAACATTATATCAGGTGCATAGGTGAAAACGCAAAAACAATATAAAGAAAAAGGTGCCACACACTGATTATATCTGATTGTATCTTACTTTATTGTTATTCTATCAGGCATCTGTACTAGAAATAGTACTTTTTATTTTATACACTTGTTGTAATTTTGAGCAATCTCTGGCACAATAATTTCCTTCGGGATTAATGAAGATCTATCTCATCTTATCTTATCTTATTAGATGCTCCCACAAAAAACATTTATTGAGTATAATTACGACATTTTGACATTACGTCTTTATCAGGTTATGATGAAAAACGTAATGCACCCACTCTGTCATCATTCAAAAAGGCCCTCAAAACCCACCTCTTCAGACTTTTTCTGTCTGCATTAAAGCGTTTACTGCATGTTTTTTTTGTTGTTTTTTTTATCTACAGCATGTAAAGCGTCTTTGAGAGCTTTGGAAAACGCTATATAAATCTAATGTATTATTATTATTAAACAGCAGCTTGTGGCGTTCCCTGCTTCTTTAAAAGATTCAAAAGAATCTCAGTATGTGCAAATAAATGAAAGACAATCCGTCCCTTAACCAACACACTTCCATGATATTTTTATGTGTTTTATTTCTAGAAATGTTCATTCACGGTCTGCAGGAAGACCCACCATACAGCTCCTGAAGGAGCAAGGTAAACCTTGAAGTTTAGATTCTCTAATGTTAACTTATAGTAGCAGAGCATTTGAGAAGTAAACTGCAATTCCTCTGAAATTTCACTAGGTGTCAAAAAAGCCCTGCTTCATGCTTTTGATGGGAAACCGTCTGTTGCTATGGAGGGAGTGAAGGCTGGATATTTCTTTTCTATTCCACCATCAATCATACGCAGTGAACAGGTACAACAGAGCACCTGATCATGTACAATTTACTCTGTATTATAACCCAACCTGTTCAAAATGTTCCCTTCAGTTACACTAACACATATACTCTGACACATACATATTAATATTTGTCATTTATGTGTGTAAATAGACAAGAAAACATGTATTTTATAGACATGGTTGTAAATTGTATATATTTATCCTTTTTATATGTGAGCATTTACATTTTACACAACTAAACTACTGACACGGTCTCTTCAGACAGCACTGACATGTTTACTTGGTTGACTTTATCACACTGAATGTTAATGATTAATGATGTTTTTTTTGTGTATTTTCCACCAAGAAGCAGAAACTCGTGAAACAGTTGCCGTTAGAGAACATCTGTCTAGAAACAGATTCACCTGCTCTCGGTCCAGAAAAGCAGGTAAAGTATTTTTTGCTTTGCATGTTTTTATGTTTTTAGGAGGATATTTGCAATATATAGCTTATCTTTTACATAAATATTTGTGACACATACAAATGAAATCTGCTTTGTTTGTACCTTGACCTTTATTCACCCACTCATGTTGTATCCTTCTTGTTCTGCGTCCTTTAATGTAGGTGAGAAATGAGCCCAAAAACATCTGCATCTCTGCCGAGTACATCAGTAAGATTAAAGGAGTGTCGCTGCAGGAGGTGATGGAGGTGACGACACAGAACGCTCTCCGACTCTTCCCAAAGATAAAGTCTGCCATCAGACCTTGACAAAGCCATAAAAGTTTATTTCATCAGCCTAGAATATCTTGAATTATATTTAATGCCCAAGTGATTTAATGTGGAAGTCTGATTGAAGATGCCCAAAAGTGTAAATTAATAAAAAACATATAGTCAGACAAGGTGTAAATCAGTCTTAAGCTAAAACACCTTTATGTGAACTTTATAACTGTACTTGAGTGCTGAAAGCCATTTATTTATCTCATTTATTCTTAAATAAAGGGAAATAAGATAACAATTTAACACACAAGTTTGATATTTTTCATGTGCGTGATACATCTGAAACATCCAACATTTCATAAACACCTTGTCATGCAACAACAACAACAGCTGACGTCCATCATGGCCGCTAAACATTCATGTCATTGTAAAGAGAATAATCGCGACATGCCACTCTGTTATTTTGTTGTATTTCCCATCAATAGATCTAAACAGAGCAGTGATATCATTAAGTTATTAATTTCTCTGCTCACTTGTGCTATTTATTTCAATGTTGCTGCTCTTTCTCTATAATTAAAGGGTGATTCATCATTCATTCAACATCGGCTGCTATAACCAGACTTTAATGGTCCTGAATCAGTGGTGGTTCACAGCTGTATGGGGTATTGCTGCCTGCAAGTACTACTCATACAATCTCACTTTGTAGCTCTGAATTTCACCTTACTCTGCTGCTAACACACTTTTTAATTAGTTTTAATAGAAAGGTTTAATGTCATATACTGATCTAAATGCTGATTTAGGTTTGTTTCCAATCTGACATTAGTTAAATTCTGGGTGGAAATGCAGATATCTTGTCAACTCCCACCATCAAAGACATTGACAGAGCCCCACGTATCAACTGCTGGCAAGTACTGTTTTAAATATATCTGTAACAGCTCTCAAAAAGCGCTGTGAAGTAAAAGCAGTAAGTCGTGCTTAATGTAATGGTTTTCTTAATTATTTATCCAAGTGTTCATCTTTCTCAATCCTTAAGGGTCCCACATTTCCACAATAAAATGTGTAAGATAACTTTGTTCCAATTTCACAGATTATCTTAATTACATGTTACGAAAATAAATTCAAACAATATAGATAGTTTCATTTTTAAACAATTTAACATAATTATAATAAGAAGTTAAACTTTTTTTTTTTTTTTTACATTATTAGGTTTACTTAATGTCCTGATGAAGGTCCTTGTTGACCGAAACGTTGACTAATAAAGCAGAGAAAAGTGTGTACGGGAGCAAGTCAATTTTTTGAAAAACTTTATTAGGTTTCCCATGTATATGTTTAAACAATTTACTGAAATAAATGCAATGCATTGGAAACAACAATTAAACAGTTAAGTCTGCATTTAAAGTTGTTGGTCTCCATATGACTTTACATTTATAAATAAATCAAAGTTATTTTTTATTTTTAAACTTATTTTATTTATTTATGCATATTATATATATATATATATATTTATCTATATTGTATATATTTATTTATACATATTATATACATTTATATATGTATATTATATATTTATATACAGTATATAGTTTTGTTACATGCATTTCTGAACAGAAGTCTTATTTATTTATATTATTTTATTATATATATATATATATTATCTATATATATATTATATATATTGTATATGTATATATTTATTTATACATATTATATTCATTTATATATGTATATTATATATATTTATATACAGTATATAGTTTTGTTACATGCATTTCTCAACAGAAGTCTTATTTATTTATATTGTTTTATTATATATATATATTATCTATATATATATTATATATATTGTATATGTATATATTTATTTATACATATTATATTCATTTATATATGTATATTATATATATTTATATACAGTATATAGTTTTGTTACATGCATTTCTCAACAGAAGTCTTATTTATTTATATTATATTATTTTATTATATATATATATATATAAGTCAAAGTTACAATACTATATATATACATATAGTATTGTAACTTTGACTTTTACTTGGGTCATTGCGCTCCAAACATGAAAAAATCCTGATTTTTGTGGTATCCCGTGAACGCAGCATGTGTGTAGTTCAGGGTCCGCCCTCAGCAGTCACACCCTCCCTGAGCAGCGACTGACAGTTCGTCCATCCAGTGCGGCGGTTTGTTGATATCTGCAGCTCGCGGCTGGACTTTACTCTCATTGGCTCTCATTGTTTGTTAAACTTCTCCTCGAGGAACATGAGCGTGTCCTTCAGCGTGTCGCGCGCCTTTCTGCCTCTGAGTTTGAGGTGTTGATGTGAAAGTGTGTCAACTAGTCAAATCAAGGTGAACTGAGTCTCCTGCTGCAGCTGCACGATGATGACAGGACTTCTGTTGTAGACTAAAGTTGGTGAGTTAAAGTTCAACTTCCTTATTTGTCACTTTTATTCATTGTGAGATTAATTGCAATGAGAATATTATTAAAAAGACCAGGATGTTCCAGTGCAAGTGAAATGTTTGTGTCTGCAGGCATAAATCATTTTTAAACTGTATTAAGAAGTCTCATGTACAAATTTATATACTAAATCACTCTTAGAATGACATCATCTTGCGGTTGTCTAACATAAGATTTAGCACTACATGGTACCAATCACAGCTGTGGAGGCACTGGTATAGTTATTTATATGTAAGGCATTGATGTATGCATATATTAATATTTATATTTTTAATAATATCTTTTAATCATTACTTTTTATAGTGCTTCCTGTATTGTAATGTGTTGTTGTTTTTTTCCTTTTTTCTTATCTGGACCTTGAGTATACAATGAAGTTTGAATTGAATTGAATTTAACTTATTGTTTAATGTGTTATATTTGTTTTAAAACTTTTCAGTGTGCATGTTTTTTGTCTTTCTGCTCTCTTATCACACAGCCAGCCAAGTTAATATTGCACTTTTATCAGTATTTGATTAGTTTTGTCAAGCATGCTGTACATATGGAGTCATTCTTATATAACTATATCCGTAATTAATTTATATTTCTGTATGACACAGATTAAAGGTAATAATTATAGTTAGAATAATTATAAATAATAATAATTATAGTTAGAATAATTTAGGAAAATGTAATTAGAGTATATGTATGGCTCAATAAGGAAGCTGGTTAATAATTAATAATTGACTTATGGAGAAGGGGTGGGATTAAATAAGTTTATACTTCTTTTCACTCCTTTTCGAATATGTAAATGAAGG
This sequence comes from Sebastes umbrosus, assembly GCF_015220745.1. Lineage (NCBI taxonomy): Eukaryota > Metazoa > Chordata > Actinopteri > Perciformes > Sebastidae > Sebastes > Sebastes umbrosus. The sequence goes on along the minus strand of NC_051284.1, from coordinate 25,258,266 downwards.
CATCAAGTGTTGACAATTTATTTATCTTATGCTTTTCATTGTATGTAAATACTACTTGTTTTTACTGTCCACTTGTTGGTATGATCATTCTTTTTCTTTATTTTTTATATTTTATTTTTTTTTGTATTCTACATGTTCATAAAAAATTTTGATATGAAAATGAAATTCTTTATTCTACAAGCATGGAGACATAAACTGATGAGCTCTTCACTCTTCCCTCTAAGCAAACCTGTTACAGAGACCCTGTTCTTCATGACTTCTGCAGGTCTTTAACAACCATGACAGGTGACACGGTGGTCTGGAGGGGTCTGACCTGGATGAAGCAGGCGGCCAGCAGAGCCACACCAGGCGGCCTGCACGGCACCGGGAACCAGAGGCTGGGAAACTTCTTCCATCATGCTGCCGGATCAGCGAGGGTGAGCATGTCAGCTGTGATTTGTTTGGCAGTTTCACAAACATGCAACCCAGATTCCTCCTGAGTCAGTCTCTGCACCCCATGACCTCATCAGCAACACCAATATAGTGAGAAGGGCTGAGAGGCAGATGATGCCAGAATAGAAGACACAGTTGAGAAATGGGATTATGGGAAAAAAAACATCTAAAAAATGACAAGTGTGCAGAGTTTTCAACATCATTTTGCATGTATTTTTGCTCTGACCCCTTAAAATGTCAACTTGTGACCCCCCGTCACAGCTTGCATACTGTAGGTCCACCAACTAATGATTTTCCTCTTGAATCGTTTCTGATTCATTTAATTTTAATAATTAATAAAGGCCTGAAGACGTGAAACTCTCATATTCACCAAAAAGTAAAATAAAATGTTTATGATACTTACACGTTTTGTTCAGCAAGAAAATTTCAGCAAGAAAATCTCCATAAATGAACACCACTTTTATGATTTTTGAAGTGTGAAAGCAGTCAGCAGAAGTAAAAAGCTAACGTTAGGCTATAAACTAACTACACTTCGGTCGCATGAGGTTGAGTATAAACAACAAGGCTGTAAAGACGGACGAGTCAGCGTAATGACGTTTAGTAGTCTCATTTAGACACTTGTTTGCAACATAAAGGCTGCCAAATTTACAAGTGAGGTATTTAATTATGTATTTTATGTCGTAGAACAAAACATTAAAATCTCTTCAGCTTGTGTTAACCACAGACCTTATTTCAGGCATCTCACTAAAAACCCATTGACTTCCAGACGAGGGAACCAGAAGTGCTAAAATGCAGCACTCTATTCCTTCCTACTATATCCTTTAACACCTACTCATGTGAATCATGTTTTGTCTTGCAGGAGACGTTCAACAAGCAGCAAGAGGTCTGCGTCCACAGAGCCACAGCAGCAGCACAGCTTCACAGATATTCCACTATGGGAGCTTGTTTCAGTACCTGTTTCATTGGAAGTGTAAACGGCGGACAGGCGACCTGCGGTGGAGGAACTAACACTAAACGTCTGAAGTACCACAGAGACTGGTCCCGCCAACTGTTCTCTGGACATACCAGGTTATTTAACCAGGACAACTCAACGGTGGGCCGTCTGACACAAGAGGACGTCGATAAAGCAGGAAACACCAAGAAAACAGACGTCAAGCAGCATAAACAAGTGGTATCCACTTTAACACCTTTTATAAATCAGTGTTTGAATAATATGAATCAATACACCTTATTTCAGCATTGCACAGGATAATTTATTCTTCTTTTGTGCTTTGAGTTTAGTTCTTTTCTTGTGTTTCAGCTCAGTGACAGAGCCAGAGAGAGGAAGGTGCCCGTCACACGGATAGGAAGGCTGGTGAATTTTGGAGGTAAGTGTGTTAACTGGTTTACTGGTCATGTTACAAAAGAAAAGTGACGTTAACGTAGTTGTTGTTGTTACCATAAAGGTTTCAGGTAGAGTTGCTCCAGTGACGGGGCTCTGTCTGGGCCGCTGCCAGGTGCTGGGAAAGTGTGATCCTGTATGTGAAGCAGAACACATGTTCAAGAAATAAACAAAACACCGACATGTTGCTTTACCGGCATGGATATCAACGTGTAGGATTTTTAATTTGCTACATTTTTATATATTTTTCACTGACCATTTTTAGTGGTGCTTATATTTATTTATTTTTTAAATTCAATTTTAAAGGTGCCCTGTGGAGTGAACAAACTAACTTTATGTTTACATTCAGTGTTTCTCACCAAAAACACACTGTGTGTATGGTTTAAAAACATGTTGAAATAATTTCCTTCCTTGTAAAACATTTGCAAAGCAAATTGTTTTGGAACTCTTAGAAAACAGCATTGTTTACATCCATGTTTACTTCCTCTTCTCTGTCGTTGTTGGTGCATGGTCTCGTCTAGAAGGTAACCCGCAGATTGTGAAATCTGATCTGAGATCTGCAAAAACTTCAACTTTTGAAGGATACTATCGACCCTAGCTTTAAATGTTCAGTTTCGGTATTCTGTATGTTAGAGCTGAAGCGATTAGTCAACAATTTCATTAATTTTTTTAAGCAAAAATGCCAAAAAATGAATTGGTTTCACCTTCTCAAATGTTATTATTTCGGTTTTTCTGACATTTTATAGACTAAATGATTCATTGAGAAAATAGGCAGCAGATTGATAAACAATAAAAATCATTAGTTGGAGCCTGTTTGTGTGTGACCCAGCACTAAAGTTAGTTTCTGAACTAACTTAATGTTGAGCTCACTTGGTTTTTAAATGACTGAATTTGTAGCATTTATTAGCTCAAGACAATTTTAGTAATGTTAAATGGACTCTGGTATTTTCTTAGCTAACTTCCAACTAATTTTGACACGAGTTGTGCAAGCAAGTTGTGCAAATGACACTGGCAGCTTTGGCACTTCCTCCAGAGCAGCAAGGGGCTCATGTGAGACTAGCAACACTTATGTGATTGGTATGAAGTGCTACTAATGTCTATTTTTATTCTCTGTTCACTAGTTTTACAAGTAGAGTTGTTGTTTAGTTTTATTTCTTTTACAGTGAAGTGAATGTCAAAGTTTAATTTTGGATTTAGTTGAGAGGGTTTGCATTGATGACCTCGGCCACCAATTTTCAGGAGCTGAAGTCAGACTGTGGCCAGAGTCCTGTCTGAGAATCCAGCTAATATAAAGCATGTTGTCATCCAAGGGCAGCACAGTTAGTAATAGTAGTATCAGTTGTTTCTTGGCTTTAAATGGTAGCTGAACTCTCAAAGACTGAGTGTTGCCCTGAGAAATCAGACTCTGGTTACTGATTGCTGTTATCACGTCCATTATGTTGCTGCTGTTATCAGATGCAGAGTAGGACATTGGTAAAGGCAACACTGTGGGCCTTCATAAAAAATAATTGCTAACAGATTGATATCATCGTCTTCCAAACAGTTCCTGTCAATTCAAAGAAAAAGTTTGTGAAACATATTTTATATTTATTTCTTTTTGCAGGTCTGGCGGTTGGACTCGGCATCGGAGCGATCGCTGAAGTGGCCAAGAAGAGTTTAAAACCTCAACAGCAAGGTGATAAGAGGGAGATATAACTGCATGTGATTATCATAAAGTGGGCATGTCTGTAAAGGAGAGACTCGTGAGTACCCATAAAACCCATTTTCATTCACATATCCGGAGGTCAGAGGTCAAGGGACCCCTTTGAAAATGGCCATGCCAGTTTTTCCTCGCCAAAATTTAGCGCAGGATTGGAGCGTTATTTAGCCTCCTTTGCAACAATCTAGTATGACATGATTGGTACCAATGGATTCCTAGGTTTTTTAGTTTAATATGTTACCAATATCTTCACTCTCAAAACTGAGCCCGCTACAACCTCCGAAATATTGATTAATGTGTATGCATGTTTTTTTTTTTAGGTGATAAAAAATCTGTTCTGAACTCGAGTGCGTTCCTCTCCGAAGCCAACGCTCAAAGAATCGTGCGGACACTCTGCAAAGTCCGAGGTGCAGCTCTGAAACTTGGACAGATGCTCAGTATTCAAGGTGAGATGTTATCTAAAGTCACATATATACAGAAATAGATCATCAGTGACTCAGTACAAACTGATACACACACACACACTGCTACGGTATGTTATGGACAGTAAATCTATCAGTGTGTACGTAAAGGTTCAGCTTTCAGCAGAGGCCAAACACAGAGCGTAAACTAGTGCTCCAGCTTCCCAGCAAGACCAAGAGGGAAATGTCATCACCTAAAATAAGCGTCGGGTTAGCTGAACACAATAAGTGCCATTCCAGTCGAGTTATTGTAGGCGGCCGAGGCTCAACTGACACTTTGAACAGTGTGTTTACACTACAGTGTTGTTGTGCTCTTAGATATCCACGGCCCCAGTTTGTGCCTCTCATGTATTATCAATAGAGCCGAGTCACTAGGGGTGGAAAAAATTACAGTTTTATTATTATCGGGTATTTTTATCAATGTGAAAGTTGGGTTTCAGTTATGTATGTAGACAGTATGTAGACAGTGGTTTACATTATAGTTGGTTTGTGGTACTAAGAGCATCCCCATGGGAAATCTTGTTTAATTAATTGTTATTTTATTATTCTTTTATGCATTAATTTTTAATATTAATAATACATTTTAGTTGTAAAGTGCTTTTCTCGACCCATAGTGCCAGACAGAGAAATGCAAAAAAAACACTGGGCATAAAAGCGCCCTATATTGCAGGTAGAGACAGTCATACAGACAGAAACATTAAGCATAAAGGTAGGTGTAGTTAAGAACATGTTTCAAAAGATGTGTTTAAGAAGTGTCTTAATACTAAGGAGACTGGGTGGGTGCATTCCTGAGCTCTTCAGGCAGAGCGTTCCACAGTTGGGGAACGCTGCAGCAGAGGGCTTTGGTTTGTGGTTGACTATAGTCATTTAATAATTCTTGTGTCATATTTCACCGTAGTTTCTGCATGTGATGTCCTGAGTTTTAATGCTTCCACTACTGCGACAGCCGTGGCCGGAGGCTTTATGTTTTCGGGTTGGGTCAGGAATGCCTGGAGGGAATTTCTTCAGATTTGGCACAAACGTCCGTCAAAGGATGAACTGATTTAGATTTTGATGGTCAAAGGTCACTGTGACCTCACAAAACACATTTTTGGCCATAACTCAAGAATTCATATTCTAATTAGGACAGTTTCGGTGTTTAATAGGACAAAATGATAAAGTGATTATATTTTGGACAGATACTTTACTATGACATTTTTATGACATAATATACTATGTCATTTTTTATCACCTATACTATTAATGTTTTGTGACATTTTATGGCATAATATACTATGACTTTTTAATCACAAACTATACTATGACATATTTATGGCAATAAAAAATGTCATTAAAATATCATAGTATGGTATGTCATCAAATATGAAAATGTCATAGTATAGTAGGTCAGTATGTAATAAAAAGATATACTTTAGTATGCCATAAAAAAATGTCACAGTATATTATGTCATCAAAAATATAAAAAGTATGTCATAAAAATGTGACATGGTATGTTATAAACAATGTAGTATGCCATAAACATGTCATGGTATAGTATGTCATTAAAAAGGTCCATATACAATATATGTCATAACAAATGTCATAGTATATTATGTCGTAAAACATGTCATAAATGTAACAGCATAGTATGTTATAAAAATTGCATAGTATAGTAGGCTTTGTCATAAAATATGTCATGAAAAAGTCATAGTATAGTATGTCATAAAAATGTTATATAAAAATAGGTTTTAAACAATGTAATCGTAATAGTTATTTTTCTCTCCTCTCAGATGACGCCTTTATTAACCCCCAGTTGGCTAAAATCTTCGAGCGTGTTCGACAGAGTGCAGACTTCATGCCTCCTAAACAGATGATGGTACAGTATGAAGCAGTAGTAAACAACACAAACTCATTAATCTCTGGTTCATAGATGAGACGGTTTCTCTTCTGTCTGCAGAAAGCCATCAGCAGTGACTTCGGCCCAAACTGGAGAGACAAGCTGGAATACTTTGAGGAGAAGCCATTTGCAGCGGCGTCTATCGGTCAGGTGCATTTAGCGAGACTGAAGGACGGCAGAGAGGTCGCCATGAAGATTCAGGTGAGAGGAGAGTTTACACAGAGATAAAACACAGAAGCAAACTATTACAAAATACAGTAAATCACACAATGAAATCTGTTCTTTCAGTACCCCGGAGTTGCCAAGAGTATCGACAGTGACGTGAATAATATCATGACTGTTCTGAGTTTAAGCAACGCGCTGCCTGAAGGTAACATTGTTGGAGAGCTTTTAATCATTTCTATGATAACGGCTGCTATTGTCTGATGTTGGAAACCTTCGCTATTGTCAATATACTTCACCACACAAGCAGTTTGAATGTCACGATTTTCAACTTTCTTAACATTTCCAGGTCTGTTTCCTGAGCACCTCGTTGAGGTCATGAGCCGTGAGCTGGCGCTGGAGTGTGATTACATAAGAGAGGCCAAATGTGCCAAAAAATTCCAGTAAGTTGTTCACACTTGTTCTTTCTACACACACAGACTTTGGGATTCATTTCACAGTGTATTGGCAATCATTATGATTTATTGGTGCCTTCAAATGAAGCTTGTGAGCTTATGTTTCCAACATGGGAAGTCATGTAATAGAGCTGTCCGAATAACATTTGAGACGAGAAATAGGCATTAACATAACATTATATTGATTCATATTTGATCAGCGCTGCCTGTTTGACCGTTTGGTTGGAGTTTGCAAGTGATTGACAGCTGCTCAGAGACGGCAACTGGACGGCAGACTCCAGCTCGGCTCTGACTGCTTGTTTTTCTCCGGTCTGTGAAATCTTGCAAATGTCGTTAGGAGCACCGGAGGACACAGAGGCACATGATTTTTTTTTCAGGTTACCTGTTTCATGTACTACCGTCAGGATATAGCAACCGTTTTATAAAAATAAAAATAATATTTGCTCCAATCTCGCCTACTTCAGCTTTAAAGAAATTAGTGGCGTTAAAAAGAAATTGCGTTACTATCGCGTTAACTTTGATAGCCCTAATCTGTGTAAAAAAACAAACAGTACATCACATAAAATAATAATAATAATAATTAATATTTATCCTAAAGTGATATCGATCTTATCTAATTCTCAAAAGAAAGAAAGCGAATAAGCATATGTTCTTTTAGGAGTAAAGTTTATACTTCAGCTGTCAGGTTGATAATGGCTCTGTTCTCCTGAGCACCAGGATAGTCCTTTGCTGTTGACATTGTTATCACAGTTTTGGGGGTCGGGTTCAGGTGTCTTTTTAACATGCTGTTTGTGTGTCAGAGAGCTGCTGAAAGATCACCCGTACTTCTATGTGCCCGATGTGATTGACGAGCTGAGCAGCCCGCACGTCCTCACCACAGCGCTGGTGCCCGGTTTCCCTCTGGACCAGGCCACCGACCTCTCACAGGAGCTCAGGAATGAGGTACGACCGCCGTGACCTCCGCACAGCTTACAGTACAGTTAACACCTGCACACTGCCAAGACGGCGACAGCTTTGGAAGAGTTCAAGGTGATGTGCCGAACACAGACACGTCCCAGCTTTTAAAACCCCACAGTCATGTCAGCACAGTTCATAATAATAAAGTACTATATAAATGGAGCACTATTTTCTTTGCTTCTGCTAGATTTGCGAGCAGATCTTGAGCTTGTGCCTGAGAGAGCTCTTTGAGTTCAGATACATGCAGACTGATCCAAACTGGTCCAACTTCTTCTTTGATCCACAAGCTCACAAGGTCAGTTTGTCTCAACCCTGTAATTTAATACGCACACTTTTAGTACATTTGATATTTCCTCTTCTTCACTATAAAGTCTGTTTCGTGGTTTCAGGTTGCACTGTTGGATTTTGGAGCTACGCGGGGATTTGATAAGAGTTTCACTGACTCCTACATTGAGGTGAGAAGCTGTAGAAATGTATCTGTAGAGTTCTTGTGTTATTATGACACATTTTGTCATTGTTACGACATACCAAATTGTTATTTCTTGTAATAACAACTTGGGCTGTCAAAGTTAACGCGATAATAATGCGATAATACTGTTTTGCACATCAATGGTTTGAAATGACTCAAATCCTTAATAGAGACTCATAACATGCTTTATTGTTATGCAGGCAAACATTTCATTGTATCAGGACTCATTTATTTATTTTTTTAAATCAGTTTTTCACTTTCATTTGTCTCATCAGATTATTAATGCAGCTGCAAATAACAACAGAGAAGGTGTCCTTCAGAAATCCAGAGACATGAGGTTCCTCACAGGATACGAGTCAAAGGTAATAAACACAAACATCTTCACTATAAACCACAACAGTGTTTAATCAGTGTGATAGTTAGTTAATTTCCAGTAAAAAAAAACACAGAAACCTTCAGCAGAAACGTCACCTCTCTAAACCCAGAGGTGGAAGAAGTACTCTGATCTTTTACTTAGTAAAAGTAACAATACAACAATGTGAAAATACTGTTTCAAAACCCTGCATTGGAAATTCTACTTGAGTAGAAGTGTCATAAGTATTGCCAAGTAAAAATACTGCAAAATGACCCCTTTCAATAGTGTTAAATTATGGAGCCTTCAAGGTCCCCAAAGATGCTAGTTTTTTTTAATCTTATGCACACAAGATAATAATTTGTACACAGGAGTTATTATCGTGTGCAACAAGATATATTTTTTTTCCTGGGACTTCAGGGGCTCTCCTGTTGGTTTTGTTGCTGGGCGATTTTCAACTTTATCATTCTTTTAAGTACATGATGACCTGGTGTAAATTCCAGCCTGAGTGGGACTGATCAGCACCATGCTGTAACTGTAAACACCTGAGGGTATATGTGGGGCCTTTAATCCATAACAACACATCATATTTAATATGTTGATCATATGTTTTGTATGTAAAATCAAAGTAACTATAGCAGTTAAATAAATGTAATGGAGTAGAAGTATAAAGTAGCATAAATTGGATTTAAATGTAATAAGTTACATTTAGACAGTGTAGGTGTGGTAAACCTGAAATCAGGGACAGGTAGCAACATGCTTTTAATGGCACACGTTCGGACAAAGAGGAGGAATTAACCTGCTGTCATCTGTTTGAATGAAAAACCTGAACTGTATACTGACATTTTTTTATGACATTCAATACTATGACGTATTTATGCCTTTTTTTGGCATACTATACAATAACTTTTTTGAGTTTTTGCAACATACTATGACTATATTATGACTTTTCTTTTACATGCTATACTACGACTTTTTGACTTTTTTTGACATACTATACTATGACTTTTTTAATGTTCTTGGGTTTTCCGTCCGTCCGTATGTCTCATTTTTGTGAATGTGATATCTCAGGAGCACTTTCAGGGAATTTTGGCACAAATGTCATGGTCATTTTTTGGCTTTTTCTATGACATTTCGTAACATTAGACAAGTGGCATTGTCTTTTATGACCATTATCGTCCTCTACTGGTGACTATGAGGAATTGCAACAACAGTGAGAACTTTGTTGTAGTTCCTCTTCTGGTGTCACCTTGAATTACAAACCATAAAGAAATACAATAGAAATGTTAAATGGAGAGGTGAATTTATCATCTATCATGCTGACTACAATTACAATCAAACAAACGACGTATAACAATTCAATCAGTGAGCTTTAGCGGTGCTGGCAGGCAGATTTTGTTAAGTTTGGACAGAGCCAGGCTAACAGCTTGGCCCTGTTTAAAGTCTTTGTTCTAAGCTAACTGACTTCTGGCGATCCATGTTTAACTGACAGACATGAGAGTGATATCAATTTAACTCTCTGCCAGAAATGTAGATCTTTTGCTTTAAAGCCTGTTGACTATCTGCTGTTTCCTGTAATAAGGCAATGGAGAACGCCCATGTGGATGCAGTGATGATCCTCGGGGAGGCCTTCTCCTCTAAGGAGCCCTTTGACTTTGGATCTCAGAGCACCACCGAGCGTATCCACAGCCTCATCCCCGTTATGCTGAGGGAGCGGCTCACGCCGCCTCCCGAGGAGACGTACTCCCTCCACCGCAAGATGGGCGGCTCCTTCCTCATCTGCTCCAAACTCAAAGCCAAAATAGCCTGCAAGAACATGTTCCAGGATGCCTACGACAACTACTGGAGAGACGGAAGCCCCGAGTCGACTAACTAGCTTTATGACTGGTTTTCCAAAACTTTTTTAGTCTTCTTTGTGTTATGTTGAACAATTAAACTCACACATTCTTACCTGAAGTGCAACCTGGGCCAGATAATGTCCAGTAGTTTTGTGTTTTTACTCATCAGGTTAAGTGATACGAGTTCATATAATACATGAAAAAATCTGAATAATGTTGCCTATTAAGAACATTTTCATATCTGCACGCTTCATATTCCGTCGCTCATTTTGACCACAGCTCCATCGAGACTAACACGAACATTGCTTTTCAAGGTAATTTCTACATATTGTTTGAATGAATTTGTTGTGTACAACCTAATAATTATGTGTCTGTATGATGTATCTGATCAGGACTGTCATTTGAAATAAATATACTCATGTTGCAAAAATAAATCAGTCAAAGATTAGTACATTTCTCAGGTCATGAACCAGCACTTGAGGCATCAGTCTCCACAGTCGTGTTACAGTCCCGGTGCCGTCAGCAGTCGTCCTGTTAACGCTCCACTTGGATTGTGACGCTGGAGAAACTAAACTCAGAGCGCAGGCGCTTTGTTGCCTTCATGAGGACGATCTGTGCATCAGCTTCTCCTTCTGAGGACACAAGTACGGGCATCATTTTCTTAAAGTTCTGGTTTACAATAATCTTGAACATGTATCATAACTTTACACTAAAGCCTTGGCCTGTTCTGATATTTACTCAACACAGATTGTTATCATTTTTTTCATGATGTACTATATTTTTAAATGTTTTTAAGTCATATAGTATGTCATAAAAAAAAAATGTCATAGAAAGTTTTTTTTTTTTTTTTTTAAAAGTCATAGTTTGTCATAAAAAAAATCAAAAAATGTCATAGTATGTCACAGAAAACAAAAAAAACAAAAAAAAGTCATAGGTATGTCATAAGAAAGTTTTTTGTTTTTTTTAGTTATATTTTTTTTAGTCATATAGTTTTTTAAGAACGTTTTTTTTTTTTTAGTCATACTATATAGTATGTCATAAAAAGTTTTTTTTTTTTCTTTTTTTTTAAAGTCATATAGTTTGTCATAAAAAAAGTCATACTATATAGTATGTCATAAAAAAGTTTTTTTTTTTTTTTAGTCATTGTCATAAAAAAAATCAAAAAATGTCATAGTATGTCTCAAAAAAGTAAAAAAAAAAAAAAAAAAGTCAGGTGTCATAAGAAAGTTTTTTTTTTTTTTTTTAAAGTCATATTTTTTTTAAAGTCATATAGTTTTTTAAGAAAGTTTTTTTTTTTTTTTTTTTTAGTCATACTATATAGTATGTCATAAAATTTTTTTTTTTTTTTTTTTAAAGTCATAGTTTGTCAAAAAAAAATCAAAAAATTTCATAGTATGTCAAAAAAGTAAAAAAAAAAAAAAAAAAATCATAGGTGTCATAAAAAAGTTTTTTTTTTTTTAGTCATATTTTTTTTAGTCATATAGTTTTTTAAGAAAGTTTTTTTTTTTTTTTTTTTTTTTTTTTTAGTCATACTATATAGTATGTCATAAAAAGTTTTTTTTTTTAAAGTCATAGTTTGTCATAAAAAAAGTCATACTATATAGTATGTCATAAAAAAGTTTTTCTTTTTTTTTAGTAAAAAAAATCTAAAGATTTCATATCACAAAAAAGTTAAAAAAAAAAAAAATCATAGGTGTCATAAGAAAGTTTTTTTTTTGTCATATTTTTTTTTAAAGTCATATAGTTTTTTAAGAAAGTTTTTTTTTTTTTTTTTTTTTAGTCATACTATATAGTATGTCATAAAAAGTTTTTTTTTTTTCTTTTTTTTTAAAGTCATATAGTTTGTCATAAAAAAAGTCATACTACATAGTATGTCATAAAAAAGTTTTTTTTTTTTTTTTAGTCATTGTCATAAAAAAAATCAAAAAATGTCATAGTATGTCACAAAAAAGTAAAAAATAAAAAAAAAAAGTCAGGTGTCATAAGAAAGTTTTTTTTTTTTTTTTTAAAGTCATATTTTTTTTAAAGTCATATAGTTTTTTAAGAACGTTTTTTTTTTTTTTTTTTTTTAGTCATACTATATAGTATGTCATAAAAAGTTTTTTTTTTTTTTTTAAAGTCATAGTTCGTCAAAAAAAAATCTAAAAATTTCATAGTATGTCAAAAAAGTAAAAAAAAAAAAAAAAAAATCATAGCTGTCATAAGAAAGTTTTTTTTTTAAAGTCATATTTTTTTTAAAGTCATATAGTTTTTTAAGAAAGTTTTTTTTTTTTTTTTTTTTTTTTAGTCATACTATATAGTATGTCATAAAAAGTTTTTTTTTTTAAAGTCATAGTTTGTCATAAAAAAAGTCATACTATATAGTATGTCATAAAAAAGTTTTTCTTTTTTTTTAGTAAAAAAAATCTAAAGATTTCATATCACAAAAAAGTTAAAAAAAAAAAAAAATCATAGGTGTTAAGAAAGTTTTTTTTGTCATATTTTTTTTTAAAGTCATAGTTTTTTAAGAAAGTTTTTTTTTTTTTTTTTTTTTAGTCATACTATATAGCATGTCATAAAAAGTTTTTTTTTTTCTTTTTTTTTAAAGTCATATAGTTTGTCATAAAAAAAGTCATACTATATAGTATGTCATAAAAAAGTTTTTTTTTTTTTTTAGTCATTGTCATAAAAAAAATCAAAAAATGTCATAGTATGTCACAAAAAAGTAAAAAAAAAAAAAAAAATTCAGGTGTCATAAGAAAGTTTTTTTTTTTTTTTAAAGTCATATTTTTTTTAAAGTCATATAGTTTTTTAAGAAAGTTTTTTTTTTTTTTTTTTTTTAGTCATACTATATAGTATGTCATAAAAAGTTTTTTTTTTTTTTTAAAGTCAGTTTGTCAAAAAAAAATCTAAAACTTTCATAGTATGTCAAAAAAGTAAAAAAAAAAAAAAAAAAAATCATAGCTGTCATAAGAAAGTTTTTTTTTTTTTTAGTCATTTTTTTTAGTCATATAGTTTTTTAAGAAAGTTTTTTTTTTTAGTCATACTATATAGTATGTCATAAAAAGTTTTTTTTTTTTTTTTAAAGTCATAGTTTGTCAAAAAAAAATCAAAAAATTTCATAGTATGTCAAAAAAGTAAAAAAAAAAAAAAAAAATCATAGGTGTCATAAAAAATTTTTTTTTTTTTTTAGTCATATTTTTTTTAGTCATATAGTTTTTTAAGAAAGTTTTTTTTTTTTTTTTTTTTTTTTTTAGTCATACTATATAGTATGTCATAAAAAGTTTTTTTTTTTAAAGTCATAGTTTGTCATAAAAAAAGTCATACTATATAGTATGTCATAAAAAAGTTTTTTTTTTTTTAGTCATTGTCATAAAAAAAATCAAAAAATGTCATAGTATGTCACAAAAAAGTAAAAAAAAAAAAAAAAAGTCAGGTGTCATAAGAAAGCTTTTTTTTTTTTTTAAAGTCATATTTTTTTTAAAGTCATATAGTTTTTTAAGAAAGTTTTTTTTTTTTTTTTTTTTTTTAGTCATACTATATAGTATGTCAAAAAGTTTTTTTTTTTTTTAAAGTCATAGTTTGTCAAAAAAAAATCTAAAAATTTCATAGTATGTCAAAAAAGTAAAAAAAAAAAAAAAAAAAATCATAGCTGTCATAAGAAAGTTTTTTTTTTAAAGTCATATTTTTTTTAAAGTCATATAGTTTTTTAAGAAAGTTTTTTTTTTTTTTTTTTTTTTAGTCATACTATATAGTATGTCATAAAAATTTTTTTTTTTTTTTTTTAAAGTCATAGTTTGTCAAAAAAAAATCAAAAAATTTCATAGTATGTCAAAAAAGTAAAAAAAAAAAAAAAAAAATCATAGGTGTCATAAAAAAGTTTTTTTTTTTTTTTAGTCATATTTTTTTTAGTCATATAGTTTTTTAAGAAAGTTTTTTTTTTTTTTTTTTTTTTTTTTTAGTCATACTATATAGTATGTCATAAAAAGTTTTTTTTTTTAAAGTCATAGTTTGTCATAAAAAAAGTCATACTATATAGTATGTCATAAAAAAGTTTTTTTTTTTTTTTAGTCATTGTCATAAAAAAAATCAAAAAATGTCATAGTATGTCACAAAAAAGTAAAAAAAAAAAAAAAAAAGTCAGGTGTCATAAGAAAGTTTTTTTTTTTTTTTAAAGTCATATTTTTTTTAAAGTCATATAGTTTTTTAAGAAAGTTTTTTTTTTTTTTTTTTTTTAGTCATACTATATAGTATGTCAAAAAGTTTTTGTTTTTTTTAAAGTCATAGTTTGTCAAAAAAAATCAAAAAATTTCATAGTATGTCAAAAAAGTAAAAAAAAAAAAAAAAAAATCATAGGTGTCATAAAAAAGTTTTTTTTTTTTAGTCATATTTTTTTTAGTCATATAGTTTTTTAAGAAAGTTTTTTTTTTTTTTTTTTTTTTTTTTTAGTCATACTATATAGTATGTCATAAAAAGTTGTTTTTTTTAAAGTCATAGTTTGTCATAAAAAAAGTCATACTATATAGTATGTCATAAAAAAGTTTTTCTTTTTTTTTAGTAAAAAAAATCTAAAGATTTCATATCACAAAAAAGTTAAAAAAAAAAAAAATCATAGGTGTCATAAGAAAGTTTTTTTTTGTCATATTTTTTTTTAAAGTCATAGTTTTTTAAGAAAGTTTTTTTTTTTTTTTTTTTAGTCATACTATATAGTATGTCATAAAAAGTTTTTTTTTTTCTTTTTTTTTAAAGTCATATAGTTTGTCATAAAAAAAGTCATACTACATAGTATGTCATAAAAAAGTTTTTTTTTTTTTTAGTCATTGTCATAAAAAAAATCAAAAAATGTCATAGTATGTCACAAAAAAGTAAAAAAAAAAAAAAAAAGTCAGGTGTCATAAGAAAGTTTTTTTTTTTTTTTTTAAAGTCATATTTTTTTTAAAGTCATATAGTTTTTTAAGAAAGTTTTTTTTTTTTTTTTTTTTAGTCATACTATATAGTATGTCATAAAAAGTTTTTTTTTTTCTTTTTTTTTAAAGTCATATAGTTTGTCATAAAAAAAGTCATACTATATAGTATGTCATAAAAAAGTTTTTTTTTTTTTTAGTCATTGTCATAAAAAAAATCAAAAAATGTCATAGTATGTCACAAAAAAGTAAAAAAAAAAAAAAAAATTCAGGTGTCATAAGAAAGTTTTTTTTTTTTTTTAAAGTAATATTTTTTTTAAAGTCATATAGTTTTTTAAGAAAGTTTTTTTTTTTTTTTTTTTTTAGTCATACTATATAGTATGTCATAAAAAGTTTTTTTTTTTTTTAAAGTCAGTTTGTCAAAAAAAAATCTAAAACTTTCATAGTATGTCAAAAAAGTAAAAAAAAAAAAAAAAAAAATCATAGCTGTCATAAGAAAGTTTTTTTTTTTTTTAGTCATTTTTTTTAGTCATATAGTTTTTTAAGAAAGTTTTTTTTTTTTAGTCATACTATATAGTATGTCATAAAAAGTTTTTTTTTTTTTTTAAAGTCATAGTTTGTCAAAAAAAAAGTCATACTATATAGTATGTCATAAAAAAGTTTTTTTTTTTTTTAGTCATTGTCATAAAAAAAATCAAAAAATGTCATAGTATGTCACAAAAAAGTAAAAAAAAAAAAAAAAAAGTCAGGTGTCATAAGAAAGCTTTTTTTTTTTTTTAAAGTCATATTTTTTTTAAAGTCATATAGTTTTTTAAGAAAGTTTTTTTTTTTTTTTTTTTTTTTTTAGTCATACTATATAGTATGTCAAAAAGTTTTTTTTTTTTTAAAGTCATAGTTTGTCAAAAAAAAATCTAAAAATTTCATAGTATGTCAAAAAAGTAAAAAAAAAAAAAAAAAAAATCATAGCTGTCATAAGAAAGTTTTTTTTTTAAAGTCATATTTTTTTTAAAGTCATATAGTTTTTTAAGAAAGTTTTTTTTTTTTTTTAGTCATACTATATAGTATGTCATAAAAATTTTTTTTTTTTTTTTTAAAGTCATAGTTTGTCAAAAAAAAATCAAAAAATTTCATAGTATGTCAAAAAAGTAAAAAAAAAAAAAAAAAAATCATAGGTGTCATAAAAAAGTTTTTTTTTTTTTTAGTCATATTTTTTTAGTCATATAGTTTTTTAAGAAAGTTTTTTTTTTTTTTTTTTTTTTTAGTCATACTATATAGTATGTCATAAAAAGTTTTTTTTTTTTTTAAAGTCATAGTTTGTCAAAAAAAAATCAAAAAATTTCATAGTATGTCAAAAAAGTAAAAAAAAAAAAAAAAAAATCATAGGTGTCATAAAAAAGTTTTTTTTTTTTTTAGTCATATTTTTTTTAGTCATATAGTTTTTTAAGAAAGTTTTTTTTTTTTTTTTTTTTTTTAGTCATACTATATAGTATGTCATAAAAAGTTTTTTTTTTTAAAGTCATAGTTTGTCATAAAAAAAGTCATACTATATAGTATGTCATAAAAAGTTTTTTTTTTAAAGTCATAGTTTGTCATAAAAAAAGTCATACTATATAGTATGTCATAAAAAAGTTTTTCTTTTTTTTTAGTAAAAAAAATCTAAAGATTTCATATCACAAAAAAGTTAAAAAAAAAAAAATCATAGGTGTTAAGAAAGTTTTTTTTGTCATATTTTTTTTTAAAGTCATATAGTTTTTTAAGAAAGTTTTTTTTTTTTTTTTTTTTAGTCATACTATATAGTATGTCATAAAAAGTTTTTTTTTTTTTTAAAGTCATATTTTTTTTAAAGTCATATAGTTTTTTAAGAAAGTTTTTTTTTTTTTTTTTTTTAGTCATACTATATAGTATGTCATAAAAAGTTTTTTTTTTTTTTTTAAAGTCATAGTTTGTCAAAAAAAAATCAAAAAATTTCATAGTATGTCAAAAAAGTAAAAAAAAAAAAAAAAAAATCATAGGTGTCATAAAAAAGTTTTTTTTTTTTTTAGTCATATTTTTTTTAGTCATATAGTTTTTTAAGAAAGTTTTTTTTTTTTTTTTTTTTTTTTTTAGTCATACTATATAGTATGTCATAAAAAGTTTTTTTTTTTTAAAGTCATAGTTTGTCATAAAAAAAGTCATACTATATAGTATGTCATAAAAAAGTTTTTTTTTTTTTTTAGTCATTGTCATAAAAAAAATCAAAAAATGTCATATTATGTCACAAAAAAGTAAAAAAAAAAAAAAAAAAGTCAGGTGTCATAAGAAAGTTTTTTTTTTTTTTTAAAGTCATATTTTTTTTAAAGTCATATAGTTTTTTAAGAAAGTTTTTTTTTTTTTTTTTTTTTAGTCATACTATATAGTATGTCATAAAAAGTTTTTTTTTTTTTTTTAAAGTCATAGTTTGTCAAAAAAAAATCTAAAAATTTCATAGTATGTCAAAAAAGTAAAAAAAAAAAAAAAAAAAAATCATAGCTGTCATAAGAAAGTTTTTTTTTTTTTAGTCATATTTTTTTTAGTCATATAGTTTTTTAAGAAAGTTTTTTTTTTTTTTTTTTTTTTTTTAGTCATACTATATATTATGTCATAAAAAGTTTTTTTTTTTTTAGTAAAAAAAAATCTAAAAATTTCATATCACAAAAAAGTTAAAAAAAAAAAAAAATCATAGGTCATAGTTTTTTTTTGTCATATTTTTTTTAGTCAGTTTTTTAAGAAAGTTTTTTTTTTTTTTTTTAAGTCATAGTTTGTCATAAAAAAAGTCAAAAAATGTCATAGTATGTCACAAAAAAGTCAAAAAAAAAAAGTCATAGGTATGTCATAAAGTTTTTTTTTTTTTAGTCATATTTTTTTTAAAGTCATAGTTTTTTAAGAAAGTTTTTTTTTTTTTTTTTTTCAGTCATACTATATAGTATGTCATAAAAAAGTTTTTTTTTTTTTTTTTTTTTTAAAGTCATATAGTTTGTCATAGTATGTCACAAAAAAGTAAAAAAAAAAAAATAAAGTCATAGGTATGTCATAAAGTTTTGTTTTTTTTTAGTCATACTATATAGTATGTCATAAAAAAGTTTTTTATTTTTTTATTTTTTTAAGTCATAGTTTGTCATAAAAAAATCAAAAAAAATCATAGTATGTCACAAAAAAGTAAAAAGAAAAAGAAAATAGGTGTCATAAGAAAGTTTTTTTTTTTAGTCATATTTTTTTGTCATATAGTTTTTTAAGAAAGTTTTTTTTTTTTTTTTTTTTTTTTTTAGTCATAGTTTGTCATAAAAAAAGTCATACTATATAGTATGTCATAAAAAAGTTTTTTTTTTTTTTTTAGTCAAAAAAAATCTATAAATTTCATATTATGTCACAAAAAAGTAAAAAAAAAAAAAAAAAAAAAAATCATAGGTGTCATAAGAAAGTTTTTTTTTTTTTAGTCATACTATATAGTATGTCATAAAAAGTTTTTGTTTTTTGTTTTTTTAAAGTCATATAGTTTGTCATAAAAAAGTCATACTATATAGTATGTCATAAAAAAGTTTTTTTGTTTTTTTTAAAGTCATTGTCATAAAAAAAATCAAAAAATGTCATCGTATGTCACAAAAAGGTAAAAAAAAAAAAAAAAAAAAAGTCATAGGTATGTCATAAAGTTTTTTTTTTTTTTAAAGTCATATTTTTTTTAAAGTCATAGTTTTTTAAGAAATTTTTTTTTTTTTTTTTTTTTTTAGTCATAGTTTATAGTATAGTATGTCATAAAAAAGTTTTTTTTTTAAAGTCATATAGTTTGTCATAAAAAAAATCAAAAAATGTCATAGTATGTCACAAAAAAGTTTAAAAAAAAAAGTCATAGGTATAGTATGTCATAAAAATTTCAAAGTATAGTGTGTCGTAAAGTGCGCTCTTAAAGGAGCACCAGAGAAAAAAAATCTACATTTTAAAGAGAAAAAAATATGCCTTCATCAAATTGTGTGTCAAAACACCCGGAGAAAGATTTGTATTTTTAACCTAAGCTAAGAACAGAACAAATTAGCCACATTAGACAATTACCATAGAATTTACAAAAATCTTCAATTGAGTTATCAGATTCATCAAATTATTTTCTCTTTTGGCAGAAGATAATTTGTCTGTATATTAGCCAATATGTGTTGTGTGATAATAGTCTACAAAAGGTATGAAACTTCAGGAGCATCTACTTGACTAATTAATTTGCTGCTGTGCACCACGTCCCCGACACCCAGACTGTGTGTGGCAGAGATTATAGTATTGATTTTACCTGTGACCACGTGGACAGAAAGTAAAGAGTGAGTCATGTTGAGGCTCCACGTGTGCAGTCTGTGAACAGCCACAACTCCTCTCACTGACAGCAGCACGTCTCTCACAGCGCTGACGTTAACGTCCTGAGGAGTTCCTGCAGAAAACAAAGACCACACTCAGTAGTACATAAACTATAATCATTAAAATGATGATGTCACCACAGGTAGAGGAAAGCGTGTTTACCCTCCATCAGGATTCTGAAAACATCCTTTGTGACTGGAAGTGTTGTTACAAGAACCAGAACCGAGAACAGGAACGTGCAAATCGGATCTGCTACTTTATATTCGGGCTGAGTAATAACACACAAATCTGATTAGAAACAACGAACTGTCTGCATCAGTAGCATCAGTATGTTGACATTGTCATTATGAGCATGTTTGCAGAGTGTTTTGGGCGACACTGACCCAGAAATGGATGATGGTGGCAGCCAGCAGGACTCCAACACTCTGCACCAGATCTCCCACCACGTGGATAAACGCCGCCTTCACGCTGGCGTTGCCGTGGCCGTGACCGTGATGGTGTTTGTCCCTCTGCAGTTGGCTGGTGGTAAACGTGTGACTGTGGCCGTGTGAGGCTCCAGACTGATGGAGGATCAGGACCATCCTAAAGTAAAACAAAGTCAAAACTACTTTTAGAAGCGCGTCTGATCACTGCTGACCGGACATGATGGTGATAGTGAGCTCCTCATACTCACAGGACGTTGACCCCCACAGCACATCCTGAGGTGATGAGCATGATCTGACTGTCAATGTCGTAGTCTCCATCAGTGATCCTCTGAACGGCTGATATCACCAGCACCGCTGTCACGGCCCAGATAGACACGACAGACAGCAACATGCCAAGAATCTCTGTTTAACACAACACAACAACTGAGTCAGACAAGACAAGATATTTACTGTAAAAAAAGAGGTTTAAATGCTGTTTCAACTCCTTCTCCACACTAAGGAAATACCAACTACTACTACATTTTTGTTGTCCTAGTCCAATTTAAATTACTGAATCTAAAAACGCTTGAATCAGCACATAAAATACACTGTAAGAGTAGAAAGTTAACTCCCCTGGGTTGGGTCTAAAGCCCCCAAACTCCCAGAAATATTCAGACGACATGACGTCAGGGACCTTTATTGTTGCTACAGTCTCGTTTATACTTGATGTACAGATATAAGATTGATATCAATCTCCTCATCTCACTCTCTGAAAGAGGTGAATTCACCAAAATATCAAACTATTCCTTTAAAAAGAATGATTCCAACACAGTTATTTGGATCCGGACCTGCTCGATGCCACCCGAAGGTCATGGTGTGTGTCTGAGGCCTGGAGGAGATGGACAGAGAGAAGATGCTGATCACGATGCTGCCAAAGTCAGTCAGAAGATGAGCTGCGTCTGTCATGATGGCCAGACTGTGAGCAGCGTATCCACCTGCACAGAAGAAGAAGAAGGTTTGTGTGAACTGAAAGGAGACGGTTGTGTTCCAGGTTAGGACATCTCTTGGATGTGTTTTAGTTTTTTAAGAGAAATACTAAACATGACATTTTATAATGCAAAAATAAACTTGTCAGTGCTCTCAGGTGGACAAACTGTCATCATGACTGTTTCTAGATTACCAAAAAAACTACTTTAGCATGTCTGAACTGACATTTCTTATTACTTATCGGCCGACATATATGATTATTGCAATGCACTTTATTCTGGTATCAGCAGGCGGAACATCCTAAGACTGCAGGTGACAGAAAACGCTGCTGCCAGGCTTTTAAAACACGTACTAAGAGAAGCGACCACATCACACAACAGCCACAGGTGTCACTGTTAACAAGCATTTCTGATTCTTACCCCTTAGCCCCTTTAAGACTCACTTTTATATTATGGCTTTTGCACTGTTGTAACTATTTATATGATTTTATCTTGTTTAAATCTTAAGTCCTGGATGTTAATTACTTTTATCATGCTTTTATTGTAAAGCACTTTGTAACCTTGATTTGAAAGGTGCTATATAAATAAGTTATTACAATTATAAAGTGGTACAGATACAGATATCTCTAGATAGAATAAGCTGATTGTAGGAGCCATTTTGTTCATTATGTGTTTGTATATGAAGTGTCCACTTGTGGTAATTCCTCTTTTGGACAGCAGGTGGAGTATGGAGCACTAACAGGTGTAATCACAGAACAGGTGTGTTGTTGTTGCATCATGTGTAGCATCCTATTGAGCCCTATTTGGTTGTTTGCATGCTAGTTATTAATTTATATAAGCAGGTTTCTTGTTTTTGGTCAAGTCAAACCACTATACAAGTCAAAAACTTTGAACAGACATCAGCTTTGCAAGGAGGCAGAAGAGAAGCAGACCAGATCCAGCTTCCTGCACTCGATGGCTTCCTGAGGTATGTTATCAACTTCATTAACCCTCTGAGACCCACAATAGACCCGTTTGTGTCTTTTTTTATGAGGGTACAGGGGGTCTTTAGGGGGAGATAGCAGCTCAACAGTAGATGTCACATAGAAGTGGTGTACATCATCTGGAAGCATGAACCTGAAGATTAATTTGAGATGCAGCTCAGCACTGTGTGTCAAGTTGTTCTAGTAATTAATCAGAAATAAACATTAATTAATTAATTAATTAAAATAAATTATAAAAGCGTATAAGGGTTTAGAACATTATGATGGCCATTCTCATGCTCTTATGTTTCATTTTTGGGTTGATACCATTTATAACACAGATTTGGTGCTAAATTTCCCACTCGAGAATTTATTAAAATGATCAATAATCCCTCCAAAATACCCCATGAAGACACCAAGACCTTGAGGAACACCATAGAAAAAGCCATTCTGTGATTTGGTCAAAAAGTTTTTAAATTTCTGCAAGAATTGCATTTTTCTGCGATTAGATGGCGAGCACTTCTGTTCTGGAAACTGTTCAGAAACCCCCTTATTGTCAATATATCTAGTAAAGCCATCCATCCTCTGAATGCTCTAGGTCTCCAGTTTGTGGCTGTAAAGTTTCATGAGGCTGTGATTATCCTAGAGGTCACCACAGGTCATTTTATACAGTGAGGTCAAGTTTCTATGGGGACTAATATCACACATGAATACAGTTGAGCTCATTGGATCCACAAGACTCTCAGTTTTACAGTGATACCCAATTTATGTAATTCCAAGACTTTATGGACCCCAGTATGCAGAAATATTTAAATACACCATTTTAGAATAGGAGATAATAATACTGCATTCATAAAACTGCATGTTTTTGCCCCAAACTGCATATGATTATCATAAAGTGGGCATGTCTGTAAAGGGGAGACTCGTGGGTACCCATAGAACCCATTTTAATTCACGTATCTTGAGGCCAGAGGTCACATTTATTATTTACAAAAAATAAAGTGTAATTCAGAATACATTCAGTCATAAAGTATCTGACGCATTAGTTGCAGGTTGAAATCAGTTGCGACGATGCTTTATTTCCATCTTACCGATCACCTCTCCGGTCATGAAGACGAGGCTGACGGCGCAGGCCATAAAAAGCTTCCTTCTGGCTGAACGTCTCGCGTCACTTTCAGCCGGCGACATCGAGTCTGTTTCCTGGCAGAGCAAGTCGGGCTGCCAGAGGCCGTCCACGCTAGACTCTGATGCAGAGTCTGAACATCTGTCCTCTGGAGAACTCGTCCTGAGAGAGGACACAAAAACTTAAGCCCATAGCCCTGAAGGTGGTGCTTTTTAGATGCGTTGGAAAGTTATCGCAGATCTTTTGATCACAACTTTTAGTTTATTTCTGGACAACTTTATTGTTAAAATACTTCGTAATAAGACAGTTTGGACAATATACAGTTGGTTTACAGATTCTGAAAGACTTCAGGTTTTCAAAACACTATGGCATGCATATCTTCTATAAATCCTTCCATCGCAACTTTTTTTGCAACTATACGCCACAGGGTACGACCCATTTCGACCCGGTACCGGGTACGTCTGGCTTAAGAGGTTAAGATAGTTTGAGAGATTCAATAAATTAAATCTGTGCTGACATTGAGCTTATATGAGAGGATAAAAACATACCATCTAAGAGGCTCCAGATGAGTCTCAATCAGATGTTGTTTCTCTGAATCCGTTGTTAACTCCATATCGTCAGAGACTCCCTTTAACTAACGTTAAAGTGAAGCTTGACAACTTGCCACCTGCTGCAACACGTGTTATCTCACAGAGGTGGAGCACAACAGGAGCCAATGGCAGCTGACGGAGCTCAGAGGTGCTGGTCATCAACAGAACACAAGACAACGTTATAACATTTCCAGCATCACCAAAGTTTATTCGATCAGAAAAAACATTTAATTTACAGAAACAAACATTTTGGAAAGTTGAAAGAATTGAAAAAAAAACTGGGAATGTTTAGATGATACAACAAAAATGTTTAATTTCCTTTTTAGCGTTTGATCAAAAAAATTCAAAGCTAAAAAAAAAAATCCCACTAATATGTATTCAGGCACTTTTGTGGAGTTTTTTGTCAAGTATACAAAACTGACTTTTACACACATTTCTGGGATTGTTTAAACTTTATATAAACACATAGTCGGACTGCGAAAGTCAGCCGAGAAAAACAGATCAAATGCTAAAAACGATGCACATATTCTACCCAACATTCCTACACCCAGCAGGTAAAAACATATATATAATATAAACATGAAGTAAGATGACATAATTTAAGGCGTTTTCTTAATATACACTCAATTAGTCATAAAACTTCCAATCAAAAATATACATCTGAATTTACATAAAAACAGGATTCCTGTATTGAGCAGAATTTCACGGCACATACAGGCAATTAATCCCCTCACACCCCCCACAGAGAGATCATTGTCTTTAGAAGAAGGCCTCGACACAGCTGAGATTATTCATCTAGAACATTTTGGCAATAAATGAAATCAGAAGGTCGTCGAGTGAAGTTGGTTTCGGCGTCAAGTGTAGGAAGAGTTTTTCGGAAAATATCAGACAATTAGTGGGAGCTTTATCAGTACCTTGAGAAGTATTACACCCCCCTGTTTTTAATTGAGGTCACCTTATGTGCAGGTACAGCAAACGAACAGTACTATGAGTATGTCTTAAAGAACTGGTTCAATATATTGGGAAATACAGTTATTCATTTTCTTTGAGGTGTTGCACCAAATGCACACCAGAGCAGCGGTGAAGTGCGGCCTGCGGCGAGCTGCCATGCAATGTCTATGGAAAGCTGCGGCGGTCGCTCTGGAGCTCAGCGAGCTGCAGTCGTTTGATTCTGCGGCTAAGCGCGGCCAAACTAAAAGTTAAACTTTTAGCGGCGAAGTGCGGCCAGAGAGGGCCCGCAGCCAATCAGTAACAGTTACAAAGAATTCGTAAACACGCCTCCCGGCTGCAGAAAAATGCATTTATTGCGGAGAGGCGCACTTTGCTGCTGCCCGGTGTGAATTTGGCGTTAGATGAGAAGATTAATACCGCTGTCATGACTGTGTGTTATGTCAGTATGGAGCTGGATCCAGGAGACACTTATCTTAGCATAAAGACTGGAAACAAGGAGGAACAGCTAGCCTGACTGTCCAAAGGGACAAAACCTGCTTCTAAAAACCTCTAAACTAACGACAAACAACGTGTTAAATAGTGAGATTTAATCTAGCTGTGGTTTAAAGGGGAGTTATGTGCAAGAACTATTTCTTAACAAATAACAGTGACTACATTTATATACACAAAATATTCAGTTTTTTGTTCTTATTCCATAAAAGACAGTATTCCTACTAAGCTGTTTACATGGCTAATGAAAATGAATATTCCACTAATATTCCCATTTACAAGCAGCCGTGAATACTCTGATTAACGTAACCGTGCGAACACAGCCTCCCTCTTTCGTTCCTTCAACCACCTTCTTGAGAAGGTCGGCGTTGCGATATTAGCGTCTTTCATAATGTTTAGAAGTAGGTGTGTTTCTCCTTCCGACCAGAAATGTGGGCTTTTCTTTTGGGCTTGCATCTCTGCAAACTGTCGGCTAGTTGGTTTGTGTAAAACGCGCACAGAGCTGGCCGTAAACAGGCAAGAGACCGTGTGTCACAAACTGACATAAAACCCCCCAATTGAGACGCGTATGAGCGAATGAGCTGTCCAAAGAATGCTCCTAAAACCTGAATAATTTCGGCATATCCCACACGTCATTATCAGAAAATACTCCATTCGGAATAAGGCCTAATTCAGAATATCTAAACGGAGTATGCCTTTTACACGACCTGTATCAAATTCACAATATTGTCATATTCTGAATAAGAGTAGAATATTAATGTGCATGTAAACATAGTCAATGTATCCATCCACCATGTACTTCTTCGCAGGGAGAAACTTAACAGTAATGACAGAAAGTTAGCATTAGAGGTAGATTTTTGAACAAGGCTAGCTTTTCCCTCTGCTTCCAGTCTTTATGCTAAGCTAGGCTAATAACCCCCAAGGTCCAGCTCCATAGTTAAAGCCACGTTTGTTTCAGGTCAGAGTTATTCATAATGACCAGATTCACACTTGTAAATGCTGTTTAAGATTTATATCCAATTTAGTGCTTAACAACATGGAATTTCCTGAAAATGAAACAAATATGGACTCCTTACATCACCGAGTCTTCTGTTCAAACCCAACTTTATGAATATGGTTCTATATAGTCAATTCACAGATGTTTTAAAGACGGCCAACTCTGCAATCATACAACAGTCTTGAGAGTCAAAAGTCTAAATCTCCTCTAACTTTCAGAAGAGAAGTGAATAAGTGTGTCTCCCAACATGTTGAATTATTCCTGTATTGCCTATCTGCTTCACTTTGTTGATGCTCACTGAGCTATTTACAGGCTGTCAGACAAACACACAACAGTAGACACAAGTTGACGTCCAAACATTATACATACACTGTTTGGTTTAGTCACAATACGCTGTACATCATCTCAGGAAGCCCTTTATTTACTTTCTACAATATGTATCTATGTGCAGTATGACTGAACACCTCGTAACTCTCCGAGTGGTTGGCTTCTAAATACCGGGAACCGGCCTGTTGCGTTGCTTTAAAAAAACATTTCTGACCCTTGGGACCAAAATGTTCTCAGACCGTCGTGGCACCGTCACGATTTTAAACATGAACTTGAGATATTAAAGTGCACATGAAAAAACAAATTATTTCAGAGCTTTGATCTGCATGGCTTTGTAATTTTGTCACTGCAGTCCAGATACTACCCAATATTTTAAAATTAAATATAAATAGGAGACTGGATCAAAGACAAACCCACTGGCACATTAAAAAAAAAAGAAAAATATGGCACAATTGAATCGCTGCTTCATTTAAACAAAAGCGCCTCTGAGATTAATACATTTTCAGCCACATTCAAAGCCATAATTTATACTCATCGGCTTTCAAAAAGATCAATGCAGCCGCTGATGACGACGTGGTTTCATCAGGACTCCGCTCGGCTGGTTCACGAGGTGCCGTTGGTCGCACGAGGTTCAATCACGATCGGTACATTTTCACCTGGAGGTGTGAAAAACAGGGTTAATTTTTAAGTTTCTATACCTTTATATATATTTTTTTTTCAACAAAAGCAGCAAAACAGAGCAGTTTGTTTCAAATGGAAGAAAAAATAAATTAAAAATGAGAAAACATAGACCACATTAAAAGGCTGCTTACATGTTGATGCAGTAATACTAATCCAATAATAAGTAATATTACACTCTGACATTCTACCGTCTAATGAGCTCTTTTACTTTTGATAGTGTAAGAACATCTTGCTCCTAATACTTCTATGCAAGTAAACTTCTACTTGAGTGTTACAGTTATTGATTATTATTAGGGCTGTCAATTGATTCAAATATTTAATCGCGATTAATCACACGATTGTCCACAGTTAATTGTGATTAATCTCAAATTAATCGCACATTTTTTATCTGCTCAAAATGCACCTTAAAAGGGAGATTTGTCAAGTATTTAATACTCTTATCAAAATGGAAGTGGACAAATATGCTGCTTTATGCAAATGTATGTATATATTTATTATTGGAAATCAATTAACAACACAAAACAATGACAACTATTGTCCAGAAACAATACACAGGTACTGCATTTAGCATAACAAATATGCTCAAATCATAACATGGCAAACTGCAGCCCAACAGGCAACAACAGCTGTCAGTGTGTCAGTGTGCTGACTTGACTATGACTTGCCCCAAACTGCATGTGATTATCATAAAGTGGGCATGTCTGTAAAGGGGAGACTCGTGGGTACCCATAGAACCCATTTTCATTCACATATCTTGAGGTCAGAGGTCAAGGGACCCCTTTGAAAATGGCCATGCCAGTTTTTCCTCACCAAAATTTAGCCTAAGTTTGGAGCGTTATTTAACCTTCTTCACGACAAGTTCGTCTGACATGGTTGGTACCAATGGATTTTTTAGGTTAGCTTTAAAACTGAGCCTGCTACAACCTAAAAATCGCAAGTTGCGTTAATGCGTTAAAAGAAATTTGTGCGTTAACTTTGACAGCCCTAATTATTATATTTCTACTTTAACTTAGTAAATGATTTCAACACGTCTTCCAGCACTGCCATCGGATGTAGGATTTATAATAGTGAACAAACCTTTCCTACAGAATACGATGTAAAGAACTGTGTCATACTAGGACAAGTACATAGTACATAATACTTTACATTAGTTAATAGATTATACAGCATTGAGGAGCAGGCAAATGGGGCAAATGTTAAAACAAAACAGGAATAAGCAGCACAAGAAGCCTTTAAAGCAATACAATTGTTTTTAGTAGCTTCCATAAAGTGCAGTCACTCGAGATCAGTGGTTCTCAAACTTTTGGGCTAATGAACCTGAAAACACGTTTTTGATTCGATTTTTATAATTGACAATTTCTAATTTATAATTACTCAAAGACTCACAATTACTTCTATATTTGAGAAAATCTGAAAAGTAGGGATGATAACACGTGTAAATAAATGATTGTGTGGCTCCTCTGAAATGATCTTAACCCACAGATTGAGAACCACTGCTCTTGATATTTTGCATTTTAGCCCACCGGGTTTACCCACTGTGCTCCACATCGATAACATTAACAGTGATACATGTATGCAAGCAATGTCATTATTAATAAGCAACAGATGACATAAAAATAACAGCTTAATAACTGCATCCTGCAGCACTTGTGGGAGGAAATGTTAGTATGTGACCTGGCAAACACACCACCTACGACCACGCTTAGAGGTGTTAGAAGCTGCCAAAACAGATGAAACGCTGCTTCATGTCTCTGCCAGATTAGTGAAGCAACACAGAGCAGCTGAGGACAGGTGGACTTTACCTGGAGACGTGTTGACTGTATCTGAAGTGTCAGCAGCGCTGGGCTGAATAACTATGACAGGGTCTCCTGCTGTGAAACAAAATGCAACACTGAGCAAACCCGCGCTTCTTCCCGACAACTGTCCGTTGCACCAGCTATACGTAAATTCTCTCAAAGAAGTCCACACTAAACGATACGTTGAAACTAGTTAGTTTGACACTAATTAAAGCTGTGTCGATGTTTGGTTGCACCACGGAGACGTAGCCGGAGATATACTTGCTTTTAACTACGCGTTTGCGTGCGCATGATGGCTGCCTCGCATATCCTGCGTCCGTTTGGAGCGTTGGTTATGCACGTCCTCAGAAATTAACATGACCACAAGATGCAATACATGCACATGATCCTCTTTCCAGTAACTATTTCCATTACTTGTCACAAGAGACATTTAATTTAAGCAACAGATCAAAATGTATTAATAAAATGCAAACTGATGATTTTGTTTGTTACATTTGAATGAATATTTCAACAAAGCAAGTATTCACTATAAACCAAATATTTTTAATGTATGATCAAGTCAGATTATTACTTGATTATGTATCATGAGATTTTCATTTTGCCTATCCTCGATTTCTCCAGGAAATACTAAGTGAAATACTTTAAGTGAAAATAAAGCTCTTAGTTTCAGTTTAACTTACTCTTACATGCAATTTGGTGCAACAGACAGCAACTACACGTTGCACTGTTTTTTTTACGTCAGCGGCTGGAAGATAATCCCTTTTGAGATGAAGTGAATCCAAAAGAACAAAGTCCCTCACCTGCGTCCTGTTCTCTCATCTCTTCCTCGAGGACATCAGGGTCCACATAGGCAAAGTTCTCTGGGTCTTCTGACGATTTGCACTTCCCACAGCAGAAACAGCAGCAGCAGAAACAGCAGCAGCAGGTAAAGAGACTGCAGCACGCCACAAGGCCCTGACCACAAAGGAAAAGAGAATAAGTGTCAGACACTTTCATTCAGACATCTGCTACATTTTCACTTTTTCCACATGAAGGCTTCTGAAACCACACTGCCTCTCACCTTGAACCAGCACTTTGACATGAGGAAGTAGTATTTGACGCTCTCGTCCCCGAACTGCTCGGCCACGTAGAGTCCCATGGAGCCATACTCGTCGTAGATCTTCCGTTTGTTCTCGTCACTGAGGATGGAGTTGGCATTGTTGATCTCCTTGAATTTGTCAGCGGCTTCTGGGTTGTCTGGGTTCTTATCGGGGTGATGCCTCAACGCCAGTTTCCTGGAAATAAACATATTGTCAGTTGAATATTGCAAATAAAGTTGATAAGAAACAGACATTTGAAAGTCCATGAACACACCTGTATGCCTTCTTTATATCTTCTGGAGTTGCTCCTTTCTCCAGGCCCAGGGTTTTGTACAGGCTGTCTCCTGCTGTTGACATCTTACGCTGAGGTCTGTTTGGGTCCTCCATGTTTCAGGATTTGGCAGCTGTGACATAAAAAACACAAATATGATATAAAGAGTTACAATATAATATCCTACATAAAATCACTGTATATTTATAGTAAGTATAAAACAGGAATTTCATCAAATTGTCCCAATTGTAACTCATGTAGGCTGCATTGCTTGTAGGAATGCAACAACAATTCAGCTATTCTGCAGGGTGATGACTATGCACAAACACCAGTACAGCAAAGGTCAACAGGTATCAGCAAATTCACTTTTATGTCTGCTTGTAAAACTCCCTGACTTTTATAATAATATGAGGAAGTGATTTAATCGCTTATAATACTGGCAAGGAACGCAATCATGATGACGCGGGTCATGATGACCATCCTTCTACTTTCATGTGGAAGTCTTTGATCTCCGAGGTTGTGACTCTAAAAATATTACGGCACTATAACGATGGAAAGACACATATTATGCAGAAATTGAAGACACAATTGGAAACCCTGGGAGTTAAATATAATCTGGATTGAAGTGGGTAATAACTGTGGAACATTAAGGGAGATTTCTAGGTTTTTGTAAGAGCAACATGAAAGTAAAAGTGAAACATTAGGGAGCTTTTTAAAAACCTGTTTTGATCAAAACACCCATGCTTGTGTTTTATCTCTAATTGCTGTATCATCTGTGTAAACAACATACTTCCTATAAATACACATTTGTTTGTTACTTCAGTCTGACACTGGGCATGAATCAGATCCTGTTACAGGGAATGAAATAAGCATCTGCCACCTGCCAAATACAGGGGAAATGTTGGCAGTGGCAGGTACAAATTTCAGGTCACCTGCAGACAGGTTCTCCTTATATTAAGAAATATTATATTTAAAAAGCAATTGCTAAATTTAATATAGTTAGGGATTAAGGTTACATGATATATTCCATAATGCATTATATGGTCTGGTACCACTGACTCAGTGTTTAAAGTGTTCTACCTACTGTAGATTTCAGAAGTGGCAGAGAAAAAAAACTGAGTGGCCGGTAGAAATGTTCAGTGACCTGCCACAGTGGCAGGAGAGGAACAAGCTTAATTTCAGACCCTGCCTGTTTTGTATACAATATTTATCATTTAATTTCACCATAGTGTGTCTCTTATTATGTTAAGTGCTGAGTCTTATCTTTTTATTTCTTATCAGAATCGTGTTTATTGCCAGGTGAGAATAAAACAATTTAAATTGAACCAATATACAATAAATAATATAAGCTATAAACATGATATAAAACAGAATGGATTATATGATCTTTTATGGACCAGTCCTGTTTGTTGTTTTGCTTCTTTAGAAAAAATGATTAAAATTCAGTAAAGAAAAAAGAAAAAAATAACAATAAAAAAGCCTACAATGAAGTCACTTTACTCACTGATGAAAAAACAAAAACACTTCAAACAGACAACTAAACTACCTTTAATAGCAAAAAATAATAATAATAATAATAATAAAATTTAAAAAATAACAATAAATAATAATAACATTTAAAAAAATTACTATAAAAAAGCCTACAATTAAGTCACTTTACTCACATATGGAAAAACAAAAACACTTCAGATAGACAACTAAACTACCTTTTAATAGCAATAATAAAATAATAATACAATTTTAAAAATTACAATAAAAAAAGCCTACAATGAAGTCACTTTACTCACTGTTGAAAAAAACAAAAACACTTCAAACAGACAACTAAACTACCTTTATAGCAAAAAAAATAAAATAATAATAATAATAAAATTAAAAAAATAACAATAAATAATAATAAAATTTAAAAAATAACAATAAATAATAATAACATTTTAAAAAATTACAATAAAAAAAGCCTACAATGAAGTCACTTTACTCACTGTTGAAAAAAACAAAAACACTTCAAACAGACAACTAAACTACCTTTATAGCAAAAAAAATAATAATAATAATAAAATTAAAAAAATAACAATAAATAATAATAAAATTTAAAAAATAACAATAAATAATAATAACATTTTAAAAAATTACTATAAAAAAGCCTACAATGAAGTCACTTTACTCACTGATGGAAAAACAAAAACACTTCAGATAGACAACTAAACTACCTTTTAATAGCAATAATAAAATAATAATAATAATAATAATACAATTTCAAATAATAATAATAATAATATTTTAAAAATTACAATAAAAAAAGCCTACAATTAAGTCACTTTACTCACTGTTGAAAAAAACAAAAACACTTCAAACAGACAACTAAACTACCTTTAATAGCAATAATAAAATGTGAAAAATAACAATAAATAATAATAATAATAAAATGTAAAAAATAATAAAAAAGCCTACAATTAAGTCACTTTACTCACTGATGAAAAAACAAAAACATTTCAAACAGACAACTAAACTACCTTTAATAGCAATAATAAAATGTGAAAAATAACAATAAATAATAATAATAATAAAATGTAAAAAATTACAATAAAAAAAGCCTACAATGAAGTCACTTTACTCACTGATGGAAAAACAAAAACACTTCAGACAGACAACTAAACCACCTTTAATAGCTCATTAGCTCAGTGAGGAAGTAAATAAACCACAATAAACATGAAGTAAAGCATGCTGGGAGTCCAGACAGCCCATAATACTGATTATATAACTATTAGCTCGTTACATAAGGACTTAATTACAGGCTAAACTCAGATAATTCACTGTGTTTACTCTAAATGCTGCTGCTGGGTGAAGTCATGAC